>NC_133325.1:678064036-678368153 GCF_042186555.1 Aquarana catesbeiana | reverse complement strand
TACAGATACATGTGCCTAGGTCAGATTTCATGAATGGGGTTTACAACCACTTTAAGGACAAGGCTTTTTCTGACACTTTTTGTTTACATGTAACAATCAGTTTTTTTTGCTAGAAAATTACTTAGAACCCCCACACATTATATACTTTTTAAAGCAGAGACCCTAGAGAATAAATTGGTAGGTTTAATAAATAAATTGCAATTTTTTATGTCATACGTTTTGTTTTGGAAAAAATACACTTTTTTGGCATTTTAATGCATAAAAACACAATACATAACCCAATTTTTTTTTGTAAAATATAAAAGCTGATGTTACGCCGAGTAAATATATACCAAACATATCATGCTTTAGAATTGTGCACACCCATGCAACGGAGACAAACAACGTAAATTATACTATCTATAGGTGATACTTTAACTCTTTTGCTGTTAGGTTCATACTTCATATGGACCTGTCAGCGCAGGGTATCAACAGTGGTGTATTTAGGTTTTGTGCTGCCCTAGGCCTGACTAAACTCGTGTACTCCCTAATTTGAATATGACCCGCCCCTTCCTGTCAAGGCCACACCCTAATGTAAAGGAAAACTCTGATGTAAAAGGGACTGCTGTAGACTCTGGTGTAATAGGAAATTCTGATGTAAGAGGGTCTCTGGTAACCATAGCCCTTTCTTTACAAAAGAGTCCACAGAGCTCCTCCTTACATCACGGTCCACCGAGGGCAAGGCACAAGGGACGGTCAGAGACTGTGGGCATGGCACAATGGCACAAGGGACGGTCAGAGACTGCGGGCATGGCACAAGGGACGGTCAGAGACTGCTGGCATGGCTCAAGGGATGGTCAGAGACTGCATACATGGCATGGCAGGAAGTGTACTCCCAGGTGAATGGGGCCAACCAAACTGCAACCATGTGCATTATACGCAATTGCAGAACTGTGATACTGCATTTAAGGGGCTAAAACAGGCATTGTGGAGGCAACATATTACCTCTTCATGACATGTCAAATTCCTCTGTAAAGAGATCTGAGCATGGATTGCTTTTCAGAGGAGTGTCAGTCCTTACTGACATTGTGAACAAGCATAAAAAAAAGCAGTTGTGATTGTACAGGATCAGGGGCAAGAGTAACGTACATACACACACATGTCCCCAGCAACAACCAGGCACCACCATGCTGCAAGCAACATCCAGGCACCACCATGCTGCAAGCAACACCCGGACACTGCCATGCTGCAAGCAACACCCGGACACTGCCATGCTGCAAACAACACCTGGGCACCGCCATGCTGCCAGCAACACCCGGGCACCACCATGCCGCCAGCAACACCCGGGCACCGCCATGTTGCCAGCAACACCCGGGCACCATCATGCCACCAGCGACACCCGAGCACCGCCATGCCGCCAGCAACACCCAGGCACCGCCATGTCACCAGCAACACCCGGGCACTGCCATGTCACCAGCAACACCCAGGCACTGCCATCCTGCCAGCAACATCCGGGCACCGCCATCCTGCCAGCAACACCCGGGCACTGCCATCCTGCCAGCAACACCCAGGCACTGCCATGTCGCCAGCAACACCTGAGCCCCGCCATGTCGCCAGCAACACCTGAGCACCAGTATTTCACCTCTTAGACCCAGAGACATCTATTCATTATCAAGCAATGGTAGCCTGTATGTAACAGAATACAGAGCAAGCTGTCCCTGCCTGTCACATCTGTGCTGTGCAGTCTTGTCAGCCCCACCTGGTGCCATCTGTGTTGGTGCTGACATCTTCCCAACCAATTTTGCTCCATCCTATGCTAGCCTAGCCATGGGGTATTGGGAAAAAAACTTAATTTGGCACAACAACCCCTACTCATCCAATCTCGTTTTTTTTGGACATTATATCGATGATATAATAATCATCTGGGATGGTCCCCTCAACCTCATTGCTCTTTTTGTTCATCATTGCAACCACAACCCGTATGGACTAACATTCACCCCTGTCTCAGACCCAACCAACCTGGCCTTCCTCGATTTGGAATTAGGCCACATAGGTGAGAATATAATAGCAAAAAACTACACTAAACCCATGGCAGGTAACTGCTTTTTACACTATACCAGCTGCCATTATCCAAAATGGATCAAAAATATACCGAAAGGACAATTTTGTCACTTAAGAAACAACTGCACTTTGGATAACGACTATGCCTCATCTAGTATTTCACTCAAACAAAAATTTGCTGACAAAGAATACCCCAAAGAGTTGGTAGATGGAGCATGTGCTCTGTATGCAAAAGGAAAACCCACCAAACCAGAAAAAGACAAAATAGATCATTCTATTAGATTCATCACCACTTTCCACTTCCAATATAAACAAATGGAGAACATTCTGAAGAAACATTGGGATATCTTGTTACAAGATCCCCGTCTAAAAACTACCCTCCCCCAGTACCAAGAGTTACATACCGAAAAGCTTCCAACCTTAAAAGCAAAATTGCCCCCAGCAAAATTAAAACAACTAATACATCTACCAACCCCACAGTTCTCATAATTCTAGTTGGTATGTACCAGTGCAAAAAAATCCGATGCAAAACCTGCTCTTTCATTGAAAAATCATTTCTCTCCAAAGGAAAAACCTACATGTTAGATCAATTCTACAATTGCTCTCCTGACTTTGTGGTATATAGCCTCACATGCCCTTGCGGCCTAATTTATGTTGGTCGAACGATCTGCCCCCTTAGACAGCGCTTCGGCCAACACCACAGGTTGATTGAGGGTGGCAAGGACATGCACAGCATTCCCTGACATTTCTCTGAGCATCATAAAACATCTACCATTGGCCTAAAAGACTGCAGCAGAGCGTTTTAAAAAACTGTTTGTGAGAGAGACATCCTGGATCTACACTCTAGATGTCCTCTCACCCGGTGGTGAGAGAACTATTGGCTATTGAAATCGCCACAGTGTTATAACTTGTTACCGTACTATAGTTATCTATTATTAGCCTGGATGTTTACATTGATCTCTTATTCACCCATTCTCTGCCATTTTTTCACTACAGGTATCCTTTTTCACACATTGTGTTTTAATATATGAGGGAGCTGATTCGGTCCCTTCCATTAAGTATTGGCTTGCTCCCTTCACCCCCCTCCCCCCTCCTCCCCTTTCCCCTCCCTATCCCCCCCTTCCTTTCCCCTCCCCCCTACCCCCCCTTCTTTTCCTTCTCCACCCTCTCTCCTCTTTTTTTTCTTTCTTTTTTTCTTTTCTCCCACTTCCCCCCCCCTTTCCCCCCCAAACCCCTCCCCCCTCCCCTATTCCTCTTCTCCCCTCCAAACCCCTTCCCCTTCTCCCCCCCCCACTCTCCCTCTCCCCTCCCATCATACAGTGACTATTACCTTTATATATTGTTTCATATATGTTCCCTTACATTCCCCACTATGCTCCATGTAAACAATATTATGTAATATATTATATAATAATATATTCACTCCCCCCCTTCCCCGTTTTTAAACATTAATATACGGATTCTCTTTTCCTCTAACCCCATCCGTCTTGCTTTTACCTTTTCTCATTTAATTAATGTACCCCGTACAAATTTATACCCCACTCACTTTATTATTATTTCTTTCTTTATTTTTTTATTATTATTATTTTTTTATTTTTATATTTTTATTATTTTCTACCTGGTGGTCTATGTATTCATTAGATAATGATATCTATTATAAATGTTAATTATTTCCCTATTTTAATTTATTTTATTAATCTGCATCTTACTTATTTAAATGCTTATTTATTTCTCATGCATTTTCTTCCATCAAGTATTTCTTTGCCATGTTTATTTCATTGTTTCCTGATATTCTGATTATCCTCCAGCCCCTTTGTGCCTACAATGTGTTAAACCTAGTGTGTATTTATCTGGCCCCTCCCCCTGTTGAGACTATAAGATTTTGCCTAGCCCCACACACCCCATGCTTGACAAAGGAGTGCTGCTATGCCGACCATCCATAGCCTGTATACTCGGAAACGCGTCGCACATTGGTGACATCACGGCTTCGTGCCACGCTTTGCTGTGCGTGCCAAGCTTCATTCTGGTTCCCTCTCCATGGCCGTGCTACCAGAGGAGACTGACAACATCACGGCACTGCATGTGACAGGACCCGGCGTCCTCCTTCCCCCTCCACTGGAACCCACACATGCCTGGATGCCTGGATGCTTCTACATACCATCACATCTCAGTTCTGTGTGCCAAGGAGAAGAACCGCTGTGCCCCATCACCTCACATCATCTTATGTGGATTCGCCAGCCGTTTGTGGACATGCTGAAGCTTGCAGTCCCTCTCCTCTCATTCAGAGACATGCCTGAATGCATATTATTTTTTATAATAAATGTTTATTGATACATACTCAGAGGCGCCCCATTTTCCTTGTCTCTTCTCAGCCTGTTTGGACCTTGCTTCTGGTCCCATCGGTGGCAGCCCTGACAGACCAGTCTCTATATATATATAATCATTATATATAGTTTCTAAACCCCCTGGACTATCAAGATATACGCTATAGAGGTACTGTTGCACTGCGCCTGTTTTACTTGTTAATTAAAAAAAACATCTTCCCGACCACTCCTCTCTGCATCTTCCTCTCCTCCAGTAGATCCCCCCTGGCCCCCGCACAGACAGCCAGAAACTCCACTTGCCTCCGCCCGCTGACTCGTACAGCATCCACATCTGCTTGCTGTACGCGAACTTCCTACTCATGCAGACCCCTCCTCTGCTGCTGCAAATGACCTTATGCCGCCTCTGGATTGGTGCAGGACCCAGCTCACTGGCAGAGCTGCTCCTTCTGCCTGCCCCGATGACACTTGCACTGTGCTGATCGGCAACGCAGTAGGGGCTCGGGGGAGTAGGATTTTTTGTGCGGGGGCAGTTTTTTGCCCTCCCCACAAAGTGCCGCCCTAGGCCTGGGCCTTGTCGGCCTAGGCCAAAATACAGTGCTGGGTACCACACACAATCTGTTGGCTGCAGCCACCGGGATTGTGTGTAAAACTGACAGGTAGACTCCTGGCTATCAGGTGAGAGCATTCAGGCGGCTCTGCTGCCGACAGATTGCTCTCACACACCCCCGATACCAGCGCTCCCCCCCACTGCACCGTGCCCCGCCATGCTTACCAGGCTCCACTTGCCCATCGGCGGGCCCGGGAGCTCCATGGTGGGTGCCGGCGGCTAGAGGGGAATGAGAAGAGCAGACACACGTCCACTCTCCTCCCCTTCTTCTCGTGACCAGGAAAGCAACGTCTCTGACGTCACTTCCGGGTCAAGCTCTCAGTGTCCCCGGCTAGCTCAGCCGGGAAATACTGTTTTACAGTGCAATCTGCATTGCAAAACATTTTGTGGAGCACAGGGGAGACATGCAGGGTTTTTAGACCCTGCATATTTCAATAAAGAGAACCTGTCACCTAAAAAATCATCACATTGGGAACTTTTAGGTCTGGTACTAGAATTACTGCCCATCATCTGACTTTCATGGTGATACCTTACAAGATATTTGATTTTGAGTGCACATCTAATTGATAATGCCAAAAATAATGCACCAATATCCAAATTTGTATTTTACTTTATTTCACAGAATCTGCATTTTATAATTCTGTAAAACTGTATGCACATTTGTGTTTTTTTTTTTCTTTTCAAATCTGCCTAATAGCAAATATTTATGAGCTGCACTGAAAGATTTGGGGTGGTACTATGCACAGGTTAAACAAAAAAAGTCACTTAAAAACAGCATGCTAAATGCAGAGGTAATTATTTCTAAACTAACGGTGCCAGCAAGTATGCTTACCCACTGTTCTCCACCTGATATTACATCTGCCCATGCTAATCCCTCCTTTCATTCCTTCCTGCCCTAATGTGCTTCCCACAGACAAAAGCCCAGCGTAAACAAGACATAGGTCTGTAACAAAATATAATAATGGAATAGCAAATACAAAGTTAACACTTGGAAATTGGCAATTACAACGTGTCCTTTCAACGGTGACAGCAGCTATAAATAGATGGATTTTTTTTATTCCTGGAGTGAAAGGGTTAATGTTTATTGCCAGCATCTGAGGCTGCAGTAAAACTGATGAGTGAAAATCATAAAAATGTCAGAGTAATGGAATTCACAGAAAAGGTAAAGGAAGGTGACAATAGGGTCAGTCTTCATTAATACTTTTCTCGGTAACATCTGAAAAAGGTTAAAGTGGAATATTTGGGGCACTGTATCCTGTCAAGGGTAAGGTGACATATTCCATGTGCACAGAAAATGGCAAAAATATTAAATAATTTTAAAAGGAGTACAAAATGTTTTTATTGTAAAAGTGGAAATCCAGAAAAGGATTTTGCTTGAATAGCAAGGATTGTGCAATCCAGTAGGATACACAGTACATGGATTTCAATAAATTGGGTTCAGTTTAATGTGTTACTTTAATTATAATGTGACAAGTAAAATATGTTGTAAACTACAAATATTATAGTAGTGCTGTACTGGGTTCAGAAAGCCTACTCATTGCAGCCCCCTGTGAGATGTTTCTTATGATGTGCAACCTTAATCTTTTGTTAGTTGATACATCCTAAGACCCAGCACCATTCCTCTAGTCTGCCTATGTGTGCTTACTCAAAAGAAGTCAATTTCCACATTTTACATTTTATTAAACGTCCCTGAGATAGCTGCAATCATGTTTACTCCTCCCAATGAACCACCCCCTTCTTAATGCGTTTCACCACAAAGTGGCTTGATCACATGGGAGGATCCTTGTGATTATGGTTTCAGCTATCTCATTGATGTTTGAATAAAATGCAGTTTGAAGTGTGGCTCTCATTTAACTATCATCCTTAATCTCAGTGGTGGCTGGTGCTCAAAATTTTTGGGGGGTGCAAACAAACTGAAAAATTCTGAAAAAAAAACATCAATTGCAGCCTCATCGTGCCCATCAAATGCAGCCACTGTGCCATCAAACGCAGCCACTGTTGTCAGGGCTGGGCTCAGCCCTTCCTTCTCAAAGCTGGCCGCTCAGCTGTCGGCTAATTGCCAGCTCCTTTCTCTCCAAAGTGACTCACCTGTTAATGATATCCTGCTCGTCAGTCCTGCCTACTTAAGCCGTTCAGCCCAGATGATCTCTGTCTTTGCCTTGGTCACATCTATAGAGATGCTCTCCTGTGTTCCTGTTAAAGACTTGCTTGGCTGACATTCCTTCTGGCTCCAGATCCTGCTTGCTATTCTCCTACGCTGTTCTCTGGCTCCCTGATGTTTTGGCTTGTCTGACTATCTGTTTTGGTTCCTGAACTCTGGCTATCTTTTGACTACATTTACTCTGTTTTACCTTTTTTTTATTACTATTAAACAAGTGTGATTTAACTGTACTTCTGTCTCAGTCTGATTTATGGTTTCTGTCAACTGTGCCATCAATTTCAGCCACTGTGCCATCAAATGCTGCCATTGTGCCCATCAAATGCCGCCACTGTGCCCATCTAATGCCGCCATTGTGCCCCATCAAATGCAGCCACTGTGACCCCCGCCCACCCGCTGTCTGACCAGCACTTACCCCATCTTGGTGGTGGGTCAGACAGCCGCGAGCTGTGTCCTCCGTGTGTCTCGTCTTCCTGCTTCCTGCTAGGCATCCAATAACAGCGCCTGTCCTTTCAGCCAATCAGGTGAAGGGTATCAAACCCACGCTACCTGATTGGCAGAGAGGCAGTACAGTGTTAGAAAAGCAAATATTAATTTGCTTTTATAACACACCTGGGTGGGCTCCGAGTGCAATGCTCTGCGCTCCGAGTCCACCTTTTTTGAAGCCTATTAGAGCCTATGGCTCTAATCAGGTGCCTTAAAAAACACCCCCGCCATTGTAATTCAGGCACCTGGCATCCTAAAAGGGGCCGTATGCCTGAATAGGGGGTGGCCATGGATAGATTCATGCAATACATGAATCTATCCATTCTACAGAGGGGTGGCGCCGTGCGCCCTTAGTGGATGGGCCACCCCTGCTTAATCTTATGTTACACTGTGTAGGTAGGGTTGCATTTGTTATTGTAAAGTGTAAGCCCCGGTTTACACTAGTGCGATGCCAGACAATGCATGTGATTTGCACCGCATTACTGTGCAGATCACATGCAATGTCTGTGCGATGCAATTTCACCCATACACACTATATGGCTGAATTTGCATCACATTCGCACCAAAATGGTGCAGGACCTTTTTTTTTGGTTCGCACTGGAATTGGATCGCATGGGTGTTCAAACCTAGGCGATCTGATTCCTGCACCATCTCACAGTTTGCACTGCGATCTGCGAACCGATCTGGTGGTGTCATTAACTTTGCATTGACATCCCCAGCGGTTCGCAGATGTCAGTGTGAACCACTGTGCGATTCAGGTGCGATGCGGGAACCTGCACTGGATTCGCAGGGTCACCAGTGTGAACTGAGCCTAAATCCTGAAACCATGGAACACACAGGCTAATATTTTCACTGGCTAAGAATAAAAGTCATCTAGATAATGGGGTGCCAGCATCTGTAGAAATGTAACCATAGCCAAGAGCAAACATTTTGCAAATATTTACAGGTATGTCTGACTACAGTGTATGTGTGATTTTGTACGACTGTGTTGCTTGGCCTCTCTCTAGTAATATTATTTTGTATATTATGTTCCAAAGGTATTTAGCACTACCGTTTGTGATCTTGAAGTTTTAGATGACTATAGGAAGACCATAGTGATGCTGCATGTGCATTTTAATTGTACAGTATTTTTTTGATGAGAATGTAGGTTAATATTCTGTTTACTATGTTTCAAAAGCTGATATTTAGCTTAAATATGCATGTAAAATGCTTGTAATACACTTCTAAAATGCCTAAAAACTCTCAAATAAAAATACCTGAAAATTGTTCAAAAATCACTTTGCTTAGGTGTGAATACAACCTAAGTCTGGGTTCACTTATATGTGGCTCTGGTTTCAACGCAGAGTCTGGTGCAGTTCCCATTTAGCGGTTCAGGTGCGATTCAGGTGCAAATTTGACAATGAAATTGCATCTAAACCGAACTGAGAACCACACAGAACCCTTTTTTTAATTCACATCACAACCACCCCTCATATATGTGAACCGCCTCCATCGAAAGCCGTTCAGGTTCACATGTTCTGCGAATCAGATGCAGTTCAAAATGTATCAGATTCGCATATATGTGAACCGAGCCTAAAGCCTCGTACACACGGTACGATTGTTGGCAGGGGATTGTCTGTTGACAGACTGTTGTCTTAAAATCTTTTGGCCAACAAGTGTTGGATGGCAAGCTAAAAAATTTTCGGTGGACAATGGTTTGATGTCTGATTTTTGTATGGTCAGTACACAAATCCATCACACAAGTCGAAAGTACAAACACACATGATTGGAAGCAAGGAAAGAGCTGGAAGTGGTCGGTCTTGTAAACTAGCGTTCGTAATGGAGAATTAACATTCGTGACGCGGCAAATTATGAAATGTCAAAATGCAGCGCACATTCTCTTCTTCTTTGATGGGATAATAATGAAGCTGCTTTGCTGGTGATACTGGTGGAGTTATGGCAAACATATTTTAAAAGGCATTTTTTTTTCTAGTGATATCAAGAATATTATTATAACGCTTGTTACCACAACATCATTATCCCGTAGTTTTTAGGATCAAAGATACAGTGGAACCAAAATACTCGCGTATCAAAGCTAGTTTTCCCATTGAAGTCAATGGAAACTAAAATAATTTCTTCCGTGTTGACTATAATGGGATGCAATACCGCATGCTGCCAGAGGCGGGGGGGGCGCCGGAGAACCTCGGAAATGGCTGAAAAGGCCCGAGTACACTTTGGCTGACCTCGGCAAACCTCGGAAAGACTTCCTACCCGAGATTTGCGGAGGTCAGCCGTGCTGTACTCGGGCCTTTCCGTGCATTTCCGAACGTGACGTTCGGCTCTGCTCGGCTCCGGCGCCCCCCACCTCAAGCCAAAAGCCGTACTGCACACCGCTTTGGTCTGAATCATGCTCGTTTTGTGAAACAACACTCGCAAACCGAGTTACGATTTTAAAAAATACAGTGCTCGTATTGCGAAATGCTCATTAACCGCGTTACTCGCAATCCGAGGTTCCACTGTACAACTATGTTGGTGTCCCTTGTTAATTTTACATTGTATTTTTTTTAATGTAACTGCCTACTCCAAAACTGTAATTTGAAGTAAAGTAAAACACATAGCCAAGTATTATTCTACACACATTTTTTTATTGTGCAGAAAAAAAAAAAAATTAGACATGCTATCTGCCATCCAAATACAAAGAACTTGTATTTGTTTGAAAGTGCATTCCATGCCTACAAAAATATAGAAAATATAACAAATAAAATCATTATTCAAAACAAAACAAAATAATAGAAATTCGTAAGGGGTGAAGGGGTTAAAATCCCCAGTCCAATGGGGTTGTTGGGGTTCTTGTGGCTGGTATTGCCACTGACTACCATGCGGCCCCGTGGTGGTGGAGCTCATAGGAGGAACAAAGCAACCCCCATGAGCAAGGGTGAGATGGTGGAGATGGTGCGCATCCTAGAGAAGCACAATTATGACTGCAAGCTGCGCAATTACGAAAGGCCCAACAGCCAAAAGGACATCATTTTGGAGAAGGTCATCAACGTTTTGCAGTGCGAACTTTTGGTGGAATGATCAAAGGACCAAATCTGAAAACGATGGTCTGATCTCAAACACCGTGAACAAGACCAGATGGAGTACATACATCAGATCATAAAAAAATAAGCCATATTTGGATCTAAACTATATGTATATGTGTAAATTAGCTGTCTGTATATGTTCTTTCTCCAAGTAGCTCTAGAGAATTCTATATAAGCTTTTCTAAAATCTTTGTATGACTTGGGATTCCAAAGATGATGGTAAATATAAAGCATATATGAATATTCTTATTTGGTCATATTTTTGGCCATTCCTTTTTTTTGGAACTTATTGTTTTTTCTTCTTTCAACAGGGAGGCACAAAAAAAAGGAGGCTCCAGCCAAGCCACCACAAGGGATGAAGAGAGGCTACCCTTGCTTGGGCCCCAACAAGGGAGGCAACAAGGCCATCTTCCCCCCAAAAACATAAGTGCCAACTTCAAACACACTCATTTAGCCACTGACAGGGGTGTTCCTAGGTGGACCAAAGGCCATGGGTTTAGGGCAGAACTTAAGGGTAAAGAACATTTTCTGGTTGCTGACTGGCTCATCAGTGCCCATTAATGCAGCCTTGCCAGTTTAGACATGGGTAGAGGAGAGGCCCCCAGTCACACAGAGTCATGCCTGCTAGGATGGTCATCATATATCCCGTATCCCATAGGAGACAAGAGGGGTGGAGGGCAACTGCAGGATTTTTTCAATATTGGCACTTGTCAAGTGTTTGCTCTCTGGAAAATGCCATCACCTTCCCTTTTCTATGCATTTTTCACAGAAAAAACCCCACAGTGCAGCATGGTGGAGTCCACTAGTCAGGAGCAAACATTGACATCAGACCAAGTGCAAGGTTGGTCAACTAATGTAGCAAAATGGATGCTAGAAACAGATGTGACTTGGGGTGGCTTAATTGATGGTGTATTGTTTCTTTTTAGAGGAAAGTGAGTGTGGTCAGCTCACCCAAGATGTTTCAAATTTGTATACATGTCGAGTGTTTAGATGTCCAAACCAAACACCCACTCCACACATTAGCAAAGTATGTAGTGCCTTAACATTAGCATGGAGAAGGATAAGGTGTAAGGAGCTGGCAGTGTTGCTAGGTACCCAAGTTTGGGAGACCCAGGCACTAGGGCCAAGATTAGAGAGTAGTTGCAGCGTGTACATTCCTAGTAGTGTAGGTGTCTGAAGGGCAAGCGGGTTGCAAGCAACAATATGTTTACTAACTGGGTAGGTAAGTATTTCCTGAATTTGACTAGTAACTTGACCATAACTCACTATGTAGGGCCTCAGCTACTTGACCATCGTTCCCTTAATACTTTTTACTCTTATCACTAGGTCTTGATCTTCCATGGTGTACTATTGGCAGAATGAGTGCAGATATGTTGCATTGTTTGAAGGAACTGTAGCAAATCAAGGAGGCTGCCACTGCTTTACAGCGAAGAATAAGAGATTTTGTGGACATGCTTGCCAAATTTTAATTTCCTCTTGCCTGGTCTGAAGTTTATTGTTCCACTTGTTGGCTCCTGTTTGCCCTTTTACTAATTACCATGTTTTTATGACTTTTAAATGTGAAAGTTTAGGGATAGAACTCAGTTTTTCTACACTCCACTTCCTAGGTACACCACCAGGTCCTGTTTTTGAGATTTTCCTCAGTTTAAAAATGACTGTGCGAATTACTAACAGTGAAAATGACATCAACTGTGCCTAATTCAGGAAATGTCGAAAACATGACCTGGGTTTGCATCTTGAGGAGAAGAGATGGGAAGCACTGCTACAACTAATGTGAATAATGTTTATGTGTTTTTTACAATCTAAAACCCAAAATTTGAAGGTGCCCCCAAATTGGGCCTTAACATTCTTATTTCCCCCATGATCCCATACCTAAAATGTGTGATACATCTAATTTTCAAAAACCTCAAAACACACAGTGTGTCAACATGTGCTATCTCCCATCACAGGGTATCAATGGACACATTTTGCGGGTGCAACCCCTTCCTCATAACTAAAGTAGCTCAGAGGAAGGGGTTGCACCCCCGAAACGCGTCCATTGTTACCCCGTGATGGGAGATAGCACATGCTGACACACTGTGTGTTTTGTGGGTTTAGAAAAATAGATGTTTGTAACTACACACATTTTAGGCATGGGATCATAAGTGTCAGAGAACCATTACAAATGCTCGTTTCTGTGCGCCAGCTAGACGTGTGGCACGAACGAGTGAGCCCCGGACCAGGCACGCACGTTAGCACTCTCATACGAACGAGTGCACATCAGCGTGGGCACATCCGCACGCCAACAAATCACGGCGCAAGGCGCCCTATTTAAAGGATCAGCATACTAGTGTCAGTGCTGGATTGTCTCAGCTAGTTCCTGTATCCTTGCTGCTGTTTTGATTGAACCTTGATCCTGAAACCTTGGTTTTCCTGACTACTCTTTCGGATTATCCCTGCAACTCTGCTTACCTCTGCTTCCTGTACCGAACCCGGCTTGAACTCCTGACTACGGCTCTGTCTTCCGATCTTGTACCTCTCTGCCAGCTCGTTGCCAACCACCACCAGCCCCTGACTACGAACCTGCCTGCCGATTGTGTACCTTCCTGCCAGCACGTTGCCGACTCCTGCCTGTCCCCGACCTTGCAAGTACTCCTGTTTGACTTTCCTGAACCAATCTAGGATCGGCATCCCACCAGCTCCTCCAAGGCTCCGGTGTTCCTGATCCTGCCAGCAGGCACCTGTGCCCTTCCGTTGCCCTAGCAGCCCTGTCTCCACCTCCAGGGGTGCTGGGACCGGAACCGTGCAAGAGGCCACCCTCATCATTTCAGACTCCGCTGTAAGGTACGTGACAGTACAATCCAGCCACATGGAGTCTGAAAGGGGGGCCTCAGCTATGGATGCTCTGTGCCAACAGATTGCAAACCTCACTCAAGCAGTCCAGGGCCTGCAGGATGGCTATCAGCAACTTGAGCAATGAGTGGAGTCTCTCTCCCCAAGCACCTCGGCACACCAGACAGCCGCAGCACCTGCATCATCGATTTCAACTTCTACTCCCACAGTAGTGGTGCCACCCACAGAGTCACGAGTTCCTGCTCCAGAAAGATTCATGGGAGACCGCAGCAAATTCCGCGCTTTCAGAAATGCCTGCCATCTGTATTTCCTGCTTCAGCCTCGCACCTTCTCCTTGGAAAGTACCAAGGTGGGATTCATCATCTCATTGCTACAGGGAGAACCCCAGACCTGGGCTCACCATCTATTAGAACAAGCTAGCCCCTTGCTAGGCACCATGGACTCTTTTCTGGATGAAATGGCTAAGCTTTATGATGACCCTCAACGTACCACCACAGCTGAGGCCAGTCTCCACACCCTCCAGCAGGGCCGTAGGCCTGTGGAGGACTATGTCACAGACTTTAGACGGTGGAGTTCCGACACACAATGGAACGACGCCGCTCTCCGTTTTCAGTTCCGCTTAGGATTTTCAGAGGCACTGAAAGATGAACTATCTCGGGTGGGGGTTCCCAATTCTCTAGAAGAGCTGATTCAGCTATCTATTCAGATCGATCGCCGGTTGAGGGAGCGAAGATCTGAAAGAACCAGCCAGTACCGGCCCATGTGGATGCTACCCAGCCACCCACCTATTCCTGCAACCCCACTACCTGCTCCAGTCACTGAAGTTCCAGAGCCAATGCAATTAGGCCTGCTTTGTGCACCATTGACACCAGAAGAGAAGCAGCGCCGCCGTTTGAATAATCTCTGCCTCTACTGTGGAGGAGCCGGTCATTACGCCAACATGTGTCCTAACAAGACTCGTAAGTGTGACTCTCCTCCTCTTGATCCTTGTGCTTTGGCTCTAGCAAGATCAACTCACATTGCTGTTCCTGTCTCCCTACAGCTTCCGGAAGGGGCACTCCAGGTCCAGGCCATAGTTGATTCAGGCGCCTGTAGTTGCTTCATCGATCATGCCTTCGCCCTGCAACACAAGATTCCTCTACATTCCAAGCAACACAAATTGTCTATACGACTAGCTGATGAGTCCAACATCAAATCTGGGCCCATCATTCAAGAAACTCAACCTTTGCCCGCTTATATCTCACCCAACCACCAAGAGCTGTTGTGCCTAGACGTGATATCCTCACCACTCTTTCCAATCATTCTGGGAATGCCATGGTTGCAAGCACACAACCCACAGATCGATTGGACAACCGGCAAGGTGGTCTTCCAGTCAGCCTATTGCCTCCATAACTCTCTCCAGACCCTCCACCACTCAGTCCCAGTTGTTGGCTGTCTCAAACCAGCATCCGAATCCCAAGATCTTGTTACATCCGTGTACCATGATTTCCTGGATGTCTTCGATAAACAGAAAGCAGACACCCTTCCTCCCCACCGGGCCTACGATTGCCCGATTGAACTTTTACCAGGGGCAGAAATTCCCTTTGGCCGAATTTTCCTCCTCTCGGAACCTGAACTCTTGGTCCTGAAAGACTATGTCAACGAGAACCTCAAGAAGGGGTTCATCCGACACTCTACTTTTCCAGCCGGGGCAGGAATATTCTTTGTCGAAAAGAAGAACCACTCACTCCGGCCGTGTGTGGATTACAGGGAAATAAATCGGATTACTGTTAAAAATCGCTACCCCCTGCTTCTAATTCCAGAATTGCTCCAGAGACTCCGCTCTGCAAAGATTTTCACCAAGTTGGATTTACGAGGTGCTTACAACTTGATCACAATCAGAAAGGGTGACGAGTGGAAAACGGCCTTCCGGACTCGGTTTGGCCATTTCGAATACCTCGTTATGCCCTTTGGGTTACGTAACGCCCCGGCAACCTTCTAGCATTTTGTAAATAATATCTTCAGAGACTTCCTAGACCTATTCATGATTGTTTACCTAGACGATATTCTGATTTTCTTGGTTTCTCTGGAACTACATTGTGACCATGTGAAACAAGTCCTTCTTAGGTTAAGACAAAATGGACTCTATGCCAAGGCTGAGAAATGTGAATTCGAACGGCAGACCATTCACTTTCTCTGACTAGTAATCTCTACAGGAGGGATGGCAATGGATCCTCAAAAGGTCGCAGCCATAATGTCCTGGCCGCCTCCCGTTGACAAGAAAGGGGTACAGCGGTTCATCAGTTTCTCCAATTTATACAGGAAATTTATTAACTTTTCTGGTATCATCATGCCCATCACTCAACTCACCAAGAAACAGAACCACTTTCAGTGGACAGAGGTAGCTCCAGCTGCTTTTGACAAATTAAAAGGACTGTTCACCTCTGCCCCGGTATTAAAGCACCCTGATCCTGCCCTTCTATACATACTGGAAGTAGATGCCTCAGAGAGCGCTGTAGGGGCCATCCTGTCTCAGCGCCAAGGACCTAAAGCTCTAATGCACCCTGTGGCCTTTTTCTCGAAGAAATTAGGGCCTTCAGAAAGGAACTACGATGTGGGAGACCGGGAACTGTTGGCAATGAAATCGGGTCTGGAAGAGTGGCGGTACCTCTTGGAGGGAGCCACACACACAATACTGATCTTCACTGATCACAAAAATTTAGAGTATCTCAGGACTGCCAAACGTCTCAGACCCAGACAAGCAAGATGGGCTCTTTTTTTTTCTCGCTTCAGTTTCCATATAACCTACCAGCCCGGATCCAAGAATGTGAAACCAGACGCGTTATCGCGTATGTTCACGGAAGTCGAGGTTCCACCTCAAATGGATACCATCTTACAGGCTGGGAATTTTTTGCTTACACAAACCGATTTAATGACACAGATTCATCAAGCATCCAGGGGAATCTCTCTGCCTCCAGATATGAACCTTCAAGAAAACGATGGGCTCTATTGGCAGGGGAATAAAATTTTCGTACCACAGAATCTGCGTACTACTATCTTACAAGTGTGCCATGACTACCCACTGGCCAGCCATTTCGGGGAATACAAGACCATGGATTTGATCCAGAGACATTTTTGGTGGCCCAGCTTAGCAAGGGACTGCAGGAAATATGTCGGCTCGTGCTCAATTTGTCTCAGAAACAAGAACAGCAAAAGCAAAGCATGGGGATTATTAAGACCACTACCCATTCCTGAAAGACCCTGGGATAAAATTGCGATGGATTTTATCGTAGAGCTCCCTCTATCGGAAGGATTTTCATCCATTTTTGTAGTAGTAGATCGCCTCTCCAGGATGTCACATTTTGTCCCCATGAAAGGGACCCCATCAGCAACAGAAACTGCTGAAGTTTTCATTAAAGAAGTGGTGAGACTGCATGGAATCCCTAGTGACATTGTCTCAGATCGTGGAGTGCAGTTCACTTCAAGATTTTGGAAAGCACTGTGCGAAGCACTGGGCATCAAACTAAATTTCTCTTCAGCTTACCATCCCCAGTCCAATGGGCAGACTGAGCGTACCAACCAAACGCTAGAACAATACCTGCGCTGTTTTACCTCTTTTTCCCAAGAAGATTGGGCCTCACTACTGCCCTTGGCGGAATTCGCATTTAACAACTCTGCCCATGCAGCTACCAACCAATCTCCCTTCTTCTCAAATTATGGGTTTCATCCCTCTTTCTTGCCAACGTTAATTTCAGACTCTCCATTGCCAGCTGTTCAGGACAGACTAAATTTCCTTGCTACTAATAATCAGGTGCTGAGAGAGACCATTTCCAGGACACAGGAAGTTAATAAAAGATTCTTTGACAGGAGGAGGAGAGAACTGGATTTGAAAGTTGGTGACCGTGTGTGGCTTTCGACAATCAATCTGAAACTGGCCTGCCCATCCAGGCAATTGGGACCTAAATATCTGGGACCTTTCCCGGTCAAGAGAAAAATCAACCCAGTGGCTTATGAACTTGAACTTCCTGACACATTCAAGATCCATCCTGTGTTTCATACTTCCTTGTTGAAACCTGATGTGGTTAATCCCTTTCCAGGTCGTGAAGTGGGGCCCCCAGAGGCTATAATGGTGGATGGAGAGGAGGAGTTAGAAATCGAGACCATTGTAGATTGCAGGAAAAGGCAAGGTCATAATCAATATCTAATTAAGTGGAAAGGTTTTGGTCCAGAATAAAATTCCTGGGAACCAGAAGCAAACCTCCATGCCCCAAGGCTTATACAAGCCTTTCATCGTTCTCATCCAGAAAGAAGGATCCGGAGGCTGCCCGTAAGGAGGGGGCAATGTCAGAGAACCATTACAAATGCTCGTTTCCATGCGCCAGCTGGACATGCGGCACGAACGAGTGAGCCCCGGACCAGGCACGCATGTTAGCACTCTCATACGAACGAGTGCACGTCAGCGTGGGCACGTCCGCACGCCAACGAATCACGGCACAAGGCGCCCTATTTAAAGGATCAGCATACTAGTGTCAGTGCTGGATTGTCTCAGCTAGTTCCTGTACCCTTGCTGCTGTTTTGATTGAACCTTGATCCTGAAACCTTGGCTTTCCTGACTACTCTTTCGGATTATCCCTGCAACTCTGCTTACCTCTGCTTCCTGTACCGAACCCGGCTTGAACTCCTGACTACGGCTCTGTCTTCCGATCTTGTACCTCTCTGCCAGCTCGTTGCCAACCACCACCAGCCCCTGACTACGAACCTGCCTGCCGATTGTGTATCTTCCTGCCAGCACGTTGCCGACCCCTGCCTGTCCCCGACGATGCAAGTACTCCTGTTGGACTTTCCTGAACCAATCCAGGATCGGCATCCCACCAGCTCCTCTAAGGCTCCGGTGTTCCTGATCCTGCCAGCAGGCACCTGCGCCCTTCCGTTGCCCTAGCAGCCCTGTCTCCACCTCCAGGGGTGCTGGGACCGGAACCGTGCAAGAGGCCACCCTTGTCATTACAGACTCCGCTGTAAGGGAGGTGACAATAAGGGACATTTAATTGCTATGCCTCTACGTGTACGTGGCTTCAAATTTTGGCTTTTAGAGGGATGAGATCACCCCTTCTGAGGAAGACAACATCCACACAGTCTTGGGATACTAATGTCTCACTTGGCCTTCACTTTACCAAACTCGAACTGTGTAAGTTACTGAGTTTGGGATGTGTATCTAATGTTTTAGAACATGCCACTTTAGCCACAAAAAAATGAGAAATAATGCAAAACATGCATGTTATACACCAAGATGTTGGTTTGTATTAAAACCTTAAAACACACATGTGAATGTGCTTTGAGTAAAATGTGTGGCTTATTATTTCATTGCTCAATACCAGTTTTTTTCGTTGTTGTAGTTACAGTGACAATGTGCTCTTAAATCTGGGCAACTCCTGCAATTTTTAGGCCTCCAAAAAATTAAAGAAGTTGTAAAGGCATGATGTTTTTGAACTTCATGCATTTGATCCATTAAGAACAAAAACATTGTGTGTGTGTGTGTGTAGCAGACCCACAGCACACCATAATAGTTAGCTGAAGAAGATATTTCATCATATGGTTGAGCTAGATGGACTTGTGTCTTTTTTCAACCTGACTAACTATGTAACTATATTGTCACCTCATGTAGCAATTAAGGTACATTTGCACTATTGGAGCAAGTGGCCAAAATAAAGCTCATTTGTGAACATATTAGACATATAAGAAACACAGACAACAGTAGTTCAAATGTAATAGGAGGTTATGATCTACAAAAAAAATTATAAAAAATCAGCTACAATTTGCTGCCAAGCCACTGCCCCTCTACCCACAAAATATTCCAGGTATTTCTGCCGTAAATCTTGGGCAATTTGTGAGGACAGTCCAGCATGGGCATTTTCAATAGCCATCAGCGCACCCACAGATGGACGAGCTGCAGCCCCTTCAGCTGGGCCTGCCACTGTAGGGTCCATGTCACTTGGCAGTGAGGCTAGGTAGCTGGTAGCATTCCTCCTTAAAAAAATATGTAGAATACAGCAACACAGGTCCACATGGTTTATCTTGAGTGCCAGGTTGATTGGACTCAAAAACAGCCTGAAATGACTCGATAGGATGCCAAAGGCGTTTTTGACCACCCTTCTGGCACGAGAGAGCCTCTAATTGAAGATTCTTTGCTCTGGGGTGAGGTTCCTCCTAGGAAACGGCTTCATCAGATGTTCCCCCAGAGCAAAGGCCTCGACTACCACAAAAACAAAATAGAGGTCCTCAACATTCTCCTCAGCAGGTGGCAAATTTAAGGTGCCATTCTGGAGCCGCTTGTAGAACACTGCCTGCATAATCACTCCTCCGTCAGAGTTGCAGCCGTTCTTCCCAACATCCAAATACAAGAACTCGTAGTTGGCAGACACTACAGCTAGCATGACCATGCTGCAAAAGCCCTTATAGTTAAAATAATAGGAGCCAGAGTTGGGTGGTGGTACAATCCGGACATGCTTGCCATCAATAGCACCACCACAGTTGGGAAAATCCCACTGATGATGGAACTGGGCTGCAATGTCCTTCCATGGGCTGGAAGGAAACTGTGCATTTAAAAAAGAAAAAAGAAATGACTACTTCTGCACATAACATAAGGATACACTTACAGTAAATGACTACTTAAAGACAAAAGTGGAAGGTCAACTTATCTGATTCCTCCCCTCCTCTGATGGCCCATTAGACACATTTGGGGGGTAATGAGTAGATGTTTTGGACAGGTAACCCTCTCCACTTCCATGAGAGCTGTTTGCATAAATAATCAGTGATACTTTGGCCAGCCCCTCCTTACTTACACTATTGGCAGCCCAGTGGACAGGTAAGAAGTGTCATAATCTAAAAAGCTGGATACACACTGTCCAAATTGCAGCACATTTTGACATTATGATTTAACCAATCAATATAATAGGAGACAAAAAATGAATACATTTCAATTTGTAGGTATTCAGGCAGGCCCTTGGACTACATGGTTTGGTGAATTTATGCAGAAATGTGAACACAAAAGAGGGATAGTGTGCATGGGTTTTGAAAAGTCAGCAGATAGCATTTTTGGGGGGAAGGGAGGGTTCCAAATGAGTTTGGGCCCAAAAAAATGGCCTCTTGCAGTCTGCCTGAATTTGAGGACAACAATAACATTTGTACACATTTTAGGGGTTGTTTAGGGTAAGCCCCAAAATGTAGCTGACAAAAAACATTGTTAAGTTACTAGGCTAGGTCTGTATGGGCCCAGGATAGCATGCTGGGGAGGTTAGTGAAGGAAAATATGCATGTAGGCCAAAAAAGGAGCAGGAAAAGCTTACAGCATGCATGAGGACAAAGAGGACATTCACATATTACAATATTGATAATTATATAATAAACCAATTAATAAAATACATTAACAAACAAAAATACATAGAATGTAATCTTAAAGGTAAAAACTTACCCTAATACATAGCTCCCAACTGTCCCTGACTTCGAGGGCCTGTCCCTGATTTGGAGCAATGTCCCTCTGCCCCTCTTTCCTCCTCATTTGTCCCTCATTTTGGTCTGATCTATATAGATGTATATAAAATCCACTTTTTATCTATTAAAAAGTGTTTCCCAGTGCTAACCCTTTCATCTGACTTCTAAATTGCTGCATTTGTAAATTCCAAAAGTCAGTATAAAGTAATAGTAGTGGTAAAAAAAGCACTTGTGGGTTTAACCAATCTTGTTTTTTTTGTACAATTCTCCTTTAAGGGGGCATGACAAGGGGTGTGTCCTATGCCTGTATACATTTGCTGATAGGTGTCCCTCATTCCCATCTCAAAAAGTTGAGAAGGTATGCTAATATAGTCCTTCTGCAGGACTTGAATGATAGCTGAGCAGGTCTCTGGAATAATGACTCTCAGAGCCTGGGGGGAGATCCCAGTCGTAAACTTGAGGTCCTGGAGACTTCTCCCCATCACCAAGTATCACAAGATGGCTAGGAGCATTTGGTCTAGAGTAATAGAAAGCCTCATACATGTGTACTGCTTCTTAATATAGGGGGTCACCAATGCCAAGAGTTGGTGAAAGCAGGGGGCCGTCATCCGGAGATAATTCCGAAAATCATCCGGATTATTCTCCTGGAGCTCCCGCAGCAATGGCATATGACATAATTGGTCACGATTAAGCAACCAATTTTTGGTCCAAGAACTCCTCCTCCTGTTGTTCCTGGACTGGACTTGAGTAAAAGTAATAATGCCTAGCCCAATAATCACAGGTTCTCGCCTCCAATTATGCAACATGGCTGGTTGACGAATGGCTGTTCAGAAACAAACTGAAAAGCGCGAATCAACACTCACAAAACACTTTTACTAACACAAAATTAGCAGAAGGAGCCCAAAGGGTGGCGCTTGAGAAATGAACTTCCTCTTTATAGTCTTGTAGTACGTCTAGTATGTCACTACGTTCATGTTGTCGACAATTTGTGGATCATTAGTATGCAAGACAAGATCCTGGCACATGCCCTTTTGACAAAAATCAGACGCTCAGTTGGCCAACAATTGTGTCGTGTGTATGAGGCTTTAGAGAAGGAAGATGTGTGTTTGAAACAACTGCTGGTGCAAAGCAGCAAATTATGAAAGTACCGATATGCTTACATGCACGATGAATGTAAAGTGTTAATACATAATATAATAAATAAAATGTTTCTAATACCAAACAATTGTTGGAAAATATAAAGTTTATAATGATTTTCGGATAGTTTTATGTTGACACGTCTTTGTAAATGATTCAGCCAACTGTAATTTTTAAGGTTGCAGGGTTTACTGCCCAGCACTAGGGTCAGTTTGCCCAACCCTCACAATCTTGTCTTGCATGATACTGGTCGAAAAATGTTTGCACCCCCCCCCCCCCCTTTCAGATCTAATATAGCATTCAGTGGATGTGTCCTGACTAATTTGTAAATTTATTTTCAAGATAACATTATGACACATTTCCATCACTAACTGGCAGCTTGACATTGTTTAGTAAGATTTTGACACAATATCAGATACTCATATTGCGCAATTTATGAAGTAATTGGTGCTACTATGTGACATTAGTATAATTTTCTGGCAGATGTCCAGTTGGTATACACAAATATGTTCTTCTTTAGTTTTGAAATTGTTTTTGAAATTATTTTGAAATGTCCCACAGGAACTCATAAATATTATACATTGCTTGCTAAGTAGTATAGATATGTAAATTGAAAATGTAGAATGGCATCCAATGTAATTTCATTATTAAAATGCAAGTCTCTATATTAACCCTCTTTTTAAAAATGTGAATATTTTTAGACAAAGCACACATCCATTTATGAACCTATGTTTACTTGAATGTCATGTAGACCCTAACATTTGCCACTGTACATGTTATAAAGAACACTAAAACTAAATAGTTTAAGGGATCCAGGAATAGCATTTGGTGGCTTGAGATTTCTTTAAACTTACAGATCACTGAATCTGCCTGCTTAGGTTTGAAGAACAATTTGTTATATTGGATTAAAATGTATTTGGTAGAAAAAATAAAAATGGGTTGTTTTAAAAAAAAAATCAATTAACTCTTAAATAAAAATGCTACTACATTTAAAACATTTTTTAGAAATATTAATACTGTTCTTATTACTAGAAAAATCGTATCCCATTACATAATGAACAAGGTTGGGGATGTTATTAAAATTAAAGCGGCGCTCCAGCCCCCCACCTAAAAATTAAAAGTCAGCAGCTACAAATACTGTAGCTGCTGAATTTTAATATTAACACACTTACATGTCCAAGTATCCCATGATGTCAGCACCCAAGGTGATTTTTCAGTCGGCTCTCGGGTGCTGCCGCCCCAATTCCTTGTAAGGGAAACCGGCAGTGAAGGCTTGCAGCTTCACAGTCAGTCTCCTACTGTGCATGCACGAAGCACGCTGCGCTTTATGAATGGCCTGGTGGCAGGGGAAGGAGGAGGGGGGGGCTGAACTTACAGGGACCTCGCTGCGGCGAGGTCACCTGGAAGTGGGGATGGGTACCTGTCAAAAGCAGGTACCCACTCCCTCCTCCCCATCTGAAAGGTGCCAAATGTGGCAGTGGAGGGGGAGAGGGAGCAAACAAGGGGAGCTTCCCCTTTTGGGTGCAGCTCCACTTTAACCTCTTAGCATCGGTGCCTCCTGGGCCTTTATGAGGTTTATGATGCCGGAAGGTGGGGCTCGGCTTAAGACCGTGTGAATGCCGTGATTGGCTGTCACAGCGATCATGTGGTCTGAAAACTCTCAATCGCAACGAGCGATCAGGAGCTTTTGGGTAAGCATCAGTAACTTTGCAGAGTGCACACTCTCAGCACAGCTTTAGAGGCAGCAATTTATGCAATTATGCGGCCCCTTGGCGCTAAGGACCAGGCACCAATAGGGCACGTATTTGTGTACGGCCGGTACAGTGGTTAAAAAAACATTAAAACAAATATGTGCAGGAAAGGAATGTGGAGGGTCTGACATGGAGCAGTATTTAGAGGGGAGAAGGGTGGAATGTATTATGATATGCAGTATGCACAATAGAGGAGTGAGGAGAGTATGATGGAAAGCAGTATGTAAAAAAAGAGAAGTGCAGAATGTATTATGCTCTGCAGTATGTACAAGGGAGGAGTGTGGAGAGTATAATGGCACACAGTATGTACACTGCAGAATGCGGAGGGCCTAACATGGGGCAGTATGTGCAGCAGAGGAGTGTGAAAGGTCTGACCAATCAGAATGGCTCTGATCCATCCCGGCATCCCTAGGAAAAGGGGAGGAAGAAAAGCACAGTTTTCAAACCCTAGGACTTATGCAATGGGCAATGTCAATGGTTAAACTGTATTACCCACAGGTAAGTGCAGCAGGGACTGGGGAGGTGGAGATGGTGTAGGGTGTTAGTTCA
Source organism: Aquarana catesbeiana (assembly GCF_042186555.1). Classification (NCBI taxonomy): domain Eukaryota; kingdom Metazoa; phylum Chordata; class Amphibia; order Anura; family Ranidae; genus Aquarana; species Aquarana catesbeiana. The sequence goes on along the minus strand of NC_133325.1, from coordinate 678,343,740 downwards.
GATTTACATTTATTCTGGAAAAGTGAACTAAGCCTTTAAGTTAACATAAAGTACAAGTGGTTGTTAACCCTTACATATAGCCAGTGAAGTGGCTAGCCTCAGGTGATACACAGAGATTAAATAAATCCTTCTACATTAGTTGTACCTGTTTACCTGCAGCCTTGCCTTCTCTACAGCTGTTCAAGGTCCAGAATCTATAAAGCTTAGGGGGGAGCTGGAGTTACACTACTTCAGAGCTCAGTGAGAGTTGATTGGAGATAAGTAGGAATGGGCTGCACACTCCCTGGTTTGGTTCGCACCAGAACATGCGAACAGGCAAAAAATTTGTGTGAACATGCGAACCCTATTAAAGTCTATGGGACACGAACGTGAAAAAATGCTAATTTTAAAGGCTTATATGCAAGTTGTTGCCATAAAAAGTGTATGGGGACCCGGGTACTGCCCCAGGGGACATGTATCAATTAAAAAAAAAAAAAACGTTTTAAAACTACCGTTATTTCAGGAGCAGTGATTTAATAATGCTTAAAGTGAAACAATAAAAATTAAATATTTCTCAAAATATTGTGCCTGGCGTCCCCTTAGTCTGCCTGTAAAGTGGTGCATCTGTCTGTTGTGTTTTACAGTGCTTCAACAAAATGACATTTCTAAAGGAAAAAATGTCATTTAAAATTGCTTGCGGCTGTAATGTATTGCCAGCTCCTGGCAATATAGATAAAAATCACAGAAAAAATTGGCATGGGTTCCCTCCCCATTCCATACCAGACCCTTCAGGTCTGGTATGGATTTTAAGGGGAACTCCACCCCAAAATGTAAAAAAAAAAAACAGCATGGAGTCCCCCCCAAAATCTCAAAATCCATACCAGGCCCTTCGGGTCTGATATGGATTTTAAGGGTAACTCCACGCCAAATTTTTTTTTTAAATTGTCGTGGGGTCCCCCCCAAAATCCATACTAGACCCTTACCCGAGCATGCAGCCTGGAGGACAGGATGGGGGGTGAGCGAGCGCCCCCCTCCTTAACCATACCATGCCACAAGCCCTCAACATGGGGAGGGTGTTTTGGTGTTGATGGGGATAAGTGACTCCTCCCCACAACCCTGGCCTGGTGGTTGTGGGGATCTGCGGGGTCTGTTTTGGTGGGGGGCTTATCGGAATCTGGAAGCCCCCTTTAACAAGATCCCCAGATCCCGCCCCCCTTATGTGAATGAGTATGGGGTACATTGTACCCCTACCCGTTCACCAAAAAAAAGTGTCAACAAGTAAAAAAAGTAAAAATCACAAAAGACAGTTTTTGACAATTCCTTTATTAAAAAAGAAAAAAAAAGTGTCCCGCAATGTACATCCATCGTCAATCACGGCCTTGAAGAATAGAAAAAAACCCTGAAAATACTCCACCTCCATGAGAGGGCTCCCGCCGACTGCTGTCTTTTCGATGTGACAGCTGTTATATAGGCAAGGGCAGAGCCACCCGCTGACGTAACCTAATGACCCGACCCCTCTGGCAGCACCTGATGTCAGAAGGGGTGGGGTCACTCGGTTACATCCCCAGGTGGCCCCACCCCTGCCTATATAACAGCTGTCACAGCCAAGCGATAGCAGTCGGCGCAATGCCTCCCATTGAGGCAGTGCTTTTTTTTTCTATTTTTTGGGTCCATCTGGTGGTATGATTGAAGATGGATGGACATCACGGGACACTTTTTTTTTCTTTTTTAATAAAGGAATTGTCAAAAACTGTCTTTTGTCGTTTTTACTTTTTGACACTTCTTTTGGTGAAGGGATAGGGGTACAATGTACCCCATACCCATTCACATAGGGTAGGCAGGATCTGGGGGCCCTCTTGTTAAAGGTGGCTTCCAGATTCTGATAAGCCCCCCACCCGAAGACCCCCACAACCACCGGGCAAGGATTGTGGGTACGAGGCCCTTGTCCCCATCTATCACCGGGCAAGCAGCCTGGTATGGTTCAAGTGGTGGGCACTCGCTCTTCCCCCCTTGCCAGGCTGCTTGCTCAGATAAAGGTCTGGTATACCTTTTTTTTTTTTAAATGTTTTTTTTTTAAATGTTGGCATGGAGTTCCCCTTAAAAACCATGCCAGACCCAAAGGGCCTGGTATGGATTTTGGGGGGGACCTCACGTTGTATTTTTTTCTAATTTTGGCGTGGAGTTCCCCTTAAAATCTATACCAGACCCAAAGGACCCGGTATGGATTGGGGGGAATGCCATTTTTTTTTCTTAATTCTGTCAAAGGGTTCGTCTTAACCACTTCAATACACTGCACTGACTGCAGTGCCTACACTGTATACTGTATATAGTCTACACTACACTGACTATACTATGTGTATATATATATATATATATATATATATATATATATATATATATATATATATATATATATATATATATATATAAATACAGTCAAGTCCATAAATATTAGGACATCGACACAAACGAACAAGATACAAGATTAACTGCAGATAAAAGGTCCAGAGTTCATTTCAAGTGTGCTATTTGCATTTGGAATCTGTTGCTGTCAACTCTCAATATGAGATCCAAAGAGCTGTCACTGTCAGTGAAGCAAGCCATCATTAGGCTGAAAAAAACAAAACAAACCCATCAGAGAGATAACAAAAACAATAGGTGTGGCCAAATCAACTGTTTGGAACATCCTTAAAAAGAAAGAACGCAACGGTGAGCTCAGCAACACCAAAAGACCCGGAAGACCACGGAAAACAACTATGGTGGATGACCAAAGAATTATTTCCCTGGTGAAGAAGAACACTCTCCAGGAGGTAGGTGTATGTGTGTCAAAGTAAACATTCAAGAGAAGACTTCGCCAGAGTGAATACAGAGAGTTCACCACAAGATGTAAACAATTGGTGAGCCTCAAAAACAGGAAGGCCAGATTAGAGTTTGCCAAACATCTAAAAAAGCCTTCACAGTTCTGGAACAACATCCTATGGACAGATGAGACCAAGATCAACTTGTACCAGAGTGATGGGAAGAGAAGAGTATGGAGAAGGAAAGGAACTGCTCATCATCCAAAGCATACCACCTCATCATTAAAGCATGGTGGTGGTAGTGTCATGGCGTGGACATGTATGGCTGCCAATGGAACTGGTTCTCTTGTTTTTATTGATGATGTGACTGCTGAAAAAAGCAGCAGGATGAATTCTGAAGTGTTTCGGGCAATATTATCTGCTCATATTCAGCAAAATGCTTCAGAACTCATTGGACGCCGCTTCACAGTGCAGATGGACAATGACCCAAAGCATACTGCGAAAGCAACCAACGACTTTTTTAAGGGAAAGAAGTGGAATGTTATGCAATGGCCAAGTCAATCACCTGACCTGAATCCGATTGAGCATGCATTTCACTTGCTGAAGACAAAACTGAAGGGAAAATGCCCCAAGAACAAGCAGGAACTGAAGACAGTTGCAGTAGAGGCATGGCAGAGCATCACCAGGGATGAAACCCAGCGTCTGGTGATGTCTATGCATTCCAGACTTCAGGCTGTAATTGACTGCAAAGGATTTGCAACCAAGTATTAAAAAGTGAAAGTTTGATGGATGATTGGTAATCTGTCCCATTACTTTTGGTCCCTTAAAAAGTGGGAGGCACATATACAAACTGCTGTAATTCCTACACCGTTCACCTGATTTGGATGTAAATACCCTCAAATTAAAGCTGAAAGTCTGCAGTTAAAGCACATCTTGTTCGTTTCATTTCAAATCCATTGTGGTGGTGTATAGAGCCAAAAAGATTAGAATTGTGTCGATGTCCCAATATTTATGGACCTGACTGTATATTATATTATATACTAACCTGCCTCTAGCTAACATTCTCTCAATCATAACACTATATACGGCCACCATGTAAGCAGCCTTTTGTAGTGTGGGTCGTGGACTTTGGCCAATCATGGTTCTCAAAGCAGAGTGCGCTGTAATTGGCCAAAGCATACAGGTCAGGTGCATGCTCTGGCCAATCAGCAGCCGTCAATGTACTGCAATCTCGCTTGAATTTCCTGCAAACGACCCATATGTTCGGTTTGTTTGCGAGCAAACGAACACCTGATATTCGAGTCAAACTTAAGTTCGACTCGAACTTCGGGACCCTAGAGATAAGAGACTCACCCCCTTCACACATCACACAGGAACATGGCTGAGGCTGTCAATCACAGGCTGTGTGCAGGAGATCCCTCCACTATTACTTTTTTTTTGGTGTTAGGAAAACTTGACAGCAGAGGAATGACACAGCAGACAGAAATGACATTTATTGCTCTTAACTGAGACAAGTACATACTATAGAAGAATATGCTTTACTCATGTTTCACGTCTGTTGTTTACAACCACTTTACCTTAAAAATTCTTCAACACACTCTATGTACATACAGTATCTCACAAAAGTGAGTATACCCCTTACATTTTTGTAAATATTTTATTATATCTTTTCATGTGCCAAAACTGAAGAAATTACACTTTACTAAAATGTAAAGTAGTGAGTGTACAGCTTGTATAACAGTGTAAATTTGCTGTCCCCTCAAAATAACTCAACACATAGTCATTAATATCTAAACCGTTGGCAACAAAAGTGAGTACACCCCTAAGTGAAAATGTCCAAATTGGGCCCAAAGTGTATTGAGGAGTGTAGTTATGAACGATTTTACAATATTGGGTTACCTATTATACACTTGGATATGCGGATCCTGTGCTCTGGGTTGCAGTGTGTTTGGGCTGTCTGGTCCGACTGTCTGTGCCCAGTCCCAGGAGCTGCGATGCACTCTGGGAGCCCTCTCCCTCCTGCCCTTCCCAAGGGTGATGCAGGGACTCGGGCGTACGTCCCGTTGCGCATGGATGTCGTGCTACTAGCGCCGTGTGCACGGCGTAATCATCAGTTGTGTTAGTGCGCCAGTGCTGTTGATTCAATCTCAGCATCCTACATGAGGTAAATTGGTGCCTTTCCTGTAATTGGCCACCAGCATGTCGTTGGTGGATACCCACGGTCACATTAGAGTATATATACCCCCCCCCCAGTTTAATCAGACACTCCCTGTGGTCGACACTCCTGTGGCCACTGTGCACTATCGGATCCTTATTGAATCCTAGGTAACTTTATTGGTTGTTTTTCTTCTTCCCCTTTTTCATTTATTTTAAGTTTTCCTTTTCTTTCTGCTTTTGTTTACATACTTTTGTTTTGGTGTTTGGTTTCTGACCCTATTTACCATTAATTTCCCCTCTTCTTTTTAGGCACATTATGTTACCTTTATTACCTATACCTGCCCTATGTTTAGGCATAGATTTTTACCCCCGATTGGTCCTAGCACTAAGATATTCCCTTATATTTGTTAGCTATTTCACTGCAGACCTCCACTTTTTAGTAGATAATCTATTTTATACTTCTTTATAGATGGCTATGTTGATATGGTTCTCATCCTTTTTGAATATCAATGAGGGTTCATTCCCAGGGACCGCTGTCTCCTCCTGGTTTTCAATCATTGTGCTTTGGGGTTATCCCACCTCAGCTCCCGGGGCTGATGACCTTTTCGGTTGGCCTTCAGCCCTCCACATTTGCACCCAAACTCATAAGCATATCTGTAAGTAGTATTGGGTATTTTCCATTCTCATTTTCCCCTCCCCTCCCTATAGACAGACCCAAATAGACAGGGATGCCCCCTATCCCCCCTGATATTTGCATTGGTTATCGAACCACTAGCAATAGCAATACGCTCCAATTCAAATATTAGGGGAGTAGATTGCGGTTCCGCAACACACAAATGTGCTCAATTCGCCGACGATTTATTGCTGTTTCTAACATCTCCTAACACCTCCCTACCCTCTTTATGCTCCTTACTGGACACCTTTGCCTCAGTGTCCGGCCTACAGGTTAACATGACAAAATCACAAGCGCTGAACATATCCCTACCACCTGCCAGAGTCACTCAATTGAAAAGCTCCTTTAAATTCGGATGGTGGGAACCTCCATAAGATATTTGGGTCTTGATCTCACGCCCAAAATTGAAAATTTATACCAGGCCAACTTTCCCTCCACGTACCGCAAACTAGAGACCGACCTTATAAACTGGTCCCAACACAAGTTATCCTGGGTGGGCAGAGTGAACTCAGTAAAGATGACCCTCCTGCCGAGGTTGCTATACCTCTTCCGATCTCTACCGATCGAGATCAAGCGGGATCATCTCAAGTCATTTCAGGGTAAGATTACCAGGTTCATATGGGATAAGAAAGGTCCAAGACTCACGCAAAGGACTCTATTTAACTTGACTAAGCAAGGAGGTCTAGGCCTCCCAAACCTTATATGGTATTACCAAGCGGCAAGGCTGGCCCAATTGTCTACTGTCTACCTCAAGGTCTAAAAACCAGATTGGATAGCCATAGAGAGACACGCTGTTCCGCATCACACGCTAGACTTCCTACTTTGGTGTCCTCCAAAAAATATACCACCAATTCTCTCCCCCACTCTATCTCACTCATTTAAGCTGTGGGATGGCATGAGGAGGCTTCCCTCCCTGGTCTCTGAGCTCCAACCGCTAGCACATATCTTCCACAACCCCCAATTTCAACCAGGCATGAATATCACAGCATTTAGGTGGTGGCTGGATAGGGGAGTGTACCGAATAGGGCATTTTTTTTCGGCAACAGGTCCCTTACCTCTACGGCACTTTGAAGAAACTATGGATCTTCCTACTTCGGAAAGATTCAGGTATTCTACCAACTTTACCACTTCCTTAATGCCATCTGGAAAAACAAACCAAACCCACCTATTTTCACTGAATACGAAAGATTGTGCGGGCAGGCCATGGAGCAGAGGGGTGGAGTTTCGATCATCTATGCGTCACTGGCCAAAAATGCAGACAAACTACCGTATATGAGATCCTGGGAAAGGGATCTCCAGGAGGAACGAGACCTAGAAGACTGGCATGAGTCGTTTTCTAGATCCCTGAACGGTATATACAATATCTCACTCATAGAAGCCAATCCGAAACTTTTCACAAGATGGTATCTAGTGCCCACTAGATTAACTGCCATGTTCCCAGCCACATCTCCATTATGCTTCAGAGGGTGCCACAGCCTGGGGACTATATTACACACCTGGTGGGAATGCCCAAAAATCAGGGGATATTGGAATACTATTTCACATGATACGAAAAGTCACAAAATGTGCCGTTACCCAAAATCCGTCCATAGCCCTACTGAATGGCTACATACCAAACATCCCCAAACAGTTAAGAACATTGATCTGCTTTATCTTGACAGGGGCGAAACTCACCATAGCTAAGGCTTGGAAACAGCCTAAAATATCTATTATAGCCACAAAAAGGAAAATATCCTGGATTATGGCTCAGGAAAGATTAACAGGTGTACTTTTAGACAAGTCCAGTCATTTTGAAGCAATCTGGGAACCTTGGGCCCAATAAATGGGAATATCCTTGATACCTGGAATTGATAATCATTAATGGATACATCTCAATTCCTCTTGGTCTGGCGTCTCTTTTCCTTCTTCTTCTTCTTTCCTACTACTTTTCCATCTACTTCTTTGGTGTGCTTTACACTATATTCTTTCACCAAAGATCATACCGTGAAGCCTATAGGGCTGGAACCAAATATAAATCAGTCTGATTCCAAGCTTCCCTTGGAATCCAGAGGTTCTGCTACAACTGAACATTTTCAAGGGCTCTCCAAAAGCTTAGCAGTTACCTCCGTTCCCCACATCTTCAAAACAGGAGCTGGGGCGTCCCCTCTTCCATCCACACAGCTAGACCCCAAAGAGGGTGTCGGTGGCCGAGGGGCCCCCATCACTCCCCCAATGTCGTACACATAGCCGTTTAATGTTGGTTCTGAATGCTTTACTTATGTTATTTGACTTTGGTGACTCAAATGATGATGTTCATGATATACTGTATTTCTTTTTCTATCTGGAAATCAATAAAATACTTTGACATAAATTAAGCAACCCGTCCATATAGCGCCATCTAGTGGGTAAATAGCAAAAATGATGAATTAAATTAGCTCCCATATGGAATCACTGCAAGGCTATGTGCTGCAGCACAAACAGACCAATCCAGAGGTAAAAGGAGATACAAGTATTGGTGTCCATATCACAGACTATATGTGCCAAAACATTGAAACATGTACATACAGAGTCAACCTATTAACCCGTGATTTTACTCAGGATTGTCCAAAAATATAGAGAAGCCTTGCTTCAAGTATGTTGACACAGTGAGGCACAGGAGAAAGAGGACAAATAAATGAAAGAAAAGAAAAAAGAAAAAAAAAAAAAAAAGGGGAAAAATAAAGCAAAAAATGTAAGGAACACATACGGGGCAGAGGGAAGGGAAGCCAAGAGTAAAGGAACCAAAGGTAAACAAAAATTGAAATTTGTCTGATTATGCATTGTCCGGTGATGAGGCCGCTATATTAGGCAAGGGCCTTACTTTTTGCCCGTATTCTAACATGGATACTTTTGAAGCGATTAAAGACTTGCATTTGTTTGCACGCAAATTAATTTTGAAAAGTCTTCGCCAAACCCCTATCTAATAGTGATCTAAGCAAGAAAATAAAGCACTTGATGACCTGGTCTCCCTATTGGAGGACCAGGAACACAAAGATCTGATAGATAACATCGATTTGGAGTCATTGTTAGCGGCACACACCACCCCTACTACAAGTGGTATTTTGGGTAAATCCATACTCAAGAAGAAGTCTAATCAATTTCCATCTTTAAGCTTAAACTCAAACTTGCAAGCCTTTATAGCAATGACTACGAAAGTGATCCAGGGCCTTAACAGAAATCAATCACCAGATAACACTGGAGCTACTCAGTAATCAACACCAACTCACAATAAAACCCTCTGATAAAGGGGGGAACATTGTGATTATGAACAACTCCCAATATGAGTCAATGAGCAAAAAAATACTTTCCAATAAAGAATGGTATCGAACCATATCGAAAGTTACGATAGAAAAATTTGACAGGGATTTCTTTAATCTGGTAGACCAGGCCTACCTTGAGAATACCATCCCCCAGCAAACATGGGAATTTATACAGACAAGTCACTCAAAAATTCCAACATTCTACAGTCTTCCGAAAGTCCACAAAAACTTGAACAACCCCCCAGGGAGACCAATTGTCTCTGGTAGGGGCAGTATAACTGAAAACCTCAGTAGATATATTGAGGAACAACTACGCCCGTTAGTTACCAATCTGCCCTCGTACACCAGGGATATGGCCCAGTTATTACAAAATCTTGAGGATCTCTGTCTTCCACCTAATTCAATCCTAGTTACGGTAGATGTGGAGGCGCTCTACTGCTCCATCCCACATAGCAAGGGGATGGAGGTCGTAGGGCGCTTCATCTCCCAGTCACACAAGGACGATAAACCACTTCATCAATTTATCCTGCGTGCCTTGGAGTTTATCCTGCTGCACAATGCCTTTTCCTTTGACGGCTCCCATTTCCTCCAGATACAGGGGGTGGCTATGGGGACCTGTTGTGCCCCGTCCTACACCAGCCTGTATCTGGGGGAATGGGAGAATACGTTTCTGTCGACAGACGATTCTTTTTCAAACCAGATATTAGTCTGGTATTGATTCGTTGATGATACCTTTTTGATATGGAATGGGTCTGTTGACAGTTTAAATCAATGCCTGATGTCTATGGGCCAAAATGACTACAACCTTCAGTTCACAATGACATGTGACCCCCAAAAAATTATTTCTGGATGCTACCACCTATAAGAACCCTGATGGCCATCTGTCTAGTGTACTATACCACAAAGAAACAGCTGGCAATACCATCTTGCATGCAAGCAGTATCCATCCAGCACCACTCGTCAAGTCCATTCCGTACACACAATATCTCCGTGTTCGCAGGAACTGCTCTGATGAGAGCATGTTTCTTATTGAGGCCAAAAAATTACAAGCGAGATTGCTCCAGCAGGGCTATTCCCCCACGGGCCTTAAAAAGGCGTTCAAAAGAGCTAAAGAGAAGATCAGATATAGTTTACTGTTCGATAAGTCCAAAAAAGGTCCTAACACCACTGAACAGCACACACAAACTAGGATCATCACTACTTTTAGCAAACAGCATAAAGCCTTCAGAAAAATTCTGCAGAAACATTGGCACATCCTGCAGATTGATCCGATACTCAACCAATTCATATCGGACGACCCTCTTATTAGATACAAACGTACTAGGTCCCTTAAAGATATGCTGGTTACAAGTAAATATACTGGAGAATTCAGGGAGGACCCCTGTAAACGTCGGGGGACCTTCAAATGTGGGGGATGCCCTCAGTGCCAGTTTATTAACACTGACACAAATGTGACATTACCCAAGGGACGACGTTTTGTGCTTTCCCACTATGCAAACTGCCGCACGTTTTGGGTAGTCTATCTGCTGACATGCCCATGCGGGTGTTTCTACGTGGCTAGAACGAAACTAGAACTACACAAACAGATGAGCAGACATGTAAATAGTGTACGCACATATAATCCAGACTTACCATTGGTGAGGCATGCCTGGGACGTACACTGGGGTAATTTCCCTAACATTAGATTCCTTGTGCTTGATCGGGTGCACCCCAATCCCAGGGGGGGTAATTGGGACAAAACTTTGTTACAAAGAGAGACCAGGTGGATAGTGGCCTTACAAGCCACTGTGCCACCTGGCCTCAACATGAAGGTTTCACTTCGGGTACCTGGGAAGGACTGGGCTAAATCAAGAGCTGGTATTGTGTGACATACTCATTGCCCACCTCCCCTTTTTTTCCCCTCCCCCTTTTTGTTTCCCTTTAGTTCCTTTACTCTTGGCTTCCCTTCCCTCTGCCCCGTATGTGTTCCTTACATTTTTTGCTTTATTTTTTCCCCCTTTTTTTTCTTTTTTCTTTCCTTTCATTTATTTGTCATCTTCCTCCTGTGCCTCACTGTGTCAACATACACGCTACGTTCCATCTCCTGTGTGCGTGCCCACCGCTCACATATCTCTACAGCACATGCGCACAGGGTTGTACCCTACAGCACATGCGCGGGCGTCTGGCGCCATATTTTAACACACATTGGGCTGTTTTCAACTGCAGGCACAGTTACGCAGGGGCTACGTTCCTCTACACAGATCATGCTTTTACAGGTAAGTTTTGCTTTCATTTATAGCCCCCAACTACTCCCTGCTGGCTATGTAGAGGGGGTTTATTTATTTTCACATCATCTTTTATCCTTGTGTTATAGGGCATAAGGAGTCTGGGACCATTGGCTGGCACATGCTAACCGTGCAGCCTTATTTAAGGCTCTGGTTTGCCTCCGGCTTACTGCCCTTATAAAGCACACATTGGCAATTATATTTCTTTATAATTTTTTCTATCTAGCCCCATCTCTGCATGCACATTTTTTATGAGGGAGTTGGGTTTTCACCCTTGGCTCTGTCATATTTCTTGTGGACATTTTTGCCACTGTTTGTTTTTTTTCTTTGTGTGTGTGTGTGTGTGTGTGTGTGTGGGGGGGGGGGTGAGAGAGTAGTTATAGTAGATGGCATCCTTACTTTTGTTCTTTTTCCCTCCCTCTGTTTCGCCACTAGCTTACAGCCGAAATCTAATCATTATCATGCACCTATCATCACACCGATGTGGGAATAGATTTCTCCAAATCAACTATTTTTCTGAACGGCATCCTATGCCTCTTCTGACATTTTGACTTATATTTTGACTTGTTTCAAGCTCCTGATATGGAATCGCTTCAATTGGTACGTGGGGCACTTGTGGATTCTGTATTGACCTATATCATTTTGAGCCATGTGACACACTATTTATGTTTTTGTTTGTAGTCCCTTCTGATATGTTTCTTTTTATTTTAGAGCTTATACATGTGACCATTCTCCATCTTGTACCCCTGACGAAGGTGTTAAAAACTGGAAACGTGTCGGGCATTAGGGCACTTCACCCATTGGAGAGTACCGGGGTCATTTTTGTATTTTGTTTGCTTTTTCTGTTTTGCTTTGTTCTATGCTCTACTAGACATTATACATCGTTTTATATATATATATACTCACCTGTCTTATTGTTCCATATTTGTGCAATAAACTATGTTTACATTTATCCAGTGTTTGGTGGTCTATTAAAGTCCCATCTAGGAGGTACTTTTTTCTTGGTATATTGGTGGACAGTGTGACTAGTTGTATGCCTAGGTATGTGAGGGAATCAGTCGGTGCCCAGGAGAATGGAGCAGCACAAGAGATATGGGATTTGAGCTCTGGGATAGACATATACCCAGCATGGAGGACTTTGAATGATTTAGTTTGTGTAGAAACGCTCTACTAAAGTTGTCTAGTGTATGTAGTAGGTGAGGAAGTAAGTCAACTGGGTCTGTAAGTGATATAATGATGTCATCCGCACAGAGGCCTATTTTATGAGTGGTGTTTCCCACCATAATTCCTGATATAGAGGGGTGGGACCGATTAGTTGCAGCTAAGGGTTTGATTACCATGGCGAATATGAGTGGAGACAAGGGACCCCCCTGTCGCGTCACGTTGGTGATAGGGAAGTGGGATGACAAGTAGCCTGAGATTCAGACTCTGGCACTAGGGTTAGAGTACAGACTCATGGTGGCTTTTAAGATGTTACCAGAGAGGCCAAACTTTGAAGAACTGCATCTAGGTAATACCAGTGGACTCTATCGAACGCCTTCTCTGTGTTTAGGGAGCTCATCAGAGAAGGCATTCGGTGAACAAACCCTACCTGATCGTTATGTATGAGGTCTGGGAGATATATCGCTAAGCACGAGGCGAGAAGTTTCGCATAGAGCTTGATATTGGCCTATAATGAGCTGGGTTATCATGGGGTTTGTTTGGTTTAGGGATAGTGACTACTAGGGCTTCAAGAGATTCTTTGGGTATGTTACCAGTGGCCAGAAGGTTATTAAGGGAATCACAAAGATGAAAGACTAGGAGTTCTTGGAACACTTTGTAATATTCGTTACAGAACCCGTCGGGGCCAGGAGCTTTATGTTGAGGGAGGGTGCCAATGAGTTTATTTATTTCATGGGTTGTAAAGGGTTGTGAGAGAGTTAGTTATCTGGTCAGGTATCAGTGTTGGAAGACAGATAGATGAAAGGAAGGAATGAATCGTTTGGTCAGAGGGTTGGTTGTCTGATTCGCAGATTGTAAATTATATAAGGTGGCGTAGAAGTCACGGAAGCAGGTGGCCATATCGAGAGGGTTGGTCAGCCGGTTACCCTTAGCGTCTGTCATGTAAGGGATCTTAGTTTGGGTGAGCTTACTTTGTATTGGCTCACTAGTAGCTTGCCAGATTTATTGCCCTGTGAATACCAATTAATTTTAAGTCATGTGACGTAAAAGTCGAGGTTTTTACGCAGGTGGGAATTGAGTTTTAGTCTGAGTTGTCTTATCTCCTCTGAAGTCTGTGATGAAGGTGATAGTTTATTATCGAGCTCAAGTGTGCAGATACGATCAAGTAGACGTGTGGTTTCCTCCATGCTACCCCTCTTCGCCTGGGCACCGAGTTTAATAAACAGACCACGGACAACTGATTTGTCGGTGTTTCATAGTGTGGAAGGGTTAAAAACTGAGCCAGTATTGATCAGAAAATATTTTCCAAACTCCGACTTGATCCGTGGTCCATAGCTAGGGTGAGCAAAGAGGGAGGTATTTATTCTCCATGTGGTATGGGATTTAGGGGGGTTGGATAAAGTTAGGCCAATAATTATACAAGGAACGTCTTCTATGTATTTTTTGAACTTTTAAATAAACCTTTAATGGAATCTCTGCACTATTGGAGTTTTTTTCCTCTTTTTGGGTAATCCACTGAATGCTCACGCCTGGTCCACTGTCGCATGGCGCTTGTCTTTTGAAAATGCGCCATTGAGGAAGACCTTCATTGAAGCTGACCGGCCACCTGTGTAGAAGGTCTGAGAGATCCTAGCAGCACTCCTGTTGCTCTACTAAGCCTGTTTAGACCCCCCTGAGTAAGGGCGGTCACAGGCTTTCTGGTAAGCCTCCATTTTTTTCATTGTAAGGTGACGGGCAGTACAAGTGGTGAAAAGCTTAAACCCTGGGTCACGCATTGGAAATCTTCCTTTTTGGATACTTTTACTTATGAACCATATCTGTCACTAATTTTCTTTTTTTTTTAATATGCACGTCCACTGGAAATGGAGGAATTACATATGGACTATTTTTTCATTTGATCCTTTTTCACTTGATTATTGATCATTATTGTTACACTATTAGTATATTGTTTACAGTATCATTACACATATCATATTCATTTTTAGTATTTATCTGGGGCTGCACTCTTATTTTTATTGATATCATTTTGTGCCCTATATCAGGGTTATAGTGTTCCCCTTTTTTATAATTTTTCAATTTTCACATTTAACACGCACCTAGCGCAATTCTTCCTTTTTTTCAATAGTTATGATGGCATGATCAGACCAAGTTATAAGTCCTATAGTGGATGAGGAAGCTTTTTTGGAGTAGGGTGAGGGTTACTATGAACAGATTGATTCTCGAGTATGACAGGTGGCAGGAAGGTGGAGGAATTTGGGGAATCTAGGGAGGGGTCTACAACTTCATTGAAATCCCCACAAATAAGGATTCTGTCCCGGGTATAAGGTTGCAATTTACAGAGAGATTTGTAGAAGGACGATTGAAGACTATTGGGAGCATAGAAATTGACTATTACCAAGGAGTGATTATTAAAGGAGACAGAGAGAATAATGTATCTCCCAGAAGGATCTTGAATTACATGGTCTAAATGGAAGGCCACTGAGGTACGTACAGCTATCATGACTCCCTTAGATTTATGTTCCGCATGTGCAAAAAAAAAAGTGAGGGAATATTCTGTGTGAGCAGAGGGGGGTCTTGTTTTGGGCAAAATGAGGCTCTGCAATATCTGCATTTTAGGCGAGGTCCTCCTTCTATAGCAGGGAGCACTTAAAGTGGTGATTGAGGCCCTTGGCGTTAATCGTTGTGATATGTAGGGTCATAATTGGGGGATTAGTGGAAATTCTAGCTTGGGAGGAAGAAAGACTCCCTTATCCATATCAAGCTGATCAATCACAAAAGAAGCGTAAAGTCAATAAGGACAATAGTGCATACAATAGAATAACAGTAGTATTGTAGGAACAATTATGATCAATGAGATTAAGAACTGATAGGTAACTAATAAGACTAGGGATGAAGAAAGTGTGGGTGTGCATTGCACACTAGTAAATCGGGGTGGGATATAAACTGTAGAGGACCGCTCAGGCTCTCAGAGGGCTATACCCAAAGAGAAGGTGTTAGCCCAGGCACTTTGAACGAATTTTGTGTGAGGAGCCTCTGTTAATTGTGGGCAGCGTTAAGTGGTGTTGTTGCATTGCCAAGGGTCAAAAAGAATAGGCCTAGGCCGCGATTTGGGAGTGTTTGGAGTTGGTGAGGGAGAAAGGCCCCAGTTATGGAGTTGTTTCAGTCCATCTTTGGGAGTTAGATAGGGCATGGTTTGATTTTGGTAGGTCACCAGCAGCTTAGTTGGGAAGCCCCATCTGTAGACAATTTTGTGGGCCTGCAGGATAGAGGTCACTGGTGCAAACTCTTTGCGTTCTTGCGAGGTGGCTGCTGAAATATCATTATATAGGGAAATCTGTTTGTAAGGTTCTGGGAAGGAACGTGCTGATTTGGCTGCTCGAATAATTCTTTCTTTGATGTGGAAATAGTGCGGTCAGGCTAGCGTATCCCCAGAGACCACGGACGGTAAATAGGTGGGTTTCTGGGTCCTGTGAACTCTGTCAATTAATAGATCCTGCGCAGTGAGGTCTGGGATCAATTTACAAAAGAGTTGCTTTAGATAGAGACTGAGTTTGTTTGGTTTGACAGACTCCAGGATACCCCTTATCTTGATATTATTCCACCTGGTGCAGTCCTCCAGGTCGGCTATTTTAAGTTGTAGTTGGCGGATAATATTGGAGTGGTCATCTCTTTTGTCTACTACAGCATTATGGGCTGTAGCCACTGCGCTCATTTGGTTTTCCAATAATTCAGTTATTTCCTCAATTGCGTCAATTCTCTCTTGTAGGTGTGTGATGGAGGCTTTAAGATCTCTTTGTATGTCAGAGTGGAGGGTGAGCAGCAGTGATTTTATGAAGCTTCCTAATGCAGGGTTATCAGAAACAGGGAGAGCCGCAAGGGCTGTGATGCATGTCTGACTGGACGTTTCTCCCCTGTGTTGCCTCTTAGGGAGTGGAAGTTTGTCAGGGGAATAGACTGGTGAGAGAGCTGCTCGCTTACCTCTCTCAGATGGGGAGGATATGGCAGGGGTCTGAGGACTTGATTCCTCCATGTCAGTATATCATCCAGATCTGAGGTGGGCTGTAAAGGAGGAGGTATAGGATGTGGGGACGGCGGGCAGCTCTTCATCTTGGCGCCATATTGGGTGCCACGCTGTGTTGGGTTCATGAAGAATTGGTACAACCGTCTGGAGGATTGAGACTTCAGCTTCCTCCGGGACATAGCCCGCGGATGTCCTGGTGATCGATCCTCCTAGATGGAGTGAGAAAGAGTGGGGTGCCGATGCTGTGCGATGCAGTGCAATGCAGTGAAGCCCAGGTGAGAGCAGAGTGATAGCTTTTGACTGCGCAATTTTCATTCAAAGTTCAACAGCTCCGAAACCCTGGGCAGGAAGGGGGTGAAAGTGCCCAGTATTAAAGTGTTTTTTTTTTTTTTATTTAAGCTGACACGTGTAAAAAAAATTGTAAAAAAAGACATTTTATTTCCCCTGTAATCTACAAAAAAATTATTTAAAAAAAACCAGACCTTTTTCTACATTAACCTTATAATGACCCTAAAATACAGTTTCTACTACAAAGCATTTAAAAAATATGTATAAATTATGCAGTTTAGACATTTATTCTTACTTCGTAGTGAAAAGTAAGCCAGGAGGAGGTAGAAGAGGTGAAGTCTTCTTGGGGCTCCTACAGCAAATCAGCAAATAGCTGCTGTCTGAGTCACATCATCCAGAAATATGACACAGAATTTTCTCTGAAGCCCATCAAACACAAAACAGGAGGTTGTGGTGTTTCTTTGTTCTGATGATACTTTTATATTGGACAAAATTAGACAAGCATGATCTCCAGGAACACAGCTTGCGTACAAAAAAATGATACCCTCTGGATCTAGACTCCAGCCCTAAGGTTTTAAACCAGGCCCAAATTAGACATGTATGGTTCATTTCGTACGAATCGAAAATTCATACGAATTTCTGAAAATTCGTACATTCGGAATAATCAGAAATACCAATTTCTATGCTTCCGAATTGTATACGAAATACGAAATTTCGTTGACAAATTTCGGATCCAAATTCCGTTACAACGGAACCGTGACTGGTGTTTTGTTGACCAATCAAAGGTTTTCTTCTGCTGCTAAGTGAGGGTTGGGAAAATTACCTTTTTAATATGGGAGTGGAAGACTGGTACTGGTAGTCGATGGGAGATTCAGAATCGGACAAAATAAGAATGTTCGTTAATATCATTTTATTATTGTCATAATAATTACGATTATTCGTTATGATGAAGTTAAAAACCCAGGAAGTCAGCACAGGGATGGTGGGAGCCCCTCATAATGAGCACAGCAGGGGTACAGCCCCAGGAGGAAGTCAACACAGCACAGGGATGGTGGGAGCCCCTCATAATGAGCACAGCAGGGGTACAAACCCTGGAAGTCAGCACAGCACAGGGATGGTGGGAGCCCCTCATAATGAGCACAGCAGGGGTACAGCCCCAGGAGGAAGTCAGCACAGCACAGGGATGGTGGGAGCCCCTCATAATGAGCACAGCACAGGGATGGTGGGAGCCCCTCATAATGAGCACAGCAGGGGTACAGCCCCAGGAGGAAGTCAGCACAGCACAGGGATGGTGGGAGCCCCTCATAATGAGCACAGCAGGGGTACAGTCCCAGGAGGAAGTCAGCACAGCACAGGGATGGTGGGAGCCCCTCATAATGAGCACAGCAGGGGTACAAAATCAGGAGGAAGTCAGCACAGCACAAGGATGGTGGGAGCCCCTCATAATGAGCATAATGAGTCGACGACTGCCATATTGAGAAAGGTATTTTTTGCTTTGCCCGAGTGCTTTCACACTGGAGCGGTCCACTGGCAGGACGCTAAAAAAAGTCCTGCAAGCAGCATCTTTGAGGTGCTTTAGCAGCAGTGTATACACCGCTGCTAAAGCGCCCCTGCCCAGTGAAATCAATGGGCATCGCCGACGAAGCGCCACGGCACCTTGCGGGTGCTTTTAACCCTTTTTCGGCCATTAGCGGGGGTTAAAAGCGCCCCGTTAGCAGCCTAAAAGTGCCACAAAAACTATGGTAAAGCGCAGTTAAAAGTACAGCCAACGCCCACCCTCCCCAGTGTGAAAGTGCCCTTACTGCTACAGAGTGGCTCTCCTGCACAGAATCACATATAAACAATATATGTGATTCTGCACATCTGCCTAGGGGGCGCACATGTGCACTGCAAAACATAAAATTGCGCTAAACATATAAAAATGTATATAAAATAAAAGTGCTCTCATGCACCAATTAGATGACAAAGGTGGGTCATACAGTTGGTTTAATAAGACCCTATATTGAACAAAGGAAATATACAAATCATAAATTGCCAAACATCTAAATGGTTAGTGTAATAAAGATATAGAAAATGTCCATATATAGCAAAGTGAATGGGCCAGATGAAATGATGTCCAAAGGCCCACACAGAGACAACACCCGTGAAGTAAAACAATGGTTAGTGTCTATCCATAAAAAGTATATTCTTCACAGTTGAATGAAGGACTAGTGCGGAAATCCACCACCAAAATATAAGGGGTTACTGCTTACCGGAAACCCGTGATCCCCGTTACAGAGGATCAAGGGAAGCCTGTATATAATAAGCCCTTCAGATCATGTCAGGTGCACCAACTGTCCTCGGTGTATTGGGGATGATAAAGGATCTCCAGAACCGCCCAAGGGCCCTCATAACATTTCAACACTCCTCATTTCATTCCAAACTCATGAATGGATGTATATGGCATGGAAAGATAAAAAGTGCTCCATAGTGTAAAACCTTCAAGTTTATTAAGTATAAAAACAGTATTGCACTTACATAAGCAAGCAGAAAAAAACGCCTTGGTGTCTGGTGCGCCGGCCAGTAGCACACAGACCAACCCGTCCTTCTGGAACCGACAGTGGCAACACGAGGTGACATCAGTAGGAAATAAAATCACTTTCAGTCTCCTTTACTTTACTTTCCTGAGTAAAAGCAGCACACATGGCTTGGCACACAGTTAACCCTTTGATCGCCCTAGATGTTTAACCCCTTCCCAGCCAGTGTCATTAGTATAGTGAGAGTGCATATTTTCTAGCACTGATCACTGTATTAGTGTCACTGGTTCCCACAAATGTAAAAAACATCAGTTAGTTTCAGACTGTCTGTTGTAATATCACAGTCCCGTTTTAAGGAGCTGATTACCGCCATTGCTAGTATAAAAAAATAAATAAAAAATTCCACTATATGTGCCATAATTTGTAGACGCTATAACTTTTGCGCAAACCAATCAATATACACTTATTGGGATTTTTGTTACCAGAAATATGTAGCATAATACATATTGGCCTAAATTTATGATGAAATTAGATTTTTTTAACATTTTATTGAATATGTTTTATAGCAGAAAGTAAAACTTTTTTTTTTTTTTTTTTAATTGCCAGTCTTTTTTTTTGTTTATACTGTAGCACAAAAAAAATGCAGTGGTGATCAAATACCACCAAAAGAAAGCTCTTTGCGGGAAAAAAAGGACATACATTTTGTTTGGGTACAGCGTTGCATGACTGCACAATTGTCAGTTAGAGTAATGCAGTGCTATATCGCAAAAAATGGCCCGGACATCAAGGGGGTAAATCAAGTGGCTAATAGCTCCTGAGAGTTTCTATGATTTTGTCAGATCCTGATCCAGCCCATTGCTGACAAATTCACAAGGAGTTTTTGCAGCTGACAAGACAGACAGACTTCCCTGTAACACACCCCTAACCAGTTACGGCTGGTGGTAATTTTTTGGGGGGGCGCAAACAGTGCACCCAAACCCCCCCTCGGGTCGGTCAGTCCGATGGTGCACTTACCTCAACCTCTCCTCCACAGGCATCACAAGTGGCCATCTCCTTTCCCTGCTCGTGGCTTACGTCTCTTCCCTCATCCTCGGTGGCCAATCAGAACGCTTCTCCTTTCGAACAATCGGGAAATGCCTCTCACACCCACGCTTCCTGATTGGCAGAGAGGCAATTTAGTGTTAGAATAGCAAATATTCATTCGTTATTCTAACACACCTGGGTGGGCTCTGAGTGCAATGCTCTGAGTCCGGAGCCCACCCTATTTTGAGGCCTATTAGTGCCTCTGGCTCTAATCAGATTCTTAACTGCTTCAGCCCCGGAAGATTTTACTCCCTTCCTGACCAGAGCGCTTTTTGTGATTCGGCACTGCGTCGCTTTAACTGACAATTGCGCGGTCGTGCGATGTTGCACCCAAACAAAATTGACACCCTTTTTTTCCCACAAATAGAGCTTTCTTTAGGTGGCATTTGATCACCTCTGCGGTTTTTATTTTTTGCACTATAAACAAAAAAAGAGTGACAATTTTGAAAAAAAAGCTATATTTTTTACTTTTTGCTATAATAAATATCCCCCAAAAATATATAAAAAAACACATTTTTCCCTCAGTTTAGGCCAATATGTATTCTTCTACATATTTTTGGTAAAAAAAATCACAATAAGCGTATATTGATTGGTTTGCGCAAAAGTTATAGCGTCTACAAAATAGGGGATAGTTTTATGGCATTTTTATTATTATTATTTTTTTTAATTAGTAACGGCGGCGATCTGCGATTTTTATCGTGACTGCGACATTATGGCAGACACATCAGGCACTTTTGACACTATTTGGGGACCATTATCATTTATACAGCGATCAGTGCTATAAAAATGCACTGATTACTGTGTAAATGACACTGGCAGGGAAGGGGTTAAACACTAGAAGGCGATCAAGGGGTTAAGTGTGTCCTAGGGAGTAATTCTAACTGTGGGGGGAGGAGCTTCCACTCACATGACAGCAATCACTGCTCCCAATGAAAGGGAGCAGTGATCTCTGTCATGTCACAAGGCAGAACGGGGAAATGCCTTGTTTACATTGTGCCATTGTGCCGAGGTATATCTGGCAGATAATGCAAAAACGGAAGCCCTGAGCACCATGTTACAGGAGGGAGCCATGGAGGATTTCACTTGACAGAAGAGGAATCAGTACAAGGGACAGATCTTACTGACTGTAAGTTATGCGATCTGTGCTGATTTTTAGGCTGGACCCCATACACACTATACAACTTTTGTTGTCTGATTTCCTTATATTTACCAAAACCATGTAGTGCAATGACCTGCCTGATTGCATACAAATTGAAACCCTTAAGGTTTGACCTCCTATTATATGGTTTTGGTAAATCTAAAAAAAAAAAAAAATCTACAGAAAATTGTATAGTGTGTATCCAGCTTTAGGCTTTAACTTCTGGGTGATGACAGGGTTGCTGGACTGCAATCAGGGCCAGCGCTACCACTAGGCGGGCTAGGCAGCCGCCTAGGGCACACTGCTACCTAAGGCACAGCCAGGACCGCTAGTTTCTCTACTTTCCACTGGGAGCTTGTCAGTGCCCCATTCTCCATAGTCCAGCATGCAGAGGACATGCACGGTGACAGCACAATACCACTGCTGGCTGCCTCAGTTCCACTCACACACACACACAGAGCGGCGTGTTTGTGGGCGCTCCGCCCTGCCACCACCTGTCACACTGGCCCCCCACCACCTGTCATACTACCCCCCACCACCACCTATCACGCTGGTCCCCCCAGCACCACCTGTCACACTGGCCCCCCACCACCACCTGTCACACTGGCTCTCCATCACCACCTGTCACACTGCCCCCCACCACCACCTGTCACACTGGCCCATCACCACCACCACCTGTCACACTATCCCCCACCACCACCTGTCACACTGGCCCACCACCACCACCTCTCACACTGGCCCCATCACCACCTGTCACACTGCCCCCCACCACCTGTCACACTGGCCCCCCACCACCACCCACCTGTCCCACTGGCCCCCCCACCGCCTGTCACACTCTCCCCCACCTGTCACACTCTCTTCCATCTATCACATTGGCCCCCACCTGCCACACTGGCCCCCACCTCCTGTCACACTGGCCCCCTGCGCCCCACACTGGTCCCCCACCTGTCACCTGTCACACTGGCCCCCCACCACCACCTGTCACACTGGCCCCCCACCACCATCTGTCACACTGGCCCCCCACCACCACCTGTCACCCTCCCTCCACCTGTCACACTGCCCCCCCTCCACCTGTCACATTGGCTACCCACCACCTTTCACACTGCCCCCCACCTGCCACACTGCCCCCCACCTGTCACGCTGGCTCCTGGCCCCACCTGTCACACTGGCCCTCCACCACCCATCACACTGGCCCCCCACCTGTCACACTGGCCCCCCACCTGCCACACTGGCCCCCCACCTCCTGTAACACACTGGCTCCTGGTCCCCCACCTGTCACACTGTCCCCCAGCTGTTACACTGGCCCCCACCACCTGTCACACTGCCCCCCCACCTGTTACACACTTTACACACTGCCCCCCACCTGTAACCCCCCCACCTGTCACACACCCCCACACTCTCCCCCACCTATCACACTGCCCCTCCCCATCTGTCAACTGGTGGATTTGGATGTCTCTTTGCTAGATAGGACTGTCTCTTTGCTGGATTTGGCTGTCTCTTTGTTATATGGGGATGTCTCCTTGCTGGATTTGGCTGTCTCTTTGGATTGGGCTGTCTATTTGCTGGATTTGGCTGTCTCTTTGGATTGGGCTGTCTATTTGCTGGATTTGGCTGTCTCTTTGATATATGGGGATGTTTAGTACAGGGATTTGTTGCACTAGATACAAAGGAAATAAATAATAAAATGCAAAAAATAAAAATAAAAAGCTGCTAGCACTAGATTGCTTGGTACAATTGAAAGAAATAGAAAAGAAAGTGTAGCGCTTAAAAATAAAAATCAATAATAAAATTAATCAAAAAATGATCGATCGATTAGCATTTAGTCCCTTTAAGGTGTCTTCATATATGGAAGGAAAGATAGACCATCACCATCACCCAATAGTACTGACTCTTACCATCAGTGTATGGGGTATACACTTTTAAATATACTGAATAGCGGCACCATTGATCCTTCCTACAAACACTGTTCCACTCCACATGCGGTTAAAGCTGTTCCACCTCATGTAGACCATTAAGGGTAAGGGAATCACTCCAGAAAAAACCTACTGCAGGCAAGCTCCAGCATCCACATATATATAAAAATAGAAAGGAACGCTCATTGCACAATGATCGATACAAACCAATTTATTGAAGATAAAAATGGATCCACTCACATATAATGTAGGTAAAACAGGCATGTAGAAATGTCCAGCATTTCAAACCACTAAGATGGACATCACATCACTGCCCACGATCTGCATCACACGTCCCAGACTTCACCCACTTCACTTGGGTTTTTTTGAAGGAGGGGACGCAAGTAGCTCTCACACCCACGCTTCCTGATTGGCAGAGAGGCAATTTAGTGTTAGAATAGCAAATATTCATTCGTTATTCTAACACACCTGGGTGGGCTCTGAGTGCAATGCTCTGAGTCCGGAGCCCACCCTATTTTGAGGCCTATTAGTGCCTCTGGCTCTAATCAGATTCTTAACTGCTTCAGCCCCGGAAGATTTTACTCCCTTCCTGACCAGAGCGCTTTTTGCGATTCGGCACTGCGTCGCTTTAACTGACAATTGCGCGGTCTTGCGATGTTGCACCCAAACAAAATTGACACCCTTTTTGTCCCACAAATAGAGCTTTCTTTTGGTGGCATTTGATCACCTCTGCGGTTTTTATTTTTTGCACTATAAACAAAAAAAGAGTGACAATTTTGAAAAAAAAGCTATATTTTTTACTTTTTGCTATAATAAATATCCCCCAAAAATATATAAAAAACCACATTTTTCCCTCAGTTTAGGCCAATAAGTATTCTTCTACATATTTTTGGTAAAAAAAATCAAAATAAGCGTATATTGATTGGTTTGCGCAAAAGTTATAGCGTCTACAAAATAGGGGATAGTTTTATGGCATTTTTATTATTATTATTTTTTTTAATTAGTAACGGCGGCGATCTGCGATTTTTATCGTGACTGCGACATTATGGCAGACACATCAGGCACTTTTGACACTATTTGGGGACCATTATCATTTATACAGCGATCAGTGCTATAAAAATGCACTGATTACTGTGTAAATGACACTGGCAGGGAAGGGGTTAAACACTAGAAGGCGATCAAGGGGTTAAGTGTGTCCTAGGGAGTAATTCTAACTGTGGGGGGAGGAGCTTCCACTCACATGACAGCAATCACTGCTCCCAATGAAAGGGAGCAGTGATCTCTGTCATGTCACAAGGCAGAACGGGGAAATGCCTTGTTTACATTGTGCCATTGTGCCGAGGTATATCTGGCAGATAATGCAAAAACGGAAGCCCTGAGCACCATGTTACAGGAGGGAGCCATGGAGGATGTCACTTGACAGAAGAGGAATCAGTACAAGGGACAGATCTTACTGACTGTAAGTTATGCAATCTGTGCTGATTTTTAGGCTGGACCCCATACACACTATACAACTTTTGTTGTCTGATTTCCTTATATTTACCAAAACCATGTAGTGCAATGACCTGCCTGATTGCATACAAATTGAAACCCTTAAGGTTTGACCTCCTATTATATGGTTTTGGTAAATCTAAAAAAAAAAAAAAATCTACAGAAAATTATATAGTGTGTATCCAGCTTTAGGCTTTAACTTCTGGCTGATGACAGGGTTGCTGGACTGCAATCAGGGCCGGCGCTACCACTAGGCGGGCTAGGCAGCCGCCTAGGGCACACTGCTACCTAGGGCGCAGCCAGGACCGCTAGTTTCTCTACTTTCCACTGGGAGCTTGTCAGTGCCCCATTCTCCATAGTCCAGCATGCAGAGGACATGCACGGTGACAGCACAATACCACTGCTGGCTGCCTCAGTTCCACTCACACACACACACACAGAGCGGCGTGTTTGTGGGCGCTCCGCCCTGCCACTACCTGTCACACTGGCCCCCCACCACCTGTCATACTGCCCCCCACCACCACCTATCACGCTGGTCCCCCCACCAACACCTGTCACACTGGCCCCCCACCACCACCTGTCACACTGGCTCTCCATCACCACCTGTCACACTGCCCCCCCACCACCACCTGTCACACTGGCCCATCACCACCACCACCTGTCACACTATCCCCCACCACCACCTGTCACACTGGCCCACCACCACCACCTCTCACACTGGCCCCATCACCACCTGTCACACTGCCCCCCACCACCTGTCACACTGGCCCCCCACCACCACCCACCTGTCCCACTGGCCCCCCCACCGCCTGTCACACTCTCCTCCACCTGTCACACTCTCTTCCATCTGTCACATTGGCCCCCACCTGCCACACTGGCCCCCACCTCCTGTCACACTGGCCCCCTGCGCCCCACACTGGTCCCCCACCTGTCACCTGTCACACTGGCCCCCCACCACCACCTGTCACACTGGCCCCCCACAACCATCTGTCACACTGGCCCCCCACCACCACCTGTCACCCTCCCTCCACCTGTCACACTGCCCCCCCCTCCACCTGTCACATTGGCTACCCACAACCTTTCACACTGCCCCCCACCTGCCACACTGCCCCCCACCTGTCACACTGGCTCCTGGCCCCCACCTGTCACACTCTCCACCACCTGTCACACTGGCCCTCCACCACCCGTCACACTGGCCCCCCACCTGTCACACTGGCCCCCCACCTGCCACACTGGCCCCCACCTCCTGTAACACACTGGCTCCTGGTCCCCCACCTGTCACACTGTCCCCCAGCTGTTACACTGGCCCCCACCACCTGTCACACTGCCCCCCACCTGTTACACACTTTACACACTGCCCCCCACCTGTAACCCCCCCACCTGTCACACACCCCCACACTCTCCCCCACCTATCACACTGCCCCTCCCCATCTGTCAACTGGTGGATTTGGATGTCTCTTTGCTAGATAGGACTGTGTCTTTGCTGGATTTGGCTGTCTCTTTGTTATATGGGGATGTCTCCTTGCTGGATTTGGCTGTCTCTTTGGATTGGGCTGTCTATTTGCTGGATTTGGCTGTCTCTTTGGATTGGGCTGTCTATTTGCTGGATTTGGCTGTCTCCTTGATATATGTGGATGTTTAGTACAGGGATTTGTTGCACTAGATACAAAGGAAATAAATAATAAAATGCAAAAAATAAAAATAAAAAAGCTGCTAGCACTAGATTGCTTGGTACAATTGAAAGAAATAGAAAAGGAAGTGTAGCGCTTAAAAATAAAAATCAATAATAAAATTAATCAAAAAATGATCGATTGATTAGCATTTAGTCCCTTTAAGGTGTCTTCATATATGGAAGGAAAGATAGACCATCACCATCACCCAATAGTACTGACTCTTACCATCAGTGTATGGGGTATACACTTTTAAATATACTGAATAGCGGCACCATTGATCCTTCCTACAAACACTGTTCCACTCCACATGCGGTTAAAGCTGTTCCATCTCATGTAAGACCATTAAGGGTAAGGGAATCACTCCAGAAAAAACCTACTGCAGGCAAGCTCCAGCATCCACATATATATAAAAACAGAAAGGAACGCTCATTGCACAATGATCGATACAAACCAATTTATTGAAGATAAAAATGGATCCACTCACATATAATATAGGTAAAACAGGCATGTAGAAATGTCCAGCATTTCAAAGCACTAAGATGGACATCACATCACCGCCCACGATCTGCATCACACGTCCCAGACTTCACCCACTTCACTTGGGTTTTTTTGAAGGAGGGGGCGCAAGTAGCTGGTCTTGCCTAGGGTGCAAAATAGTCTAGCACCGGCCCTGACTGCAATTCTTGACCTATCTGTACATATAGTAGATATGAATTTCTATTTTTATTTTTTTTTATTTTTAATTCATTTATTGAAGATAAAAATGGATCCACTCACATATAATATAGGTAAAACAGGCATGTAGAAATGTCCAGCATTTCAAACCACTAAGATGGACATCACATCACCGCCCACGATCTGCATCACACGTCCCAGACTTCACCCACTTCACTTGGGTTTTTTTGAAGGAGGGGGCGCAAGTAGCTGGTCTTGCCTAGGGTGCAAAATAGTCTAGCACCGGCCCTGACTGCAATTCTTGACCTATCTGTACATATAGTAGATATGAATTTCTATTTTTATTTTTTTTATTTTTAATTCTTATGCCCCGTACACACGGTTGGATTTTCCGATGGACAATGTCCGATCGGAGCGTGTTGTCGGAAATTCCGACCGTGTGTGGGCGCCATCGGACATTTTCCATCGGATTTTCCGACACACAAAGTTGGACAGCAGGAGATAAAATTTTCCGACAACAAAATCCGATCGCGTCAATTCCGACCGTGTGTGGCCTGTTCCGGCGCACAAAGTGCCACGCATGCTCAGAAGAAATTCCAACACGGGACAGCTCGTTCTGGTAAACTTAGCGTTCGCAATGGATACAGCACTTTCGTCACGCTGCAATGTTAAAAATGGTTTAATACAGCGCACTCTCTTCTTCTTTATAATGTGACAAGAATTAAGTAGTTTTGCTGCTCGTATTCACACACACTTCTCACAAACTTTTATTTGTGTTTTTTTAGTGGGATTCCCTGAATATATTGTTATTAGTTGTCACATCTGACAGTTTGATATTTTTTAATTATTTTTTTGGGGGATTTTAAGCCTTTTTTTTTCTTTAATGTTTGGATTTCCAAGGCTGATCTTTGTTTAATGTTATTTTTATTTTTACTCCAGAATATTTTTGGGTGTGTTTTGTGTGTCAAGTTACCCCAACACCATTGATATCTTTTATTATTTAATCTCAAGGAGATTGTTTGTTGTTGGTGTCCCTTGTTCATTTCACATTGTATATTTGAAATGTACCTGAATCCTCACAAACAAACTGTCCTTTTTGAAGTAAAACACATAGGAGAGTATAATTCAAAACAAAAATCCTTTATTAAGGGATCAGAACCAAACAAAGAGGAAGGCAACACTGGATCAACAAGAGAAATTAGCGAAGCCTGGGACCCCCACGGCAGACATCAACTCTTGAACATCAAAATTGGTGGCCTGAGGAGTCCATATGTAAGGGAGGGCAGTCTGGTCCGGGATTCACAGAGACTTGGATAGCAGCAGATGACATGTGTGTCTGCAGGCTGTGGTACCACAAGAGGCTGCATTTTTTTGCCCAACAGACTGGATCCAGGATCCTCACTGTCTGGTCTTCCTTTCACGCTTCATTCCCGGCTGTGGCTGTGCAGTTGGAGATGTGGCAGGAGGAGGAGTAGGACCTGGAGGAGGAGTAGGACCTGCAGGAGGAGGAGGAGGACCATCCCAAAGCTGTGTGTGAGGTGTAATTTGGCCCCTCATACCTTTCTCCAGAGCCTCCGATATGAGGGCCTCACACATGGCTTTTTGGCCCTCCTCCATCCTCTGCATTTTATAGGCTATGAATGCAGCAATGTTCTCCTGCCTGGTGTGTGGTGCTCCCAGGACCTCTGTAGCCCTCCAAAAGAATGCTATAGCAGCCTCCTCTAGGGCACTCCTCCTACTGCCACTTTCTGTTTTCAGGGGGGGTGGAGGGACCTTGATATCAGCCAGCCGGCTCGGCCCGGCCACCTCCTGGCTGAGACTTCCCTGTGTATGAAAAAGGGACATAGTTTTAGTTTTTGCATTATCAATCACAATCCTTAATTAGTACTCCCAACTAACATATAGTTCACATCATTGATTGGACAAGCAGAAATATTTAGAGGAATGCTATACCTGGCTCAATCTGGGCTCCTCCACATGTGGCCTGGAAGGCCCAGGTTGGGCGTCAGAAGCCTCAGCTGGGGGGGAAGGAAGCGTGGAAGGAAGACTGGAGAGGGATGGCCTGGGTTCTGTCTGGCCTGCCAGAAAGTGCAGCCTGTCGTAGTACAACATCCTGGGGACATAGATGTCACCTGCTGCTCCGGATCTCTGCGAATCAAGGACTTTATTGCGCTCCCTCAGATATGTGGTCCTCAGGCCACCAATGAAAATCTTTAAATAAGTGATGTCTGCAGTGGGGATCACCTGCTTCACAATTTCACACAATTGCTCCAGTGCTGCCTTCCTCTTTGCTTGGTTCTTGTAATGGGGGTGTTTAATCTCCCACAGACAGGGCAGCTCCCTTAGCATCTCTATGAATACTGAAATGAAGTCATTATCTTTCATTAAGATATCCATGTTCACTGCAAGACACAACACAAGACAAAGCCTAATGTCACACAAAACTCTCCTAATCTTGTTACAATATAGGCCTCAATCTAGAAGCAGTATAGGCACAAGTTTGTCTCTTACCTTCGTTCTTACGATCGGCGCGTCCAATGCTCCTTCCTCCGCTCACAGATCAAACGTAATACGCACGCATGTTACGCTTTATACACACTGCGCATGCGTGTAACTCCGCCCGCCCCTGACGTTCTTTCTAGTGTATTCCCCGCCCCTTTTCGTTCGGCGCAGTGGGGGAAGAGCATGATGGCGGACATACAGCAGGTGCGGGCTAATTGTAGCAACGAGGAGGAGGAGGAGGAAAGGGCGGATCCAGGCACGTCCCGATCCAGAAGGAGACGTTTTAAGGCCACAAATATGTCGTTTGGGGAGATGTTGGAGATGGTCGACATCATGAGGAAGTCCGACTATGACGGAAAATATGGGCCTTACCCCAACCCGAACATCCGAAAGGCCAAGATCATGGCGAAAGTGGTCAGGAGTCTAGAGCGGAATTTCGGGGTACGAAGGTCTAAAGATCAGCTCAGGAAGCAGTGGTCGGACCTGAAGTTGAGAGAGCCAGAGCAGTACCGAAAGATCCGGAGAGTGCTGCAAAAAAGTAAGTAGTTGTGCTGTGTTCCTATTCTTTCTGTCTTTATTACGTTCGTTCTGCTCCATATGCTTTTATTAGTTGTAACGTTTCAAAAGGTCAACTTTAATGTTCATGGGCACATTATTCATTCGTATCAAACATTTTTCTTTCGGCCTCTAGAACACCATTGTTTAGGCCATATGCATTTTCACACATTTTTGGGGGCCTACTTGGATGCCAAATATTTGTTTGTGTAGATGGGTTTGTTAATAGAATGAAATGCAAACTAGATTGTGTGTAAGAAGAGGACACTGAGCAGCTGTTTTCACATCTGGACACTGGAGCACTAGTGTGGGACACAAGAACACCATTTTTATTAGGGGGGGCACACAGGTGCTCCAGTGTATACTATAGGGGGGGCTACATCTGTGGAGCTTGTACCAAACAGGTAAAGTATTGCAGCTTGACAAAGGGCAATAAAAAATATACATCTTGGAACTCTGCTAAAATAGACAATTGTACCCCACTTCCGAGCAATGTTTCCTATTTCTAGTTCTGCCATCAAATATCTGTGTGCTAATTATACCATTTTTGTTTTACATAGGGGAGAAAAGACTCGGACACCCCTCATCCCAGGAGACCAGAGACCCCCCCCTCTGGAAGAAGGGGAAATACCAACACAAGAAGAAGAGCAGGAGGAAGAAGAAGACTTGGTGGAGATTGGCACCACAACAGGTGAGTGTCTGCGACCACAGGCTCAGGTAAAAGAGATGGATGGTGGCAGATTTTTGAGACCTTTTTTTTTGTTCTTTATCTCTTTTTAGGTGATCGTGATCCAGAACGCTTTACATCTGAAAGTGCCCAGATACTGATCGGGGAGATCATGGGGTGTAATCTCCAATTGCAAAACATCCAGCAACAAATCAGTGATGTTATTAAAAAAAATAATAACATCATTGATGTTTTGGGGCGAATTTAAACCCCACAAAATCACCTGTTTTATCGTACCAAAATTTTTTCAATGTTTAGAAAAGCCAAATTTGGAGTATGCACACAGTGTGCCAACATGTGCTATCTGCCATCACGGGAGATCAATGGATGCGTTTTGGGGGTGCAACCCCTTCCTCAGTTATAAAGTAGCGTTGAGGAAGGGCTTGCTCCCCCAAAACACGTCCCTTGATCCCCCCTGATGGCAGATAGCACATGTTGACATTCGTAAATTGGTGTGCATCTTCCAAATTTGGCTTTTCCAGGGGTGATTTCCCCCCATCTGAACGCTATATCAAACACAGTTCATAAATACTCATGTCTGATATAGCCTTCAGGTTTTACCATATGTGAACTTTGTAAGTTCAAGTTTTTTGGCTTTCTTGTTTGTTTTACACAGGCCTGTTTTATCTGAAATGGATATTTCGATTTTTGATAATGCTACTGCAAACATTGTTATACAACAAACATGTTGGTTTGTTTTAAAAACCTTTGGGAAATGCACATGTGATTGTGCAGGTATAAAAAAGTGCCTTACTCAAGAATGTGTGGATTATTGTCTCAACACTACAACACTTTTGGGGTGATGTAATTGTTGTTTTATGCAAAAATGGGGGTTATTTCCTAAGGGCAAATCCTCTTTACACTACAAGTGCAGGTTCAGTGCAGTTGCAAGTGCACTTGTAGTGAAATGTGTTTTTGCATTTAGGAAGTACCAGCCAACACTGTTTTTTATAAGGTTACCCAATCACGACATTTTCTGCACTCAACACATTTCTGTCAGGGTCAGCTAAAACAAACACAAGCAGTAAATGTCCACAAAGAATTTCTTTTGGTTGTTTTTTATTTGAAAAAGGTGTCACAGATTGTCTGGCATATTGATAGCCCCCCTACCCACAAAGAACTCCAGGTAGCGTAACCGGACATCACGGGCATTCAGGGAGGGCAAGCCAGGACGGCCACTTTCAAGCGCCATCAGTGTTGATGGATTAGGGATTCCGGCCTCAGGCCCAACTGAGCCAGCATAGTTGGCTGAATGTTTTCTTAAAAAATTATGGAGAACACAGCAGGCAAGTATTATATGGTTCAGTTTATACTCCGCCATATGGATGGGTGTCAGAAATAATCGGAACCGGCTGGCCAGGATTCCAAATGTGTTCTCCACCACTCTTCGGGCTCTGGCCAGCCGGTAATTAAAAACCCTCTGTTCCGGGGTGAGGGTCCTCATCGGGAATGGCCGCATCAGGTGGTCCCCCAGCGCAAATGCTTCATCAGCAACAAACACAAATGGGAGACCTTCAACATTGTCCTCTGGAGGTGGCAAGTCCAAGCTGCCATTCTGGAGACGCCTGTAGAACACCGTCTGGGTGATCACTCCACCATCGGACATCCGGCCATTCTTCCCCACGTCCACATACAAGAACTCGTAATTAGCCGACACCACCGCCAACATCACTATACTATTAAACCCCTTGTAATTATAATAGTACGACCCCGAGTTGGGTGGTGGGATGATGTGGACGTGTTTCCCATCAATTGCCCCTCCGCAGTTAGGAAAGTCCCACCGCTGGGCAAAGTGGGAGGCCACAGTCTGCCATTCCTGTGGCGTTGAAGGAAACTGTTGAGGAAAAAAAAATAAACATTACTATTTTTTCACAGAAACATGGCAAGCAGATTAGACACAAACATTATGGGGCAACATCCAGATAGCATTTACTAAGGGGAATTTAACAACAACAAAGTATAAGGTACACCTATCATATTCCCCCTCCCCCCCTCTCATGGGCCATTTCTAACATTATAGGGGGGGGGGAACTCTTGGACAGGTAACCCTCTTCACTTCATTGAGAGATGAATGCCTAAATACAGGGTATTACTTGGAACAGCCCCTCCTTAGTTACACTATTGGCAGACCACTGGACAGGTAAGAAGTGTCATAATACAAAGATATAAATACACACTGTACACATTTGAGGACATTTGAACATTCTGCTATTACCTATCAAGATAATAATACGATACAAAAACTTTAAACAGTACCATTGGAAAGTATACAGGCAGGCCCTTGCACTACATGCTTTGGGGAATTCATCCATAAATCTGACCAGTAAAGAGATGGGTATAGTGTGTATGGGTTTGGCAAAGTCAGCAGATAGATGATTGAGGATAGAGAATTGGTATCAGCTGACTTAGCAGTTGGGGGGGAGGGTTAAAAAAAATTTGGGGACACCACAAAAAAAGCCTCTGGCACTCTGCCTGAATTTAAATCAAAAATAACATTTCCAAACATTTTAGGGGGTGTTTGGGGTAAAGCACTACTATGGAGCTGATAAAATACATTGTTAAGTGACTACATGAGGTGAATATAGGCCAGGAAAGACCATGCTGGGGAGGTTAGTGAAGGGCAAATATGTATGAAGGACATAAAATAATAATTACCTAAAAATCCAGCATGCATGAGAACAAAGGGGACATTCACAGCATATTACAATCATGGTAATTAGGGAATGAGGGAAGAAATACAATATATTATCAAACATTCAATACAATAAAATGTGATATAAAAGGATAAAAATCTTACCTTCATATACTCCTTCTGCAGGACCTGGATGATGGCAGAACAGGTCTCTGGGATAATGATCCCCAGAGCCTGGGGGGAGATGCCTGTCGAGAACTTCAAGTCCTGCAGACTTCTCCCTGTGGCCAAATACCGCAAGGTAGCGACCAACCTCTGCTCCGGAGTGATGGCTTGCCTCATGCAGGTATCCTGCCTGCTAATATAGGGGGT
The DNA here is from genome assembly GCF_042186555.1 of Aquarana catesbeiana. Taxonomy (NCBI): domain Eukaryota; kingdom Metazoa; phylum Chordata; class Amphibia; order Anura; family Ranidae; genus Aquarana; species Aquarana catesbeiana. The sequence continues at coordinate 678,309,844 of NC_133325.1, read as the reverse complement.
CAGCGAAGCCAACAAACGGTGAAACACGGGGTCCGTCATCCTGAGAAAGTTCCTGAAATCATCAGGATTATTCTCACGGGTCTCACGGAGCAAAGGCATATGAGAGAACTGGTCACGCTGAAGCAACCAATTCTTGGTCCATGAACTCCTCCCCACCCTGTTCATGGACTGGACTTGTGTCAAGGTCAGGACCCCAACACCAAGCCCCCGCACAGCACGAACTCTACGAGGAGTACACATACGAAACATGGCTAGAAAACGGTCGGCTGCTCAGAACGAAGTAACAGAACGCACTGAAGAACAGCAAGGCCTGTGAAGAGCGACCTGAAAAACAGCAACGAGCGGGCAAGATCGCACAGAAAGCTCCGATACGAACTGACTGCACGCACTGAAGAGCAGATACAAACCCACAAGCACAAACTGAACGGCAGAAAACAATCTGAAAGCCACGAGTCTGAAAAAGCGCGAATCGTCTCTCACCAAACTTTTACTAACACGAGATTAGCAAAAGGAGCCCAAAGGGTGCCGCGCTTGGTTCTGAACCGGCCTTTTCTAGTCTCCTCGTACGTGGTGTACGTCACCGCGTTCTTGGCGATCGGAAATTCCAACAACTTTGTGCGACCGTGTGTACGCAAAACAAGTTTGAGCCAACATCCGTCGGAAAAAATCCTAGGATTTTGTTGTCGGAATGTCCGAACAAAGTCCGACCGTGTGTACGGGGCATAAGTCTATGGTTATTGTGGTTTTCATGTTGCTGCACACTTTTTGGACTACAGGAATTACTTCTTGTTCTTTCATATACAATTTTTGCAGAATAATTCATCTTTCCATACCCTTAGACACTGCTGGATTTGTGGTTAATTAAAAAAAAAATAGTTTCTGTGTAGTCTGTCCTTATTAAAAAAGCCTAAAGAAAAATGTAATACTTTCTATTGCTTATATTATAAACGAATAATGTACACGTGATTCTTTTACTTCTGTGGTAGTTAAACAGCTCAGTTCCTCTCCCCCTCATTAACTCCCACACACAACACCATGGGATCGTACTTTAAAAATATACATTTTATGCAAAGAGGTAAATAGACTTACATCAGCGTCATAATCCCATGAAAACACTTCAGGGCTAATCCTTTTCTGCCAAAAATAGTAAAATACGTCTCCGGGTGAAGGAATATTTTTTGCCAAAGCTGTGTGAAAACATTACAGTTTCAACCCATTTGTTACACGATCATTAATAATATCTTGGGGGATTAGTCAAATGATTAAAAAAAGGGTCTTGTGCGAGTTTACTGCGTTGAGTTGCGAATTTAGTCTCCATAGATATCAATGTAAATCGTTCTTGAATCGCATTGATGGTTCACATATGTGCGAATTCGTCACCTCCAGCTCCTCCTCCACGCTCTCCACACACTCCACAAAAACTAGGAAGAGAACAAGAGGTTTGGGTTCCATTGGCCAGACAGAAGTCGCAGTCACCTCCCAAAATGACAACTTATTCCAGTAGAATTGCAGTAAATTCGCAACAAACACTTAATGAATTCGCAAAGAAGATTCGCAACGCAATTGGGTCAAAATCGTGCTAAATTCATCATCAGTGTGAACCGGGCCTTAATTATATATACTGTGCATATATACCTGTATATAACTATTTTTTTTTCTACAAAAGTACAATGTCCATCCTTTGACTTCGCAGTGTTTTATGCTATATATATATAGTTGTGTGAAAAAGTATTTGCCACTTTCTGATTTTTTATTTTTTTTTGCACATTTGTCACACTTAAATGACTCAGATCATCAAACAAATTTTAATATTACACAAATATAACCCGAGTAAATACAAAATGCATTTTTTAAATGATGGTTTCAATTATTAAGGCAAAAACGTTGTCCAAACCTGCCTTGCTTTATGTGAAAAAGTAATTGCCCCCTAAACCTAATAACTGGTTGTGCCATGCTTGGCGGCAACAATTGCAATCAAGCGTTTGCGATAACTGGCAATGAGTCTTTCACATTACTGGGGAGTAATTTTGGCCCACTTTTCTTTGTGGAATTATTTTAATTCAGCAACATTGAAGGGTTTTCCAGCATGAATGGCCTGTGTAAGGTCATAATACAGTATCTCAATTGGATTTAAGTCCTTTGACTAGGCCACTCCAAAATCAATATTTTGCTTTGTTTGAACCATTTGGAGGTGGACTTGCTGTTGTGTTTCGGATCATTGTCCTGCTGCATAACCCAAGTGTACTTGCGCTTGAGGTCACGAACTGATGGACAGACATTCTCCTTTAGGATTTTCTGGTAGAGCTCAGAATTCATGGTTCCATAAATTATGGTAAGTTGTCCAGGTCCTGAAGCTGCAAAGCAGCCCTAGACCATCACTCTACTACCACCATGTCTGACTGTTGGTATGATGTTCTTGTTATGAAATGCTGTATTAGTTTTATGCCAGATGTAACGGGACGCACACCTTCCAAAAAGTTGAATTTTTGTCTCATCAGTCCACAGAATATTTGCCTAAAAGTCTTGGGGATAATCAAGATGTTTTTTGATAAATGTGAAATGAGCCTTTGTGTTCTTTTTTGGTCAGCAGTGGCTTTGGCCTTGGAACTCTCCCATGGATGCCATTTTTGCCCAGCCTCATTCTTATTGTTGAATCATGAACACTGATCTTACCTGAGGCAAGTGAGGCCTGAAGTTCTTTAGATGTTGTTCTGGGTTCTTTTATGACCTCCTGGATGAGTCGTTGTCACGCTCTTGGAGGGAAGGTTCACCACTGTTCCAGGTTATATATATATTTGTGGGTAATGGCTTTCCCTGTGGTTCACTGGAGTTCCAAAGCCTTATAAATGGCTTTGAAACCCTTCCTAAATTGACATATGTACATTACTTTGTTTCTAATCTGTTCTTGAATTTTTTTAGATTGATAAAATGATGTGTGGCTTTTTTTGATCTGTTAGTGTGCTTCACTTTGTCAGACAGCTTCTATTTATGTGATTTCTTGATTCAACAGGTCTGGCAGTAATCAGGCCTGGGTGTGGCAAGTGAAATTTAACTTAGCTTTCCAAAAAATTGTGGTTAATCACAGTTCATTCATGATTCAGCATGGGAGGGGGCAATTACCTTTTCACATAAGGCCTAGCAGGTTTGAACAGCTTTTTTCCCTTAATAAATGAAATAATTTAAAAACTGCATCTTGGATTTACTCGGGTTATCTTTATGTAATATTAAAATTAGTTTGATGATCTGAATCATTTAAGTGTGATAATTATGCAAAAAAATAAAAAAAATAAGGAAGGGGCAAATACTTTTTCACAAAACTGTATGTATTTTTTAAAAATTTGTTCAGGATTATGGAGTAACATTTTAAAGTATATGTAAACGATCACCTTGTAAAACAACCCATTCAGTTTAAAATAGAAATGAAAGGCAAAACATTTGTGTATATGTAGAAAGAAACATTATAAATACCTTTTTAACAAGTGATCACATTCTCTGTTCTCAGCTGCCTAAGAAGCTCAGAAAGCTAGGGGAGGAAAACAAGCAGAATGCTGGTCTTCCCAGTGAATGGCTGTACAGGGGGTGGGGACGGGGGCGTGTCAGAAAAAGTCTGATCATTGGAGGAGAGTAGGCTTAGTTCTTGGCACAGACAGAAAACTGACCATGCTGTGCTCCCATGCCTAGTGTGATCAGTTTTTAGTAGTAAAGCAGATGGACTGGCAGGCACAATAGGTATTTCACAGAAAGCAAGCAATACAATGAGGACAGGATACGTTTTCATACAAGTACATGGTACAGCAGGCACAAATCAGGAATGTAAAATGTTGGGTTGGCATATTCTTTAACATATACAGTAAATTAGCCTTTTAGGTCGAGGAAATAAAAAAAAAATTATGTATGCACTACTCACAGTTAGGAGTCCCCATACACTTCTATGAGGATCTTGTCCCATCTTTCAGGAGACAAAATTGGTATCATTATAAACCCTTTATTAAATGTTTGTATAATAAATCAAAATTCTGCTGCGGAGCCCAGGTTGGCCTGGGATAGCCCCCCCGTCATCCCTTCGCCAGAGAGGGGCGGGGGCTGGCGTGCAGCGCCACTTGCTTTAGGACCGGAATGCGGATGTAAGTGGGCAACCTCTCTGATGGAGCGCATTGCATGTTCGTTGGGAACCTGGTGCTAAATCAGAGCAGAGCAGCTACCTCGCTGCGATCTATTGGGAAGCATCCCTTGAGCCAAGCTTTTGTAAATAAAAAAATAAATAAAAATTCTTTTATCACTTCCCACTGACGATAATTATTGTGGGGTTCTGCTCAAGTGTAGCACCTTTCATGGACTTCAGTCCAGCCATTGAAGTATATTTCTGGGTTATTTGCCCACTTGTATTCAAAAGTAAAATTTAAAAAAAAATCACACATTACCCTTGTAAGGGTTTTCAGTGTCACAACAAATGCTGCCTATTTACACACTGTCTCTTATTACCTCTCTCAGGCAATGGCCTAGTCAGATGGTCATATAACCTTTCATTGAGAGCAGAACAAACATTTTCCTAGTGTCTGTTCACACATGCTACTCATGCAGTAATTTGTCTACAGGGAAACAACTTTGAGCCATAGACAGCCCCTATGCTAAAAAGGCTGTGTACACCTGCACAATCAAGATACTGGTTTCCAGTAAAATGTGGACCCAAGGTTAAAGACTATACATTCCAAGCCTCTACAAAGCCTCTGAGCTCCAGAACCTAATCGGAGAGTTACCAAACCTGAAGAAAACTGTAAAACCAGATTTCTCCACTCAGAACAGAAATCTCAATACCCCCCTCAACCTCCATAAGTGAGAAACCTTGGTGACATCTAACCCTTCTGACACAGTGACAAGGCACATCACTGTCACACTATATAGAAAGATATTAAATGGGCTGCCATTGCTGAGCACTCTAAAATGCTGTTGTCAGAGAAGGTTCCATCTGCTGATGACACTGCCTGATATTTGGCGTACAGTACTGTGGTCCACCAGTAGGTGTCTCCTGGCAGTCTGGAACTGCCAGGGGAGTTTTCCCCTGTTGGTAGTAATATGTGATCTTTGGGCCGCAGTATTGGCGTCCACCAGCGGGTGGTTCCTGGCAGCGTGGGACCAATATCATCTCCTGCTATCAGGCATCACCTGAGTCTGATTGAGATGTGTATAAATACCCCGCAGACACACTTATGCCTTGCCTTGGTATCTTTCCTTGTGCCCTGATCCTGAGAAGCACTGTTCCTGAAACCTGTTACCTGAGTACCTGATCCTGTCTCCCTGTCCTGATCCCTATCCTGTTCCACCTGTTGCGTTGCATCCCTGCCCTGCTGTCTGATTCGTCCATCCTCTCCCTGTCCTGTGTTCCTTACCCCATCTGCTGATTCCCGGTTGATGACCCTGGCCTGGCTTACGTCACTGATTTTGGAACTGCCCTTGTTTATCTACTGATCCTCTGTGCATGACCCTGGCCTGGCTATTGTTTATGATCCTGGTATTTCCCATTTATTGTACATATATGTCTGTTTTCATTTGTGGGCCTCTGCCTGTTGGTTGGTTATTGCACTGTGTGGTTGTATTTATATTATTCACTTTCCTTAATAAATTATTATATTTCACTTATACACGTTTGAGTTTCCTCTGTTGCAGTCCACACAGTTCTGGTCTTATCTGATACATGACAGAATACCAAGGCCATCCCTGACCAGAAGTGGCTACACAGAGGAACCATCTTGGTTCGGGTTGCTTTGCTGAAATTAATTTAGATGTGATTCATTATTATGCTCTGCTGGCGTCTGAGAGTAGTGAATATCTCCGCCAGATATTGAAAGAGTGGAACAGTGATCAGCTGCTGGAAACCATTCGTTTAGCTCACTCCTGGGTTGATCAGGGCTGTATGCTGTTTGGGGATGTTCAGCCTTTAATTCAAATCTGCACAGAGCTGGCCCTGCCCTGCATCCCAGAGGGCCATGATGATTTTTCTCCCCCTTTCAGTATTAATCAGGTCACATCACTTGTATGGCTTCTGTAAGATGACTCCCCTTACTTTTTTGAGCGTTACTCAGCCTGTTTCCAACAGATGATAATAGAATGTGTTGATTCTGTACAATCCCTTGTCATACAGGCAGTATGTAACCCGCAGTTGGTGCAACCACTACTTTTAGCATGGTCTGGTATTTTGCAATCAGCCACAGCCAGCCCACAACAAACCATCTCTGCTACCAGACACCTGCCTGCCCAAGAGTCTTTTCCTCCATCACCCATGGCAACCTCAGTTTCAGCCCAATATACTCTACTCCCCACCAAATATCAATACTCTGTTTCTTCCTGCTGCGCATACCCTGCCTTTAATCCACTTGCCTCTTTCCCGCTGCCTACAGTCCCTCAAGAACTTCCCCCAGCTACTGTTACCTCTTCCCTGCCATATTCCAACCCTTCTCTCCAGTCTGCTTCATCCCCTACCTACAGTTCTGCAGTTACCTACAGGACTTCAGTAGCTAAACCTAAAAAGAGATGGAAGTTCTTTCTTACCCATTTGATCCTGCCAGTAACCCAACCTGCCTCCACATCAGCTAATCCACTCCAGTCTGATGTCCCGTTGCCCACCTTCCAGTCTGATGTCCCAGTGCCTGCCTTCCAGTTTGATGTCCTGGTGCCTGCCTTCCAGTCTGATGTCTCGGTGCCTGCCTTCCCATCTGATGTCCCGGTGCCTGCCTTCCAGTCTGATGTCCCGGTGCCTGCCTTCCAGTCTGATGTCCCAGTGCCTGCTTTCCAGTCTGATGTCTCAGTGCCCGCCTTCCAGTCTGATGTCTCGTGCCCGCCTTCCAGTCTGATGTCTTGTGCCCGCCTTCCGGTCTGATGTCTCATGCCCACCTTCCAGTCTGTTGTCTCAGTGCCTGACTTCCAGTCTGATGTCTCAGTGCCCGCCTTCCAGTCCGATGTCTCGGTGCCTGCCTTCCAGTCTGATATCTCTGTGCTTGCCTTCCAGTCTGATGTTACTGTGCCCATGTTCCAGCCTGAAGCCCCGGGTGTGGTGTCCCCGCTTGACGTTCTGGTGCCTGTGTCCCCTCTTAAAGTTCTGGTGCCTGTGTCCCTGCTTCAAGTTCCAGTGCCTGTGTCCCCGCTTGAAGTTCTGGTGTCCCAGCCTGAAGTCCCAGTGTCCCAGCCTGAGGTTTCGGTCCCCGTCACCTGGCTTTCTGGGCCAGTGGCCAGCGTCTGGCTCGCTGATCCAGGGCCCATTACCCAGTCCGCTGACCCGGGACCCGTTACTCAGCTTGCTGATCCGGGGCCTTTTACCCAGCCCGCTGGGCTGGGGCCCGTTACTCAGCTTGCTGAGCCGGTGCCTGTTACCCAGCCTGTCGTTACGGTGCTCACTGCTCGGCCTTATGTCCCAGTGCCTGCTGCCCAGCTCGATGACCCAGAGCCTGCCACCCAGCTTGATGACCCAGAGCCTGTCGTCCAGCTCGATGACCCGGAGCCTGCCGCCCAGCTCGATGACCTGGAGCTTGCCGCCCAGCTCGACAACCCGCCCAGCTCAATGACCTGGAGCCTGATGCCCAGCTCGATGACCCAGAGCCTGCCACCCAGCTCAATGACCTGGAGCCTGCTGCCCAGCTCAATGACCCAAAGCCCGCTGCCCAGCTTGAAGTGCCTGCTGCACACCGTGATGTGCCTGTGCCTGCTGCCCAGCATGATGTGCCCATGCCTGCTGCCCAGCATGATGTGCCCGAGCCTGCTGCCCAGCCTGATGTGTCCCTGTCTGCTGCCTAGCCTGATGTGTCCTTGTCTGCTGCCCAGCTTGATGTGCCGCTGCCTGCTGCCCAACTTGATGTGGCCACTGCCCAGCTTGATGTGCCTGTGCCTGCTGCTGAGCCTGTTATGTCTACGCCTGCTGCCCAGCTTCAGCTGCCCATTGCCTGGTTTCATACTTTGGACTGTCTTCATAGCCAGCTTAGTGTGACTCTGCCCGCTGCCCAACTTGATGCCATGGACTTGTCCCAGCAGCAGCTAGTTGGAGCGTCCGGAGGCCGCTCCTTTGAGGGGGGTACTGTCAGGGAAGGTTCTATCGGCTGATGACATTGCCTGACATTTGACGTGCAGTACTGTGGATCCCCCAGCAGGTGTTTGTCCTGGCAGTCTGGAACTGCCAGGGGAGCTTTCCCCTGTTGTTAGTATTTTGTGATCTTTGGGCCGCAGTACTGACATCCACCAGCGGGTGGTTCCTGGCAGTGTGGGGCCAACATCATCTCCTGCAATCAGGCATCACCTGAGTCTGATTGAGATGTGTATAAATACCCGGCAGACACACTTATGCCTTGCCTTGGTATTTTTCCTTGTGCCCTGATCCTGAACCTGAGAAGCTCTGTTCCTGTTCCTGAAACCTGTTACCTGAGTACCTGATTCTGTCTCCCCAGCCTGATCCCTATCCTGTCCCACCTGTTGCCTTGCATCCCTGCCCTGCAGTCTACTCCGTCCATCCTCTCCCTGTCCTGTGTTCCTTACCCCATCTGCTGATTCCCTGTTGATGACCCTGGCCTGGCTTACGTCTCTGATTCTGGAACTGCCCTTATTTATCTACTGATCCTCTGTGTGTGACCCTGGCCTGGCTATTGTTTATGATCCTGGTATTTCCTATTTATGGTACATATCTGTCTGTTGTTATTTGTGGGTCTTTGTCTGTTGTTTGGTTTATTGCACTGTGTGGTTGTATTTATATTATTCACTTCCCTTAATAAATCATTATATTTCACTTATACACGTTTGGGTTTCCTCTGTTGCAGTCCACACAGTTCTGGTCTTATCTGATACATGACAGCTGTTATACTAATAATTTGGCTGCAATACATTTAGAGTCACTGACCTGGAACAGGTATAGAGATACGGGATTCTGACCTTTCTCTGTCTTTTATTCGCCACATACTTGCCCCAAGTCTCTGACTCAAAAGTATTCCATCCAGATACAGCCAGGCAACTACTGATTTCAGAAAGAGGCAAGCAATGGCAGCCCACAGAAGCTTCTAATGACAGGTGTTCTTTTGAGGAATAAATATTTTTTTTAATATACTGTTTTTCATCTATAGCCATTCTTTCTCAGAGATTGTTCCCACTAAATCATAGATAGGTCAGTGATGTGGAGGATGCATTGAATCCGAGTTGAAGAGGATGCAGCTAATTATGATATCTGTACTGAGATAGCTGATGGTATGAAAGAGGAGGCAAAATGTAATGATGCATTGTTGGTGTGATGATGGAGTTGGTATTCTTTGCTCTGGTGATGGAAATGAACAAAAGATCTAATCATACGCTATTAGTAGGATGAGTTGGTGACATGATTTTAACATTTTTAGTTGAGTAGCCCTGTCCAGACGTGATGGTGGTCTATGGACAAGCTTCTGTTTCTTGGTCATAAGTATAAAGACAAGAGCCAGCTTCCTCTCTGAGACTAAAAATACCTGCTTACTATTTTTGGGCTTCTACATATAAGCGCTAAATGTAAAGAAAAAAAAATCCTGCACCCATACTAAGCATTTGTGGACATTGACTGTGCAAAACAACTCTAATGCCCCGTACATACGGTCGGATTTTCCGATGGAAAATGTCCGATCAGAGCGTGTTGTCGGAAATTCCGACCGTGTGTGGGCTCCATCGGACATTTTCCATCGGATTTTCCAACACACAAAGTTGGAGAGCAGGAGATAAAATTTTCCGACAACAAAATCCGATCACGTCAATTCCGACCGTGTGTGGCCTGTTCCGACGCACAAAGTGCCACGCATGCTCAGAAGAAATTCCGGCACGGAACAGCTCGTTCTGGTAAGCTTAGCGTTCGCAATGGATACAGCACTTTCGTCACGCTGCAATGTCAAAAATGGTTTAATACAGCGCACTCTCTTCTTCTTTATAATGTGACAAGAATTAAGTAGTTTTGCTGCTCATATTCACACACACTTCTCACAAAGTTTTATTTTTGTTTTTTTATTGGGATTCCCTGAATATATTGTTATTAGTTGTCACATGTGAAAGAATGTTTTTTTTTTTTTTTTTTTTTTTTGGGGGATTTTAAGCCTTTTTTTTTTTAGATTTAATGTTTGGATTTTTTCCAAGGCTGATCTTTGTTTAATGTTATTTTTATTTTTACTCCAGAATATTTTTGGGTGTGTTTTGTGTGTCAAGTTACCCCAACACCATTGATATCTTTTATTATTTAATCTCAAGGAGATTGTTTGTTGTTGGTGTCCCTTGTTCATTTCACATTGTATATTTGAAATGTACCTGAATCCTCACAAACTGTCCTTTTTGAAGTAAAACACATAGGAGAGTATAATTCAAAACAAAAATCCTTTATTAAGGGCTCAGAACCAAACAAAGAGGAAGGCAACACTGGATCAACAGGAGAAATTAGCGAAGCCTGGGACCCCCACGGCAGACATCAATTCTTGAACATCAAAATTGGTGGCCTGAGGAGTCCATATGTAAGGGAGGGCAGTCTGGTCCAGAATTCGCAGAGATCCAGATAGCAGCAGATGACATCTGTGTCCCCAGGCTGTGGTACCACAAGAGGCTGCATTTTTTGGCCAACCAGACTGGATCCAGGGTCCTCACTTTCTGGTCTTCCTTCCACGCTTCCTTCCCGGCTGTGGCTGTGCTGTTGGAGATGTGGCAGGAGGAGGAGTAGGACCTGGAGGAGGAGGAGGACTGGGAGGACCTGGAGGAGGAGGAGGAGGAACATTGCAAAGGTGTGTCTGAGCTGTAATTTGGCCTCTCATACCTTTGTTAAGAGCCTCCAATATGAGCGACTCACACATGAGTTGTTGTCCCTCCTCCATCCTCTGCATTTTATAGGCAATGGTGGCAGCAATGTCCTCCTCCATGGTGTGTGGTGCTCCCAGGACCTCTGTAGCCCTCCAAAAGAGTCCTCTGGCAGCCTCCTCTAGGGCACTCCTCCTCCTGCCACTTTCTCTTTCCAGGGGTGGTGGAGGGACCTGCAGATCAGCCAGCCGGTTCGGCCCGGCCACCTCCTGGCAGAGACTTCCCTGTGTATGAAAAAGGGACATGGTTTTAGTTTTTGCTTCCTCAATCACAATCCTAAATTAGTACTCCCAACTAACATCTAGGTAACATCATTGATTGGACAAGCAGAAATATTTAGAGGAATGCTATACCTGGCTCAATCTGGGCTCCTCCACATGCGGCCACATTGGGCGTCAGAAGCCTCAGCCGGGGGGGAAGGAAGCGTGTAAGGAAGACTGGAGAGGGATGGCCTGGGTTCAGTCTGGCCTGCCAGAAAATGCAGCCTGTCGTAGTACAACATCCTGGGGACATAGATGTCATCTGCTGCTCCTGATCTCTGTGAATCCAGGACTTTCTTGCGCTCCCTTAGATATGTACTCCTCAGGCCACCAATTAAGATCTTTAAATAGGTGATGTCTGCCGTGGGGATCACCTGCTTCACAATTTCACGCAATTGCTCCAGTGCTGCCTTCCTCTTTGTTTGGTTCTTGTAATGTGGGTGGTTAACCTCCCACAGACATGGCAGCTCCCTTAACATATCTAGGAATACTGACATGAAGTCATTGTCTTTCAGTAGCATATCCATGTTCACTGCAAGACACAACACAAGACAAAGCCTAATGTCAGATAAAACTCTCCTAATCTTGTTACAATATAGGCCTCAATGTAGAAGCAGTATAGTCACAAGTTTGTTTCTTACCTTCGTTCTTACGATCGGCGCGTCCAATGCTCCTTCCTCCGCTCACAGATCGTACGTGATACGCACGCGTGTTACGCTTTATATACACTGCGCATGCGTGTAACTCCGCCCGCCCCTGACGTTCTTTCTATTCTATTCCCCGCCCCTTTTTGTTCGGCGCAGTGGGGGAAGAGCACATGGCGGAGTCACAGCTGGTGCGTGATAATTACAGGAACGAGGAGGAGGAGGAGGAAAGCCCGGATCCGGACACGTCCCGATCCAGAAGGAGACGTTTTAAGGCCACAAATATGTCCTTTGGGGAGATGTTGGAGATGGTCGACATCATGAAGAAGGCCGACTATGACGGAAAATATGGGCCTTACCCCAACCCAAATATCAGAAAGGCCAAGATCATGGCGAAAGTGGTCAAAAGTCTTCACAGGAATTTTGGGGTACGACGATCGAAAGATCAGCTCAGGAAGCCGTGGTCGGACCTGAAATTAAGAGAGCCAGAGCAGTACCGAAAGATCCAGAGAGTGCTGCAAAAAAGTAAGTAGTTGTGCTGTGTTCCTATTCTTTCTGTCTTTATTCCGTTCGTGCTGCTCCATATGCTTTTCTTAACTGTACAGTTTAAAAGGGCAACTTTAATGTTCATGGGCCCATTATTCGTTCGTATCAGACATTTTTCTTTCGGCCTCTAAAACACCATTGTTTAGGCCATATGCATTTTCCCACATTTTTTAGGGCCTACTTGGATGCCAAATATTTGTTTGTCTAGATGGGTTTGTTAATAGAATGAAATGCAAACTAGATTCTGTGTAAGGAGAGGACACTGAGCAGCTGTTTTCACATCTGGACACTGGAGCACTAGTGTGGGACACAAGAACACAATTTTTATTAGGGGGCCACACAGGTGCTCCAGTGTATACTATAGGGGGGTCTCCATCTGTGAAGCTTGTACTAAACAGGTAAAGTATTGCAGCTTGACAAAGGCCAATAAAAAAAATACATCTTTGAACTCGGCTAAAATAGACAATTGTACCCCACTTCCAAGCAATGTTTCCTATTTCTAGTTCTGCCATCAAATATCTGTGTGCTAATTATACCATTTTTGTTTTACATAAGGGAGAAAAGACTCGGAGGACACCCCTCATCCAAGGAGACCACAGACCCCCCACCTATGGAAGAAGCTGAAATACCCCCAACTCAAGAAGAGCAGGAGGAAGAAGAAGATGTGGTGGAAATTGGCACCACAACAGGTGAGTGTCTGTGACCACAGGCTCAGGTAAAAGAGATGGATGGTGGCAGATTTTTGATACCTGTTTTTGTTTGGTTTCTCTCTTTTTAGGTGATCGTGATGTGAGGGATCGAGATCCTTTCACATCTGAAAGTGCCCAGATCCTGATCGGGGAGATCATGGGGTGTAATGTCGAATTGAAAAACATCCAGAAAAAAATAAATGATGTGATTCAAAAAAATAATAACATCATTGATGTTTTGGGGCGAATTTAAAACCCCACAAAATCACTTGTTTTATTGTGGTCCAATGTTTTAAATCTTTTTGCAATGTTTTGAATAGCCATATTTGGAGGATGCACACAGTGTGCCAACATGTGCTATCTGCCATCACGGGAGATCAATGGACGCGTTTTGGGGGTGCAACCCCTTCCTCAATTATAAAGTAGTGGTGAGGAAGGGCTTGCTCCCCCAAAACACGTCCCTTGATCCCCGTGATGGCAGCTAGCACATGTTGACATTCGTAAATTGGTGTACATCTTCCAAATTTGGCTTTTCCAGGGGTGATTTCCCCCCATCTGAACGCAATATCAAACACAGTTCCTAAATACTGATGTCTGACATTGGCTTCAGGTTTTACCTAATGTGAACTTTGTAAGTTCAAGTTTTTTGTCTTTCTTGTTGGTTTTACACAGGCCTGTTTTATCGTAAATGGACATTTCTATTTTTGATAATGCCACCCCAAAAATTGTTATACAACAAACATGTTGGTTTGTTTTAAAAACCTTTGGTAAATGCACATGTGATTGTGCAGGTATAAAAAAGTTGGTTAATCAAGAATGTGTGGATTATTATCTCAACACTACAACACTTTTGGGGTGATGTAATTGCTGTTTTCAGCGAAAATGGGGGTTATTTCCTAAGGGCAAAACCACTTTGCACTACAAGTGCAGGTTCAGTGCAGTTGCAAGTGCACTTGTAGAGAAATGTTTTTTTGCATTTAGTAAATAACAGCCAACAGTGCTTTGTATAAGGTTACACAATCACGCCATTTTCTGCACTCAAAACATTTTTGTCAGGGTCAGGTAAAACAAACACAAGCAGTAAATGTCCACAAAGAATTTCTTTTTGTTTTTTATTATAAAAAGCCTTCACATATTTGCTGGCATATTGATGGCCCCCCTACCCGCAAAGAACTCCAGGTAGCATAACTGGACATCACAGTATCATTCCGGCCTCAGGCCCAACTGAGCCAGCATAGTTGGCCGAATGTTTCCTTAAAAAGTTATGGAGAACACAGCACGCAAGTATAATATGGTTCAGTTTATACTCCGCCATATGGATGGGTGTCAGAAATAGGCGGAACCGGCTGGCCAGGATTCCAAATGTGTTCTCCACCACTCATCGGGCTCTGGCCAGCCGGTAATTAAAAACCCTCTGTTCCAGGGTGAGGGTCCTCATTGGGAATGGCCGCATCAGGTGGTCCCCCAGCGCAAACTTCATCAGCAACGAACATTAATGGGAGTCCTTCCACATTGTCCTCTGGAGCTGGCAAGTCCAAGCTGCCATTCTGGAGACGCCTGTAAAACTCTGTCTGGGCGATGCCTCCACCATTGGACATCCGGCCATTCTTCCCCACGTCCACATACAGGAAGTCGTAAGTAGCCGACACCACTGCCAACATCACTATACTATTGAACCCCTTATAGTTGAAATAGTATGACCCCGAGTTGGGTGGTGGGACGATGTGGACATGTTTCCCATCAATTGCCCCTCCGCAGTTAGGAAAGTCCCACTGCTGGGAAAAGTGGGAGGCCACAGTCTGCCATTCCTGTGGCGTGGAAGGAAACTGTTGAGGAAAAAACAATAAACATTACTATTTTTGATCAGAAACATGGCAAGCAGATAAGACACAAACATTCTGGGTCAACCTCCAGATAGCATTTATTAAGGGGAATTTAACAACGCCAAAGTATAAGGTACACCTATCATATTCCCCCTCCCCCCCTCTCATGGGCCATTTCTAACATTATAGGGGATATGTGGAAATCTTGGACAGGTAACCCTCTTCACTTCATTGAGAGATGAATGCCTAAATAATGGGTATTACTTGGAACAGCCCCTCCTTAGTTACACTATTGGCAGCCCACTGGACAGGTAAGAAGTGTCATAATACAAAGATATAAATACACACTGTACACATTTGAGGACATTTGGACATTCTGCTATTACCTATCAAGATAATAATAGGATCCAAAAACTTTAAACAGTAACATTTGAAAGTATACAGGCAGGCCCTTGCACTACATGCTTTGGGGAATTCATCCATAAATATGACCACAAAAGAGACGGGTATAGTGTGTATGGGTTTGGCAAAGTCAGCAAATAGATGATTGAGGATAGAGAATTGGGATCAGCTGACTTAGCAGTTAGGGGAGGGAGAGTTACTAAAAATTATTTGGGGACACCACCAAAAAAAAAAGCCTCTGCCACTCTGCCTGAAGTTAAAGCAAAAATAAAATTTCTAAACATTTTAGGGGGGTTTGGGGTAAAGCACTACTATGGAGCAGAAAAAATACATTGTTAAGTGACTACATGAGGTGAATATAGGGCCAGGAGACACCATGCTGGGGAGGTTATTGAAGGGCAAATATGTATGAAGGACCTAAAATAATAATTACATAAAAATCCAGCATGCATGAGAACAAAGGGGACATTCACAGCATATTACAATCATGGTAATTAGGGAATGAGGAAAGAAATACAATATATTAGCAAACATTCAATACAATAAAATGTGATATTAAAGGATAAAAATCTTACCTTCATATACTCCTTCTGCAGGACCTGGATGATAGCAGAACAGGTCTCTGGGATGATGATCCCCAGAGCCTGGGGGGAGATGCCTGTCGAGAACTTTAAGTCCTGCAGACTTCTCCCTGTCGCCAAATACCGCAGGATAGCGACCAACCTCTGCTCCGGAGTGATGGCTTGCCTCATGCAGGTATCCTGCCTGCTAATATAAGGGGTCAGCGAAGACAACAGACGGTGAAACACGGGGTCCGTCATCCTGAGAAAGTTCCTGAAATCGTCAGGATTATTCTCATGGATCTCACGGAGCAAAGGCATATGAGAAAACTGGTCACGCTGAAGCAAAAAATTCTTGGTCCATGAACTCCTCCCCACCCTGTTCATGGACTGGACTTGTGTCAAGGTCAGGACCCCAACACCAAGCCCCCGCACAGCACGAACTCTACGAGGAGTACGCATACGCAACATGGCTAGAAAACGGTCGGCTGCTCAGAACGTAACAGAACGCACTGAAGAACAGCAAGGCCTGTGAAGAGCGACCTGAAAAACAGTAACGAACGAACAAGAATACAATGACTAATTAAAGTCACGCGGAACTTGCTTGCACGCACTGAAGAGCAGATACAAACCCACAAGCACAAACTGAACGGCAGAAAACGATCTGAAAGCCACGAGTCTGAAAAAGCGCGAATCGTCTCTCACCAAACTTTTACTAACACGAGATTAGCAAAAGGAGCCCAAAGGGTGCCGCGCTTGGTTCTGAACCGGCCTTTTCTAGTCTCGTTGTACGTGGTGTACGTGACCGCGTTCTTGGCGATCGGAAATTCCGACAACTTTGTGCGACCGTGTGTAGACAAAACAAGTTTGAGCCAACATCCGTCTGAAAAAATCCTAGGATTTTGTTGTCAGAATGTCCGAACAAAGTCCGACCGTGTGTACGGGGCATAAAAGAAAATCATAGTAGTATACACTATGTAAGTGGTACACCCTGCCTTCTGCCTGCTCTCTCTCCCCTCTCTCTATTTGCTTGCATATCCCTGCTGTCAAAATGACACTGTGTCAGTGAGTATAGAGTAAATACAGCAGCTGCAAAAGATGCTGCTTCAAAAAACAGACCTTCTGTTGGTTATAAACATTGATCAGATACACAATGGCACTTTTGTATTAATTTTGTTTAATTCATCTGCAGCTCAAAGATACGCATTTTGTCTGCATATGAGGTAATTTAAACCAACCTGTGTTCCTATTTAACCTTAAAGTGGAGTTCCACCCACTTTCGATCTCCACATCACCCGCTTCAGACCTTGCAAGACTGACTGCAATGGGCATTTGTTTTATTTTCCCCACTGTCTTTACCTTGTTTATAAGGCATTTTTCAGCACTTCCTGTGTCTCCCACCCGCGGCTATGTTCGCAATATCCGGCCACGCCCTGGCTCCTGGGAGAGGTTTGTCATAGTTCCCAGGAGTCAGTGGCAGAGGCGTATCTAGTGAAAATGGCACCTATGGCAAGCACTGAAACTGCGCCCCTGTCAAAAAACAAAACAAAAAAAAAAACAGCTAACAAAACTACAAGTCAAGCTCTTTAATCTTTCTATTAACAAATTATGGATTAGTACTACATAAACTGCCCAATGGATCAGTTGCCCCTGGTCATTAAACATTCTACATTCAGTGAAAGTTCATGTACTGCAAAGTTTGCACTGCATGAACTTTCACTGGATGTGGACTGTTTAAGGAGCTTGTTGCACAAATCACTTTATTAAACTTTATGATATCTATTTATTTAATCCATATTTTATTGTGTGTATATGCCAAGCAGAAGCAGCCAATCAAATATGGTGCTCAATATGGATTAAATTAATATGCATAGCCATAAATATCAGAAATAAAAGTGTAATAAAGTGATTTGTGCAACAGCAGGTACTACTTTTAAATAGACTGCGAATGTGACTACAGGAGATGACCAGACTGCGAATGTGACTACAGCTGATGACCAGACTGCGAATACAGGAGATGACCAGACTGCGAATGCGACTATAAGAGATGACCAGACTGCGAATGTGACTACAGGAGATGACCAGACTGCGAATGTGACTACAGCTGATGACCAGACTGCGAATACAGGAGATGACCAGACTGCGAATGCGACTATAAGAGATGACCAGACTGCGAATGTGACTACAGGAGATGACTAGACTGCGAATACAGGAGATGACCAGACTGCGAATGCGACATACTACAGGAGATGACCAGACTGCGAATGCGACATACTACAGGAGATGACCAGATTGCGAATGTGACATACTACAGAAGATGACCAGATTGCGAATGTGACATACTACAGGAGATGAACAGATTGCGAATGTGACTATAAGAGATGACCAGACTGCGAATGCGACTATAAGAGATGACCAGACTGCGAATGTGACTACAGGAGATGACTAGACTGCGAATGCAACTACAGCTGATGACCAGACTGTGAATGCGACATACTACAGGAGATGACCAGATTGCGAATGCGACATACTACAGGAGATGACCAGACTGCGAATGCGACTACAAGAGATGACCAGACTGCGAATGCGACTACAGGAGATGACCTGACTGCGAATGCAACTACAGCAGATGACCAGACTGCGAATGCGACTACAGGAGATGACCAGACTGCGAATGCAACATACTACAGGAGATGACCAGACTGCGAATGCGACTACAAGAGATGACCAGACTGCGAATGCGACTACAGGAGATGACCAGACTGCGAATGTGACTACAGCAGATGACCAGACTGCGAATGTGACTATAGGAGATGACCAGACTGCGAATGTGACTACAGGAGATGACCAGACTGCGAATGCGACTACAGCAGATGACCAGACTGCATATGTGACTACAGCAGATGACCAGACTGCGAATGCGACATACTACAGGAGATGACCAGACTGCGAATGCGACATACTACAGGAGATGACCAGACTGCGAATGCGACATACTACAGGAGATGACCAGACTGCGAATGCAACATACTACAGGAGATGACCAGAATGCGAATGCGACATACTACAGGAGATGACCAGAATGCGAATGCGACATACTACAGGAGATGACCAGAATGCGAATGCGACATACTACAGGAGATGACCAGACTACGAATGCGACTACAGCAGATGACCAGAATGTAAATGCGACTACAGCAGATGACCAGACTGCGAATGCGACTACAGCAGATGACCAGAATGTAAATGCGACTACAGCAGATGACCAGACTGCGAATGCGACTACAGCAGATGACCAGACTGTGAATGCGACTACAGCAGATGGCCAGACTGCGAATGCGACATACTACAGCAGATGACCAGACTGCGAATGCGACTACAGCAGATGACCAGACTGCGAATGTGACTACAGCAGATGACCAGACTGTGAATGCGACTACAGCAGATGGCCAGACTGCGAATGCGACATACTACAGCAGATGACCAGACTGCGAATGCGACTACAGCAGATGACCAGACTGCGAATGCGACATACTACAGGAGATGACCAGACTGCGAATGCAACATACTACAGCAGATGACCAGACTGCGATTGCGACTACAGCAGATGACCAGACTGCGAATGCGACATACTACAGGAGATGACCAGACTGCGAATGCGACATACTACAGGAGATGACCAGAATG
The DNA here is from genome assembly GCF_042186555.1 of Aquarana catesbeiana. NCBI lineage: Eukaryota > Metazoa > Chordata > Amphibia > Anura > Ranidae > Aquarana > Aquarana catesbeiana. The sequence goes on along the minus strand of NC_133325.1, from coordinate 678,290,409 downwards.
CGAATGCGACATACTACAGGAGATGACCAGAATGCGAATGCGACATACTATAGGAGATGACCAGACAGCGAATGCGACTACAGCAGATGACCAGAATGCGACTACAGCAGATGACCTGACTGCGAATGCGACTACAGCAGATGACCAGAGTGCGAATGCAACTACAGCAGATGACCAGACTGCGAATGCGACTACAGGAGATGACCAGACTGTAAATGCGACATACTACAGGAGATGACCAGACTGCGAATGTGACATACTACAGGAGATGACCAAGTAGCCAGTTTTAAAATTTAAGCTTTCAGCAATGCACAGCTATAAAGGGGGATAAAGAACATTGTCAGGGAGGGTTTAGTAACACTGAGTCTATAGGTAGAAAGACCTACCTGACCAGCCGGGCTCATCTCTCAGAGGTCCGGGGGCGGAGCTTTCTGTGGTAGGGGCGGGGCTTATGGTGGTAGGGGGGGGCTTACGTCGGTAGGGGGCGGGAATATTCGTGGTTCAGGAGAGGCGATGTCAGTGCTCCGAGCACATACAGAGTACATGGGGCAGGGCAGGGTCAGAGCGTCAGTGGAGCTCCCTGCCCCGCCCCTCCCTGCTGACAGAGCCTCCCTCAGCCTAAACCGAGCCCGACAGCCATCTGATAGAACACCAGTGGCGCGATACTGCAGGCTGGCCGCGACACCGGGGGCTATATTAGTCTGGGAGGACAGGTGGGGGTTTTTTATTCATGCAGAGGGCGGTTTTTTGCCGCCCCTTCCCCCCATGGCGCCCATGGCACTTGCCATGGCTGCCATACCTTAGATACGCCACTGGTCAGTGGGCATCGCCGATTCTCATCATCGCGAGGTTACCTTGGTTGCCATAACAACGGGGTGGGCATTTCCTATGACACTGCCCGTGATGCCGCCCGTTGTGATGGGAACAGAGAAGTTTCCTGCACTGTGAGTTGTGGATAATGCGCATGCGCGAGATCCAGCGATGCATGCTGGTTATTCAGCAGCACCGCATCCTGAAGAGTATCCTAGTGGGCTTCACATGCCCACAAGCAAGATGGAACAGCGCTACAGAGAGAAATATAAGGTTAGTTTTATAAATAAAATAATAAATATAGCAACACTATTAATGAGATTAGTGATTGCAGCATTACATTAGGATGATACGAACAAAAAAATTATAATATGCCAGTGGAACTCCACTTTAAGTTTACACATAAAGTGATACTAAAGTTTTTTTTTTTCTTTTCTTTAAAAATAACAAATATGTTATACTTACCTGCTCTGTGCAGTGGTTTTGCACAGGGCAGCCCATATCCCCCTTTTCTGGAGTCCCTTGCTGGTGCTCTTGGCCCCTCCTGTCCCCTCACTCTTGCCGAGTGCCTCCATTCAAATACGAAGCCATGGTTCAGCCTCGCCCCCTCTTTCTCTTCATTGGCCAACTCACTTTGATTGACAACAGCGGGAGCCAATGGTGCCGCTGCTGTGTCTTATCCAATCAGGAGGGAGAGTCAAGCCGAGGCACTCATGCACATCGCTGGAATGAGATGGGGCTCAGGTAAGTATTAGGGGGGCTGAGAAGGGCTGCTGCATACAGAAGGTTTTTTTTTTTATCTTAATGCATAGAATGTATTAAGATAAAATAACCTTCTGCTTTTACAACAACTTTAATTAACTCCTTTTCCCTAATATTTAAGCTTTTTTTTTTTGCTTACATTTTTTACTGTTGCATTAAAAAATAGAAACATTTTTTTTTTTAAGTTTCTGTCTATGGATTGCAAAAAAAAAAGGTTATATCTTCAAAAGAAAGCCTTCTTTACCATACAACAAATGTTGCATGTATTATTTATTATCTTAAAGGGGTTGTAAACCCTTGTGGTATTTCACCTCAATGCATTCTATGCATTGAGGTGAAAAACCTCTTGCAGTGCAGCAGCCCCCCAGTGCCCCTGTTTTCCTTACCTGAACCCTCTCTTTCTTGCGCCGGGGACGAGCACATCAGCTCTAGCCGGTGTCTCGTGTCCTGATTGGCTAGATTGATAGCAGCGCAGCCATTGGCTCCCGCTGCTGTCAATCAAATCCAATGACGTGGGTGCGGGGGGTGGGGCCGAGTCCTGCTGTCTGTGTTAACCACTTTTACCCCCTTCCTGACCAGAGCACTTTTTGCGATTCGGCACTGCGTCGCTTTAACTGACAATTGCACGGTCGTGTGACATTGCACCCAACCAAAATTGACGTCTTTTTTTCCCACAAATAGAGCTTTCTTTTGGTGGTATTTGATCACCTCTGCGTTTTTTTATTTTTTATGCTATAAACAAAAAAAGTGCGACAATTTTGAAAAAAACACATTTTGTACTTTTTGCTATAATAAATATCCCCATTTTTTTTAAAAAAAGCTAATTTTTTCTCAGTTTAGGCCGATATGTATTCTTCTACATATTTTTGGTAAAAAAATTTGCAATAAGCGTATATTGATTGGTTTGCGCAAAAGTTATAGCGTCTACAAAATAGGGGATTGATTTATAGCATTTTTATTATTATTTTTTTTTTTACTAGTAATGGCGGAGATCTGCGATTTTTATTAGGACTGCGACATTATGACGGACACATTGGACAATTTTGACACATTTTTGGGACCATTGGCATTAATACAGCGATCAATGCTATAAAAATGCATTGATTACTGTAAAAATGTCACTGGCAGTGAAGGGGTTAACACTAGGGGGCGATCTAGGGGTTAACTGTGTTCCCTGGGAGGTGATTCTAACTGAAGGGTGAGGGGACTGACTACACGAAGTGACAGATTGTGGTTCCAGCTAATAGGAACACACGATCTGTCACTCCTGTCAGAACAGAACAGCAGGCGCACGCGCAGGGGAGGGGAGCCAACCTGCCACAGTATAACTGCAGCGGCTGATCGGGAAGTGTTTAATAGACATAGCAGCAGGACATGGGAGTGCGCCCACACGGATGTCCCGAGGGAGAGCGCTTCTCTGACAGGGCAATTGGGAAGAGGAGGAGCCAGGAGCGCCGCTGAGGCGAGAAGAGAAGGATCGGGCCATTCAATGTTTGTTTTTGTTTTTTTTTTAAACCACAAACCTTTACAACCCCTTTAAGGTGCAACTCCACTTTTGTAGAGAAAAAGGCAACCCTCTTTGGGTGATCTGTGTATATTGTAGGATTTTAACTAACCTTGTGTGCATATTCCTCCTAGTGTTCTGATGAGGAAGGTTGCAGTGTCTGTATCCTTGTATAAGTCATTAGCCCTTAGGGACTATTTAATCAAAAATGTTATTTCTGCTGTAGAGGTTGCCTATACCTTGACTTGTATTGAAATTGAAAAAGAGAACAGAAATGGAGGAATACTTGTTGGTGAAGCAGATAAATGGTGATGAGGTTTGTCATTGCTGCTACCTTTTGGTACAGTATCTCACAAAAGTGAATACACCCCTCACATTTTTGTAAATATTTTATTATATCTTTTCATGTGACAACACTGAAGAAATTACACTTTGCTACAATGTAAAGTAGTCAGTGTACAGCTAGTATAACAGTGTAAATTTGCTGTCCCCTCAAAATAACTCAACACACAGCCATTAATGTCTAAACTGCTGGCAACAAAAGTGAGTACACCCCTAAGTGAAAATGTCCAAATTGGGCCCAAAGTGTCAATATTTTGTGTGGCCACCATTATTTTCCAGCACTGCCTTAACCCTCTTGGGCATGGAGTTCACCAGAGCTTCACAGGTTGCCACTGGAGTCCTCTTCCACTCCTCCATGACGACATCACAGAGCTGCCCCTGGATGATGTGACTATCACGAAACGCCGCGTAGGGCAGAGCGACGTGTTCTCGTCACCTCCCGTTGCTGCTGTTATTTCCAGTAGGACGGGCTGTCTGTGAGCTTCCGGCCGGCGCTCCAGACTACACTACATGCCTACTATTGTCTACTAACATGTGAGTTTAACCTTTTACTTATCCAATAAAGTCAATGATTTTACACTATATGGGGCATTTTTTTCCTTCTATGACTCCATCTGCAATGCTGTGGGCTGATGTCTGAGTACCTGTCAGTGTGATCATCTTTAGCCTGACCCTGCAGTCTTTGATGTCCCATCTTGATAGAAAATCTCTGATCCATTGGTCGTGGTCCGAAGCAGTATTAACAAACAGCCTTCTCTGATCCTCTGTAATGGGGGATCATGAGTTTCTGGTAAGCGGCCAGTCTGATTTCACGGTGGTGGAACAAGCACGCTTCTTTTTTTCTCACTGCAAGAACCTATGTTTTTTGGAACTTTTTTAAGATACTTTTATATCACTTGGGTGATTTATTTTTATACATGGACTTCTAATTATCACCTTTGTATGTTTAATATTTGGATTGATTATTAATTTGATATGTGTTATGTTTACCCTAAAGGGGAACTTTTCACTTAGTTCTAAATATTTGGTTTAGTGATGATGTATATGATCACCAATCTTTTCTAGCGCGATTCAACCCCCTTTTTTTTCTTATTTAAATTCACTGTGTTTGTGTTGCATAGATGAATCGCAGCTATAATTGCTATTGTTTATGTATTTCACTGTAGCGCAGTTATCCCCCCATTTTTCTTATCACAGAGCTGGTTGATGTTAGAGACCTTGCACTCTTCCACCTTCCATTTGAGGATGCCCCACAGATGCTCAATAAGGTTTAGGTCTGGAGACATCCTTGGCCAATTTTATTTTATTAATTTATCTATTTCAGGTACTTAGATAGCGCCATCAATTTATGCAGCGCTTTACATATACATTGTACATTCACATCAGTCCCTACCCTCAAGGAGCTTACACTCTAAGGTCCCTAACTCACATTCATACATACTAGTAGGGACAATTTAGACAGGATCCAATTAACCTACCAGCATGTCTTTGGAGTGTTGGAGGAAACCGGAGTACCCGGAGGAAACCCACGCAGGGAGAACATGCAAACTCCAGGCAGGTAGTGTCATGGTTGGCCCAGTTGGGCCAGTTCATCACCTTTACCCTCAGCTTCTTTAGCAAGGCAGTGGTTGTCTTGGAGGTGTGTTTGGGTTGTTATCATTTTGGAATACTTTTTGTATATTAATTCGCTAATGTTACAGAACTGGGTGGGCTCAGGGCACAGTGCTCTGCGCCCCAAGCCCACCCTTTTTGAAGCCAATTAAAGCATCACGCTCTAATCATGTGCTTAAAAAAAAATTGAAATCCATGCATCTGGAGCGCGGCATGTAGATTAAGGGCCTGGCGCATTGATTAGGGGAGCGGCGCTCCTGCGCCCAGTATGAGCGGCTGCCACTGCACTATACTCTTTTTATATGTTTTAATCAGAGTGGGCACAGCATGCAGTAGGCATTGTGAAGTAATATACAAAATCAGTTTTCTGATTTCTATCCAGAATGGTTTAAGCTTAGCACATTCCACATTTGGAAGTATGAACCCTGCTGACCACGTCCCCTTCAGCATAAGGAAAAAAATGTCACTCCTTTTAGTGACATCACAGATGCAGAGACGTATTTCCCTTCTAGTAACACCACAAATGCAGGGTCATTTTTACTTCTAGTGACACCACTGACACCAGAGTTTTTTTTACCTCCAGTGACATCACCAATGTGGTAAAGATGGTTGCTTCCTTTTCTTGAGAGAGAGAAATTATGTGAAGTATAAAGCAATGCAAGAGTGAAAACATTGCTCATTGAAAACATTGTAGTATTATAGGGAAGTGCAGTTTGACTACTGGGTGGATCCCAAAACAGAGTTAGCAGAATTACTGGAAAACATTATCAAACCTATGCTGGTTGCCTGCTGGTGGGGGTGCCTGAAACACAGGGTGGGCTGCCCAGAACTACAAACCCTTTGGCAAGTAAAGCAATGTCTACAGTTCAGCTATATATATTTTTTCTTTAAGTTTGTCTATTACATGAAAGGGTCCTAATCTAGTTCTAAGTCCCTAAATTGGCACTTACTGATTGCAACTATAGTTCCAAATTATTATCAGTTTCTTCTGATTTACTTTTAAAGGTAACCTGTGATAATAGAAATATGGGAGTTATCATTGCTTAATTGTTTTAAAAGGTGCAGATCCCGGGGGGCTATCAAGCTTATCTTTTATATTACTACTTAAAACAATACAGACTTCCGGTTCCGGCGCCACATGAGGAGGAGGTAGCGAGCTCCAGCTTCCGCAGCGCTCCTCACTAATCTGCCTCTCAAGCCGGCTATTGCTCCGAGGAGACCCCCCATCACAGTGCGGACATACAGCGGGCTCCCATGGATCGCTTTGTGGAGCGATCGTACGCTCAGGCGGTCACATCCACGATCCCCACCGGAGGAGATACAGCGGTGGACACAGCCAAGATGGCGGCCGCCCCAGGTATGACGGAGCAGGCACACACGCAGCCACAGCCACAACCACCGCTCCCCTCAGCTCCTGACATACAAGGTACAGACCCTCCCCTGCTGGAATTGCACAGGCTGTAGTCACGCTGCTGGGCCCCACTCTCACAGCTACAGTGGATGCAGCAGTCCATAGAGCAGTGGTTCTCAACTCCAGTCCTCGGGACCCACCAACAGGCCAGATTTTAAGTATTACCTTGGGGAGTTGCAGACTAGAATACTGCAATCACTGAGCAGCAAGTGATATCACCTGTGATGTATTTCAGTTATCTTGCAAACCTGGCCTGTTGGTGGGTCCCGAGGACTGGAGTTGAGAACCACTGCCATAGAGGGTTAGAGCAGTTACATATTGACCTACAAGCACAGGCACAGAGAATCAATCAGGTAGAGGATAGGATTTCCTCCCTGGAAGATGAACTCACAGCCTCATCTGCAGCAGTAGCACGTCTCACAGCTACTAATCGGGACATATGGGACAAACTCGATGATTTGGAAAATCGTTCGAGAAGAAACAATTTACGCATCATTGGTCTGCCTGAATCAGTTTCCACACCACAGTTAACCAATATATGCGCAAAAATTATCCCAGAACAACTGGGCCTTCGCATTCCCTGCACTATTGAACGCGCGCACCGCATAGGTCAATTCTCAGAATCACGTGCCAAACCCCGCCACGTTATTGTAAAGTACCTCAACTACGCGGACAAGAACGCCATAATGCAAAAGTTTCGTCGCTCACGGTCTTTAATGGTTGATGGCGCAAAACTCCTACTTTTTGCAGATTATTAGAGGTAATGAAGCAGCGTAAAGCGTTTTCACCGATCTGCTCCACCTTTCATCATAACCAAATCCGGTTCTCTTTAGTAGGGATGAGCCGAACACCCCCCGGTTCGGTTCGCACCAGAACCCGCGAACGGACCGAAAGTTCGCACGAACGTTAGAACCCCATTGACGTCTATGGGACTCGAACGTTCGAAATCAAAAGTGCTCATTTTAAAGGCTAATTTGCATGGTATTGTCCTAAAAAGGGTTTGGGGACCCGGGTCCTACCCCAGGGGACATGTATCAATGCAAAAAAAACTTTTAAAAACGGCCGTTTTTTCGGGAGCAGTGATTTTAATGATGCTTAAAGTAAAAAAAAAAAAAGTGAAATATTCCTTTAAATATCGTACCTGGGGGGTGTCTATAGTATGCCTGTAAAGTGACGCGTGTTTCCCATGTTTAGAACAGTCCCTGCACCAAATGTCATTTTTAAAGGAAAAAATCTCATTTAAAACTGCTTGCGGGTTTAATGTCATGTCGGGTCATGGCAATATGGATGAAAATCAGTGAGACAAACGGCATGGGTACCCCCCAGTCCATTACCAGGCCCTTTGGGTCTTGTATGGATATTAAGGGGAACCCCGCACCCAAATTAAAATAAGGAAAGGTGTGGGGCCACCAGGCCCTATATACTCTGAACAGCAGTATACAGGCGGTGCAAACAAGACAGGGACTGTAGGTTTGTTGTTAAGTAGAATCTGTTTGTAATTTTGAACATTTTTAACGTGTTTAGCTCCAGCCAAAAAATCTTTTCTAAGCTTTTTGGAAAACATAGGGAAGGGTTATCACCCCTGTGACATTTGTTTTGCTGTCTTTCCTCCTCTTCAGAAGATTTCACCTCACTTTTTTGTCCCAATGAAAAATGTTTTTTGAAAATTTGGGTTTTTTTGTGGAACAAGGATTGGAAAGCATCAGTGGAAAGGAGAAATTGTTTTCCCATATTAACTCTTACAGGAGAGAATTTCCCTTCCTAGGGGTAGATTTCATCTCACTTCCTGTTGTCTCCTTCCGTTTGCAAGTAGGAGTCGTTTGTAAGTTAGATGTTTGAAAGTAGGGTCCTGCCCTATATACTCAGCAGAAATTTGGGCCTTAGGTGTTGCTGTGGCCACAACACTGTAAGCCCTCACAGGGCCCTGCTGTGAAATATTAGATCAAGAATTGTAATTACATGCCCCTGTTGAACAGGAGCTGAAAAATTAGGCCTTAGGCACTGGTGCTGGTGCCACAACACTGCAACCCCTCACAGACACTCTAGTTGGAACGCAGGAACGAGCCCTGCTGCAAAGTATTGCATCAAAAATTGTAATTACACGCCCCTGTTAGACAGGGGCAGAAAAATTGGGCCTTAGGCACTGGTGCTGGTGCCACAACACTGCAACCCCTCACAGACACTCTAGTTGGAACGCAGGAACGAGCCCTGCTGCAAAGTATTGCATCAAAAATTGTAATTACACGCCCCTGTTAGACAGGGGCAGAAAAATTGGGCCTTAGGCACTGGTGCTGGTGCCACAACACTGCAACCCCTCACAGACACTCTAGTTGGAATGCAGGAACGAGCCCTGCTGCAAAGTATTACATCAAAAATTGTAATTACACGCCCCTGTTAAACAGGGGCTGAAAAATTGTGCCTTAGGCACTGGTGGTGGCGCCCAGAACCAAAAATGTTCTTACAAGCTATCAGCGTGATGATTGAGGAGGAAGAGGATAATTACTCAGGGATAGTCACTCAGCATCAGCATAGGCAGTCTTTGAAGGGATCTGAGATTTCAAAAAAAATTATTCGGTTACATCAGCATCAGGTGCTTGGTAGCTGGTGGTGATCCAAGACTCATTCATTTTTATGAAGGTCAGCCGATCGACCGAGTCGGTGGACAGACGCACCCTGTGATCGGTTACCACGCCTCCAGCGGCACTGAATGTGCGTTCCGAAAGAACGCTGGATGCAGGACAGGCCAGTAGCTCAATTGCATACTGTGCAAGCTCTGGCCAGTGATCCATCCTCAAGACCCAGTAACCCAGAGGATTTTCGGTGGGAAAGGTGTCCAAGTCTGATCTTGCCCCTAGGTATTCCTGCACCATGTAAAACAGACGCTGGCGATGGTTGCTGGAACCGATCATACCTTGGGGCTGCGGACCAAAAAATTGTCTGAACGCATCGGTCAGACGGCCACCTTCTCCACCGCTCCTTCTTTGACTGACCGAAGCCTCAGCAACACGTTGTCCCGAAACAGGAGTTTGTAACCTCCCAGTCTCTGGGAACGCGTTGCACAGACCTTTCTGCAAGGCCTCCCGAAGATGTTTCATCCTCTGCTCCCTCTGCGATGGCAAGATAAGGTCCGCAACCTTACCCTTGTAACGTGGATCAAGGAGGGTTGCCAGCCAGTATTGGTCCTTCTCCTTGATACCACGAATACGAGGATCCTTACGCAGGCTTTGCAGGATCAGGGAGGCCATGCAGCGTAGGTTTGCTGAGGCATTCGATCCGGAGTCCTCTGGGTCACTAAGAACGACATGGTCCGCAGCCACCTCCTCCCAGCCACGTACAAGTCCATGTGTTTCTTGGGACTGATCCCTTAAAGACTGCTGCTGATGCTGAGTGCCAGGCTCCACCTCCATACTGACACAATCTTCCTCCTCCTCCTCTTCCTCCTCGTCCTCTTCCTGTGTGATCGGCGGGCACGCAGGAACACTGTCTGGATAAAGGGGGCCTTGAGAGCTAAGGAAGTCCTCCTCTTCCTGCCTCTGTTCTGCCTCAAGTGCCCTGTCCATTATTCCACGCAGCGTGTGCTCCAACAGGTGGACAAGGGGGACAGTGTCACTGATGCATGCACTGTCACTGCTCACCATCCTCGTGGCCTCCTCGAATGGTGACAGGACAGTGCATGCATCCCTGATCATGGCCCACTGGCGTGGGGAAAAAAAAACAAGCTCCCCTGACCCTGTCCTGGTGCCATAGTCGCACAGGTACTCATTGATGGCCCTCTGCTGCGTGTGCAGCCGCTGCAGCATGGCCAACGTTGAGTTCCACCTGGTGGGCATGTCACAGATTAGGCGGTTCTTGGGCAGGTTAAACTCCTTTTGGAGGTCCGTCAGCCGAGCACTGGCATTATATGACCGGCGGAAATGCACACAGACTTTCCTGGCCTGCCTCAGGACATCCTGTAAGCCCGGGTACCTGCCCAAGAACCGCTGCACCACCAAGTTAAGGACGTGAGCCAAACAGGGCACATGGGTCATTTGTCCCTGTCGGAGGGCAGAGAGGAGGTTGGTGCCATTGTCGCAAACCACCATTCCTGCCTTAAGTTGGCGTGGCGTCAACCACCTCTGAACCTGCCCCTGCAGAGCTGACAGAACCTCTGCCCCAGTGTGGCTCCTGTCCCCCAAGCACACCAGCTCAAGCACCGCATGGCATCTTTTGGCCTGCGTACTTGCGTAGCCCCTTGAACGCCTACGGAGCACCGCTGGTTCCGAGGAAGAGGCCATGGAGGAAGAAGAAGAGGAGGGGGTGGAGGAGAGAGGTGTGTCACAATCAGCATTTTGGAGGCGTGGTGGCGGAACAACCTCCAACACTACTACACCTTGTCCTGCATCCTTCCCAGCTGCCAGCAGAGTCACCCAATGCGCCGTGAAACTTAGGTAACGTCCCTGTCCATGCCTGCTGGACCATGAGTCAGCGGTAATATGCACCTTACCGCTGACCGCCCTGTCCAGCGAGGCATGGACATTGCCTTCCACATGCCGGTAGAGAGCCGGAATCGCCTTCCGTGAGAAAAAGTGGCATTTGGGTACCTACCACTGAGGAACCGCACATTCCACAAACTCACGGAAGGGGGCAGAGTCTACCAACTGAAAAGGCAGCAGTTGAAGTGCTAGCAATTTTGCCAAGCTAGCATTCAACCGCTGGGCATGTGGATGGCTGGGAGCAAACTTCTTTCGGCGGTGCAGCAGCTGGGGCAGGGAAATTTGCCTGGTACAATCTGACGTCGGTGTACCAAAAGCAGATTGCCCACAAGTACTTGGCTGTGACACACCTAATTCTACACCTTCATTCCTCTCACTGCAGGTCTCAGAGAGGACTGAAGGTCTAGTGGGGTTGGAAATCTCAGCTGATGAGGAGCAAGGAGAGATCCTCTTTGTTCTTTGGTGTGGGTCTTTTAGATACGCTTGCCAACGAACTGCATGGCAGGTCAACATATGTCTGGTCAAGCATGTGGTACCCAAGCGGGAGATGTTTTGGCCACGCGAGATACGCTTGAGACATATGTTGCAAATAGCAGCGGTGCGATCTGATGCACTCGTCTCAAAAAAGGCCCACACCAAAGAACTTTTTGAATAACGCGCAGAGACTGCAGCGCCCTGCACATGTGGAGCTTTGGGGTGTGATGCAGTCAATGTGCTGCCCTTAGGCTGGCCCCTGGAGGGCATCCTGCCTCGTTGGTGATGTGCCGCCGCCTCCTCCTCCTCCTCCTCCTCCTCCTCCTCTCTCCTATCAGGCACCCACGTTGAGTCAGTGACCTCATCATCCCCTCCCTCCTCATCACTGAAGCAAACCTGGCAGTATGCTGCAGCAGGGGGAGCATGACTGCCAGATTGCTGTCCTTCTTGGGCACCCCCTCTGTCCGTGCTCATGTTACTGCCTTCATCGAGCTCAGTATCGTCATCAGAGCCTTCCAAACGCTGGGCATCCTCCTGGAGCATGTACCCAACACTGTGGTCAAACAGTTCGAGGGAATCCTCATGAGGACATGGTGGAGCTAGGGAAGGAGTCACTGATGACATTGAGCTGAGGGAAGAGGCCGCTGCTTTGCCAGACAAAGCACCCTGGGCATGGGTGAGAGAGAATGAGGAGGATGAGGACGGCTTGGTCATCCACTCGACCAAGTCTTCCGCATGTTGCGGCTCAACACGGCCAGCTGCCGAAAAAAAGGCCAAGCGTGTCCCATGGCCACGTGCTGATGAGGATGCACCGTCTCCACGACCAGCACTAGACACAGAGCCTGCTTGCCCTCTCTTATTGGCTTGTGACTGTCTGCCTCTCCTTCTTGGCCTTCCAGACATACTAATGGCCTGTAGCTGCACTAAGCTGGGATAGAACACCTGTAATTTTCTTCAGGTAGCTTTATATACTGTAACCAGACAAGCCTGCCTGTCAGTAGGAAGATAACAGGAACGGATCTAGCTGAACACTGTGAGCAGGACGCACTGTACTAAATGTAAATAGTCTAGCTGCCTGACCGTGGTACTAATAGGATCAAATAGAACACCTGTAATTTTCTTCAGGTAGCTTTATATACTGTAACCAGACAAGCCTGCCTGTCAGTAGGAAGATAACAGGAACGGATCTAGCTGTACACTGTGAGCAGGACGCACTGTACTAAATGTAAATAGTCTAGCTGCCTGACCGTGGTACTAATAGGATCAAATAGAACACCTGTAATTTTCTTCAGGTAGCTTTATATACTGTAACCAGACAAGCCTGCCTGTCAGTAGGAAGATAACAGGAACGGATCTAGCTGAACACTGTGAGCAGGACGCACTGCACTAAATGTAAATAGTCTAGAAGATAACAGGAACGGATCTAGCTGAACACTGTGAGCAGGACGCACTGCACTAAATGTAAATAGTCTAGAAGATAACAGGAACGGATCTAGCTGAACACTGTGAGCAGGACGCACTGCACTAAATGTAAATAGTCTAGAAGATAACAGGAACGGATCTAGCTGAACACTGTGAGCAGGACGCACTGCACTAAATGTAAATAGTCTAGAAGATAACAGGAACGGATCTAGCTGAACACTGTGAGCAGGACGCACTGCACTAAATGTAAATAGCAGGAACGGATCTAGCTGAACACTGTGAGCAGGACGCACTGCACTAAATGTAAATAGTCTAGAAGATAACAGGAACGGATCTAGCTGAACACTGTGAGCAGGACGCACTGCACTAAATGTAAATAGCAGGAACGGCTCTAGCTGAACACTGTGAGCAGGACGCACTGCACTAAATGTAAATAGCAGGAACGGATCTAGCTGAACACTGTGAGCAGGACGCACTGCACTAAATGTAAATAACAGGAACGGATCTAGCTGAACACTGTGAGCAGGACGCACTGCACTAAATGTAAATAGTCTAGAAGATAACAGGAACGGATCTAGCTGAACACTGTGAGCAGGACGCACTGCACTAAATGTAAATAGCAGGAACGGATCTAGCTGAACACTGTGAGCAGGACGCACTGCACTAAATGTAAATAACAGGAACGGATCTAGCTGAACACTGTGAGCAGGACGCACTGCACTAAATGTAAATAGCAGGAACGGATCTAGCTGAACACTGTGAGCAGGACGCACTGCACTAAATGTAAATAGCAGGAACGGATCTAGCTGAACACTGTGAGCAGGACGCACTGCACTAAATGTAAATAACAGGAACGGATCTAGCTGAACACTGTGAGCAGGACGCACTGCACTAAATGTAAATAGCAGGAACGGATCTAGCTGAACACTGTGAGCAGGACGCACTGCACTAAATGTAAATAGCAGGAACGGATCTAGCTGAACACTGTGAGCAGGACGCACTGCACTAAATGTAAATTGCAGGAACGGATCTAGCTGAACACTGTGAGCAGGACGCACTGCACTAAATGTAAATAGTCTAGAAGATAACAGGAACGGATCTAGCTGAACACTGTGAGCAGGACGCACTGCACTAAATGTAAATAGCAGGAACGGATCTAGTTGAACACTGTGAGCAGGACGCACTGCATTAAATGTAAATAGTCTAGATAGAAGATAACAGGAACGGATCTAGCTAAACTGAATACAGTGTATATATATATATATGCAACACCTGGGATGCATATATATATACACAATACACTGTAAGTGCAGCTAACTGACTGACTGTTCTGCCTAATCTATCTAACTCAAATCAAATGACACTGTCTCTCTCTCTCTCTATCTCTCAGCACACCGGAACACACACTACACAGGGCCGCCGTGCAGGCGGCCTTATATAGTGTGGGGTGTGTACTAAATCCCCTGAGCCATAATTGGCCAAAGCCACCCTGGCTTTGGCCAATTACAGCTCTCTCTACTGACGGCGCTGTGATTGGCCAAGCATGCGGGTCATAGTGCATGCTTGGCCAATCATCAGCCAGCAATGCACTGCGATGCCGCAGTGAATTATGGGCCGTGACGCGCCACACGAATTTAGCGCGAACGGCCCATATCGTTCGCAATTCGGCGAACGGGCGAACAGCTGATGTTCGAGTCGAACATGGGTTCGACTCGAACACGAAGCTCATCCCTACTCTTTAGCCTATCCGGCTGTCCTCCGCATCCAAACACATGAAGGAGAACACCTCACGTTTCATACCCCTGAGGAGGCGGAACACTTTCTCGCCACCCGAGGCACAGAAATGGAGCATAGCAACATTGAAGAGAATTCACCATCATCATCACCATCAACAGCGAAGGTACCACCTAAACAGCAACGCAGCCCCACAAAACCTCCATACAAGCGCAGCCGCTTTACTAACCAAGACGACCGCTCTGCAAATCGATGAAGGACTCCAGGAACTTTATCTAACCATCTACACTTCCTCGGATGGGTGATTTTACCCCCCATTGTCTCTAACCTGTTTTCTTCCTATTTTTTTATGTTAGCCTGTTTTGGGTGTAATGTCTTACACGGTTGCTAGTATTTGTTAGCTAAAGGTCCTGTTATTATGCCTCCAAGCCTGGTTTACCACTACCCACCGCCCACATACTCTGTTTACCCAAAAGGTTAACATAATAACTCAGGTGATCTCCATGGCTATAGACCCCTAACGGGGCAGACCATTTGATTAAGTCACCCCCTTATTTTTGCACTTCATTATTTTAGCTGAGCCCTTTATTTGACACAGATACAACCAGCACTTCCCCTAACCCCATACCCTGATCATACCCCTCCCTCCCTCCCCTCTCTCCCCCCCTCCCCTCTCTCCCCCCTTTTCCCTCATTTCTTCCTCCCTTATCCCACTCCTCCTAGCCAAAATCATGCTCATATGTGAGGATCTGGCGGGTCGCTGAGAGGCATTATGGGTAGTTGTATCCCATGTGGAAAAAAGTGAAGTACACTGTTTGTAGTTTGTTACGCCATAACTGTAATCCTGCTTTGTTACAGCTTAATACCTATTGCTTAATACATTTGCAATTCATGTTTGCCTTACTAGTACCTTTTCTCCTATGTGACCTACAGTTTTTGGGTGATTCCCGTATGGTTGACACTGTACATGTCAGGAGGCTCCCTGATCAGCCTCCCATTTATCGCAACTATCATATCCAACCATGTCTTTTTCTGCCGACGGGAGTCACCTGAAATTTATATCATGGAATGTTAAGGGGCTCCGATCCCCAAATAAACGTATGTCCATTCTCAGACATCTACAGCTTCTTCGGGCAGATGTGGCCCTATTACAGGAGACACATCTCTCCGCAGACGATTTAACACGCCTTCAAAAAATGTGGGTAGGTTCTGTATACGGGTCCCCTGCAATAGGCCGCAAGGCCGGTGTAGCTATTTTAATTCATAAAAACCTACGACACTCTGTCAGAGAAGTGAGGGCTGATGCCTTAG
This sequence comes from Aquarana catesbeiana, assembly GCF_042186555.1. Taxonomy (NCBI): domain Eukaryota; kingdom Metazoa; phylum Chordata; class Amphibia; order Anura; family Ranidae; genus Aquarana; species Aquarana catesbeiana. The sequence goes on along the minus strand of NC_133325.1, from coordinate 678,274,556 downwards.
GCCGCAAATTGACCTTACATATGACCATAGGTGACAAGGCCGTAGCTATCACTAATATCTATGCTCCCAACTCTCCAGACACTTCATTCTTTCAGGACATGGTTCAATGGATTCTCACAGGCCCCTGAGGTATTGCATTTAGTGGGCGGGGACTTTAACTCTACCATGTCCACACTGGCAGACCGCACTCATCTCCCTAAGCAAAAGACAAGGCCCGGTCCCTCCCATACACCAGACGAGACTCCCTTAGCACACTCTATTGAATCTATGCAGTTTGTAGACATCTGGCGCCTGACACATCCAACTGACAGAGAATATACTTTCTTCTCGCCCCCACATAATTCCTTCTCTCGTATAGACTACTTCTTTGTCTCCCCGGCCCTAGTATCTGTAATAAACACCCCAGACATTTACGATGCCAGAATCTCAGACCACAGCCCCATCGCAGTCCATATGACACAACTCACACCCTCAACTCCTTCCCCTATCTGGCGTTTCCCTTCATATCTGGCGGATAATGAAGACTTCCGACAAGTCTTGCACCAAACATGGGAAGAATATATTTCCACAAATGGAGCACATATCTCTGACCCAAACCTCTTCTGGGAAGCAGGTAAAGCTTTCCTACGGGGCAAAATCATCTCGTACACCGTACAATTTAAAAAACACACTCGACAACAGTATATGCAAGCAAGCGAATCCCTACGCCTAGCTCATGACAAGCTAACATTAGACCGCACCTTAGCTAATATACAGGAATGGAAGCGGGCCAAGTGTGCCTTTGATCTCTGGGCAGAACAGCACGAAGCTGCTAAAACCTCGTACTCTACCCTTCACTTTCACAAATTTGGCAACAAGGCAGGCAGAATGCTAGCCAGACTATGTTCAGGACCAAGACGTCCTACACATATCCCAACCCTGAGAAATGCTTCCGGCTCGTTAGTTACCTCACCTACCGAAGTCAGCAAACTACTTGCAGATTATTATACTGATCTGTACCGTGCAGACCCAACGGATCAACCTGCCGTGGAAGCTCTGCTTGACAAGATACGCCTGCCCAGGCTTCAAACGTCACACTTGGAGGCACTTAATGCGCCTATTACCTTAGAAGACATACAACACACGATCAAATCTATGGCCTCTGCTAAGGCTCCGGGTCCCGACGGGTACACTGCGGAATTCTTCAAATTAACGGCTGACTTCATCCCCAACACACTGAAGCATGTATATGCAGCCATGTGGGATGGAGGTCCTTACCTCCCCACAGGGACACAAGCTCATATTAAACTAATCTCCAAGAAAGGAAAGGATCCCTTACTTCCAGGCTCCTATCGTCCAATCTCATTAATAAATGTAGACGTAAAAATCCTGTCTAAAATTATAGCATCACGTTTAGCTCTCTTACTTCCGTCCCTCTTACACCCAGCCCAATCAGGTTTTGTCTCAGGACGATCAGCCACACTAAATATACGTAAGGTCTTAATGGCGCTAGAATACGCTAAAACACACCCCGATCAAGATGTAGCAATCATGTCCCTGGACGCCGAAAAAGCCTTTGACAATATTGGTTTTTCATGGCTTTTTACGGTAATGGAAAAATTTGGTTTTTCAGGTCAAATCACAAGGTTCCTCGCACAAATGTACGCCTCACCAACGGCACGCCTTGTTACCCCGAACTTTATTTCAGACACCATCCCCTTAGCGAAAGGAACGAGACAGGGATGCCCCCTATCCCCGTTGTTATTCAACATTGCGATTGAACCCTTATCTAGAATCCTCAATTCAACCGAAGGGGTTAGTGGCATCACCTTGGGAAACCAAATACTCCGCTCTGCACTATTTGCGGACGATATTTTATTGTTCTCTACTGACCCCGTATCAGACTTTGACAGACTTAAACAAATATTTACGACCTTCCGACTCTGCTCAGGCTTTCGTATAAACTTTGATAAAAGTGAAATCCTAACACTACACCCTCGACTATCCACTAAATGGATACATTTGTCCCCGCTGACCATTGCACCTCATCATATAACATACTTAGGAATACATATAGGCCGAGACCCATCTTCCTTATATATACTCAACTATCCTCCCCTGGTGGCCAAAATTGTTCGGGAATTTGAGGCTTGGGGTGCCCTTCCCCTCTCGCTTTTTGGGAGAGCTCATCTTTTTAAAATGGTATCATTTGCACGCCTACTGTATCCCATGCAAACCATACCTCTACTACTGAGGCATTCAGACGTGCAGAAACTTCAGAAGGCTGTGACAGCTTTCCTATGGTCTAGCAAAAAACTGCGCATCGCGCTTCAAAAACTATGTCTCCCGAAGAGCGAGGGCGGGGCGGGGCTCCCCAACATTCGTTTTTATAATTTAGCCTGCTTACTTAGACAGGGTCTAGACTGGTTAACAGGAGGGTCCAAATACTCCAACTTTGCCCTTGAGGACTCTATGGCTTCTCCATACGACCTTGCAGGCATCCTCCACTCCAATCCTAACAACCTGCCGCACCACCTCAAAACCAGCATATTGTTCAGGGACACTGTCATCGCCTGGAGGGAGGTCAGAAAACTACTTGGTCTGCCTTCTAACATCTCGAAACATCTCAAAATACAAGGCAACCCTATGTTCTCACCTTCCACTCTACATAAAGCTTATATCAAATGGCAATCCAAAGGACTCATGAAGATAACCTTGTTATACCAAAACAATACAAGCAAGCTCAAACCATACCAAAATCTGATGCGGGAATTCTCCCTGCCACCAACCCACAGCTTCTTCCATTACCAACTCACGAATTATCTGAAAACCTGCTATGGCCCTGAGACTGATCCTTTTAAACCATCCTTTATTGACAACCTACTGCAAAGCAAAGATTACTCTATCTCCAACATCTATTCTCACCTCATTCAGCACCAGTCACGGAAGTACCGCCTCACGCCTTTCCAAAAATGGTCTCATATACTAGGAGATGAGGACCTACCCGACAAAATCCTTGAGGGATATAGGCTCACCCGGAAACTTACGATCTCTGAAACATGGCGTGAAACTCAATTCAAGATTATCCACAGAGCATACTTCCCATTCCGTTTCAACAAAGAGGACCCGTCTCAAGCTCTATGTCCATGGTGCTTACTGCCATGTCCTACGCTGCTCCATAGGCTTTGGGAGTGCTCTGCTATTAACAGCTACTGGAACGATGTGATAGCCTACATTAATAAAATCTGCAATATCAAATTACATAGAGACTGCCCACTATGCCTGTTTAGCATCACCCCTCCAGCATCCTCCTCGTCCGCATTGGACTTTTCAAACATACCGCACTGGGCCCATATCTGCCTTCTTGTAGCTCGCAGGACTATTATGTCCCACTGGATAACGACATCGCCGCCCAGTCTGCCTGCGGTTATAAAAGCCTTGACTTCATTATTCTATCTAGAAAGATTGGACCTCATCAAGTCGAATCTCCGCTTTACCCCACGATTTTTTAAACGCTGGAGAAGATTTCTGGAAGCCACATTTCCTCAACAGACCATCCAAGACATAATGCACCCATTTAGATACACAGAATGGTACCTGACGAGAGACATCACTAACTCACTTGGCAAACTTAAAATTCCTCCGGCCTCTGATCCTTCTTTATTTAAACCACCGTAAGCGGCCTACAATCACTTGAAGCTCCTTGGCATCCATCAACTTCAGCTATTACACTCTGGGACTATATTCACCCAAATAAAATGTATTACCTAGACCATATTGTAGGTTATCTAGCTAGATAGGCTCATAAGTCGCCTCCATTCCCTAAAGGTACAAAAATGTAGGATGAACCTTTTTGGCAACTTCTTGCCCAATGTTAGTGACAAGCTGGCAAATGTGAATTGCTTACCCCCCTCCCCCTCCCCTCTCCCCTCCCTTTCCCCAGCGTTCCTTATAAATATGTTTATGTTTAGATAGAACGTGCATTCTATATAAAGAAGAATAATTGTGTATATTCATGCCTTACAATTGTTCTGTACAATGTCTTCTATGAATATATTTTGAAAAAATCAATAAATATTTTTCAAAAAAAAAAAAAAAAACAATACAGACATAGCATGTAGTCAATGAAGTAGAAAAAATTCTGACTTCCTAACCTTCGTGCTTGTTTCAAGTAGTAACTTAATAGCGAAAGAAGATTTAGGATGACAAATCTGCACTTTTAAAAACGAGTCAGCAATAGCGGCTCCCATATTTAAATCCTCACAGGTATGGATGAGCCAACGGTTCAGTCCAACCCTAGGTTCGGCTTGAATTTTGGCTGTTCTGGTGTTTGGACAAATGCCACAATTTTTGTTAGGAGCCAAATATCATATATAAAAGCAGTATTTCTATCAATTCTATCTATGATAGCTTCCTGCTCTCAATGGTTCCTAAGGAAGCACTAGGTGTTTGCGCATGCTGTATTTTTACCAGTTGGTGATGCCATTAGCACCATTGACTTACATGGCTGGGAATCCCCAGCATGTAAGTTAGGGGCAGGAATAGCAGTGACATCACTGCCCAAATAAGGTCACTGGCTATATTCGGGCAATGACATTGAGCATGGCTCTATTTGATCAATGATGTCGCCACTATCCATGTCTCATCCCTTCCCTTCTAAAGCTAAGGACAGCTGGGGGACCTGTCATTTGGTGAGGAGTACTATGGAGATGATCATGTGTCTGACAGGATTTTTCCCTCAGTGAGCTGACGGGCAGCTGGTGTAGTGATTGATAATGGATTTACAACAAGAGATATTTTGTGGGGATTTTTATATTTTTTTAACAAACCTTTGGGTGTTCTTTTTATGAGGTTACATTTTTATTGTGAATGAGCAGGGGTATTCTCTATTATTCTTTCATATATGTGAGGGGCCAGGATCTGGGGGCTCCCCTTATTTTTAAATGGGGCTTCCAGTTTCTGAAAAGTCTCTCCCCTGCAGAACCCCATAACCACCAAGCTACAATTATGGGAAGGACCTTGTCCTCATCAACATGGGTCTATGGTGATTTTTCCATGGGGGAATAGATGTTGGGAATCCCCATGCTGATGGCATATGTTGTAGTATGGTTCAGGAGGGGAGGGAGGGTTTACATTTGTTCCTTGTCTTTCCTGTCCAGTTAGGCTATATGCTTGTAAGGGCTCATTATGGATTATTAGGGGGGCACCCACACAGTGTTATTTATTTATTTTTTGTGCGTAATGAGTACTCCCTTAAAATCCACACCGGACTCAAAGGGTCTGTTATGCATTTATGCATTTTGGGAGAAGGGAACGCTAAGGAAATATTTTTTTTTCTTACTGTAGCATGTGCTACACCTAAAGTAACAAAAATGATATGATTAAATTGATGACAAATGGTGTTTAATTGCTGGCTTATTTTTTTATGATGATTCCCTTCACAAGTATGATTACTGCACCCCCAGGCATATCATTTGAAGAATTGTGCAATTTTAATGTTTCACTTTGGGCATTCAAAAATATATTGCCTATTACCCAGAAAGTGGCCATTTTTAATTTGACAGATTCAGTATCTGAACTTCTATTAAGTGAACCGGCCGGGTGGGTCTTTTGTCGTTCTGAGTAGACGTTCAGGAACATCCCTCAGAATGAGTGCACACAGGGCAACCATGAGGCCGTGCTGCGGCGCAATCCTGTGATGGCTGTGATCACAGGACACAGGCAAGACGGGATCGGTATATGGGTGCTGTGATTGGCCCTCTTGATCACGTGACAGCTGTATCCAATCACAGCCTTCAACTTGTAACCAGAGACACATTTATTTGTTACAGTTCTCCCCACTAAGCTCAGTGAGAGCTCAGAGCGGGGGGGGGGGGGGGTGATGTGCGGGAAATCTGCAAGGATCTGTAATCTGTAAGGATGATTTTACACACAGAGCTGTCACAGATCGATCCCCCTCAGATACAGCACACCAAGCGCCACTGTCCCTGTCCCCATGCACATCTGTCACAGTGCCCCCATAAACATCTGTACCAGTGCTCAAAACATCTGCAATAGTTTACCATTGTGACATCAACATCTGTCAGTGTCTGCCGGTGGCCGATCAACATCTGCCAGTATTCCAGTCTCCCACCAATAAATAAATAAAACATTTAAAGCGTCCCTATCCCTCCGTGCACGTTGGTCCCGTACGCATATGTAAACAGTGATAGTACCACACAATTGAGGTATTGCTGCGAACATCACAGTGAGAGCAATAATTCTAGCACCAGATCTCCTGTTTAACTCTAAACTTGTAACCAATAAAGGCTTATAAAGCATCGCCTATGGGGATTTTCAAATACCGAAGTTTGATGCCATTTCACAAGCGTGCACAATTTTAAAGCGTGATATGTTTGACATCTATTTACCCGTCGCATCACCATATTTTATATTTTACCAAAAATGTGGGTATTGTATTGTCTCTGTGTGCATTGAAATTCATTAAAATGTATTTATGCACTAGTGTGTACAATTGCGTTAGAAAAACTGCTGCGCAAATACCGTGTGACATAAAAATTAGCAAAACCCACCATTTTATTGTCTAGGGCCTCTGCTACAAAAATATATATTGCTTGGGAGTTCTATGTCATTTTCTAGCAAAAATACAGATTTTTACATGTAATCAAAAAGTGTCGAATAAGGTCTGGTCTTAAATTGGATAATGGCTGAAGGTGCTCCTTGGATGTTGTGCTCCTCTATGTGGCCAGGCCAAAAAAAAGTTTCACACATGTGGTATCGCCATACTCAGGATGAGTAGCATAATGTATTTTTGGGTGTAGTTGCAAGTATGCTTATGCCGTGTATGAGAAATAGGGATGGGCCAAACACCCCCAGTTCGGTTTGCACCAGAACATGTGAACAGGCAAAAAGTTTGTTCGAACACGCGAACACCGTTAAAGTCTATGGGACATGAACATGAAAAATCAAAAGTGCTAATTTTAAAGGCTTATATGCATGGTATTGTCTTAAAAAGTGTTTGGGGACCTGGGTCCTGCCCCAGGGGACATGTATCAATGCAAAAAAAGTTTTAAAATGGCCGTTTTTTCGGGAGCAGTGATTTTAATAATGCTTAAAATGAAACAATAAAAGTGTAATATTCCTTCAAATTTTGTACCTGGGGGGTGTCTATAGTATGCCTGTAAAGTGGCGCATGTTTCCCGTGTTTAGAACAGTCTGACAGCAAAATGACATTTCTAAAGGAAAAAAAAGTCATTTAAAATTACTCACGGCTATAATGAATTGTTGGTCTGGCAATACACATAAAAGTTCATTGATAAAAACAGCATGGGATTCCCCCACAGGGGAACCCCAAACCAAAATTAAAAAAAAAAATGCATGGGGTCCCCCCAAATTCCATACCAGGCCCTTCAGGTCTGGTATGGATATTAAGGGGAACCCCGCGTCAAAATAATAAAAAATGACGTTGGGGTCCCCCTTAAAAAAATCCATACCAGACCCTTTAGGTCTGGTATGAATCCATACCAGACCCTTTAGGTCTGGTATGGATTTTAAGGGGAACCCCGCGCCAAAATTTTTTTAAAAAATGGCCTGGGGTCCCCTCAAAAATCCATACCAGACCCTTATCTGAGCAAGCAACCTGGCAGGCTGCAGGAAAAGAGGGGGGGCGAGAGAGCGCCCCCCCTTCTGAACCGTACCAGGCCACATGTCCTCAACATTGGGAGGGTCTTTGGGGTAGTTGTGGGCAGGGGGCTTATCGGAATCTGGAAGAGGACCCCCAGATCCCTCCCCTCTGTTTGGAATGGTAACGGGTACATTGCACCCGTACCATTTCACAAAAAAGTGTGTCGTGCATCAGAGGGGGGCGACGACACCGTGTGGCCCCGTCCACAGTTTTAAAAGAGCTGTCACCTGCGAGGACGCATCATATGGCATGTGCCTCCCATGGAGGCAGATCTTCTTTATTTTTTTTTTGGTCCATTGTCGGAGGTGAATGGACTACGTGGGACAGTTTTATTTTCCCACGGTGTGTGTTTTTTTTTACCATTTTCAAACTTTTTTTGTGAAATGGTACAGGTACAATGTACCCCTTACCATTTCAAATGGGGGGGTCCCCTTGTTAAAGGGGGCTTCCAGATTCCGATAAGCCCCCCGCCCACAGACCCCCATAACCACTGGGCAAGGGTTGTGGGGATGAGGCCCTTCTCCACATCAAAATGGGGACAAGGTGCTTTGGGGGGGCTACCCCAAAGCACCTTCCCAATGTTGAGGGCATGTAGCCTAGTATGGTTCAGGAGGGGGGTGCTCTCTTGTCCCCCCTCTTTTCCTGCGGCCTGCCAGGTTGCATGCTCGGATAAGGGTCTGGTATGGATTTTTGGGGGGACCCCACGCCTTTTTTTTTTTAATTTGGCGTGGGGTTCCCCTTAAAATCCATACCAGACCTGAAGGGTCAAATTTCATTTGAGTACAGTGTTGCATGACTAAGTAATTGTCATTCAAAGTGCGAGAGCACTGAAAATTGACCTGGGTAGGAAGGGGGTGAAAGTGTCCAGTATTAAGGTGGTTAAAGGAGAAGTCCAGACTGAGCTTTTTAGGCTGGGCTTCTCCTATGGGTCACAGGAGTGCAATTCGTTTTACACAGCTGTGACCCGTTTTCAGCGGAGAGCGGTCTGAAGTCTGCTCTCCGCTGACGCCAATGGAATCAGTCAAGGCAGTGCGTCATCCTGACTTCCGAAAGTCTGGATCTGCCAGCTGCCTGGACTGATGGCAGTCTCAGCCTCTCAGCGAGAAATTCTAACACGCAAAATATACTTTCAAAGTTTATGGTAAAGTAATTTTAAATTGATTCCTTGAAGATAACACTTCTGTTATCTCTATAAACAAACTTCACTTTATTTAGAAAATAAACAAATAAAATGCATTGTGTCAATTAAACACTCACTCTATTCAGAGATTTTCCTGCTCTGGGTCAACAATCTATGCACCAGCAGACTGAAAATAAATATCATTGGAGCAGGTTAACTGAGCAGTTAAAGAGGATTTCCACTCAAAAGTGGAACTTCCGCTTATCTGTCTCCTTCCCCCTCTGGTGCCACATTTGGCACCTTTCGGGGGGGGGGGGTAAGGGGGGTCTGTTTTTGACAGGTCCCCCTTCCCCACTTCTGGAGATGGCGCCGCAAGCACCGTCCCTCAAGACTCGGCCACCCTCCTCCTTCCTCCACCGTTGGGTCAATTAGAAAGCGCAGTGCGCTTCACGCCTATGCAGTAGGGAAGGCTTCACTGCTGGGTCCCCTTACCAGGAATGGCGGTGGCAGCACCTAACAGCTGACCTGAAAATCGCCTGGGGTGTCGACATCGCGGGAACCCTGGAAAGGTAAGTGTCCTAATATTAAAAGTCACCAGCTACAGTATTTGTAGCTGCTTTTGTGGGGGGGCGGAACACCTCTTTAACTCTTCACACACACACAAAAGCCACAATTTTGCATCTTAACAGCATGTCTGTATCACTTACTGCCACCCTGAGGAATGTAACAGAGTTTACAACATAATAGCTCCTTGCAGAAGCAAAGTTCTTTATTTTATATGTAGAGTAGGGATGAGCTTCGAGTTCGAGTCGAACTCATGTTCGACTCGAACATTGGCTGTTCGCAAGTTCACCGAACAGCGAACAATTTGGGGTGTTCGCGGCAAATTCGAATGCCGCGGAACACCCTTTAAAAGTCTATGGGAGAAATCAAAAGTGCTAATTTTAAAGGCTAATATGCAAGTTATTGTCATAAAAAGTGTTTGGGGACCTGGGTCCTGCCCCAGGGGACATGGATCAATGCAAAAAAAAGTTTTAAAAACGGCCGTTTTTTCAGGAGCAGTGATTTTAATAATACTTAAAGTCAATCAATAAAAGTGTAATATCCCTTTAAATTTCGTACCTGGGGGGTGTCTATAGTGTGCCTGTAAAGGGGCGCATGTTTCCTGTGTTTAGAACAGTCTGACAGCAAAATGACATTTTGAAGGAAAAAACTCATTTAAAACTACCCGCGGCTATTGCATTGCCGACAATACACATAGAAGTTCATTGATAAAAAACGGCATGGGAATTCCCCAAAGGGGAACCCCGAACCATAATTTAAAAAAAAAAATGACGTGGGGGTCCCCCTAAATTCCATACCAGGCCCTTCAGGTCTGGTATGGATATTAAGGGGAACCCCGGCCAAAATTTAAAAAAAAAAATGACGTGGGGTTCCCCCTAAATTCCATACCAGACCCTTCAGGTCTGGTATGGATTTTAAGGGGAACCCCGCGCCAAAAAAAAAAAAAAAAAAACGGCGTGGGGTCCCCCCAAAAATCCATACCAGACCCTTATCCGAGCACGCAACCTGGCAGGCCGCAGGAAAAGAGGGGGGGACAAGAGTGCGGCCCCCCCTCCCTCCTGAACCGTACCAGGCCACATGCCCTCAACATTGGGAGGGTGCTTTGGGGTAGCCCCCCAAAACACCTTGTCCCCATGTTGATGAGGACAAGGGCCTCATCCCCACAACCCTGGCCGGTGGTTGTGGGGGTCTGCGGGCGGGGGGCTTATCGGAATCTGGAAGCCCCCTTTAACAAGGTGACCCCCAGATCCCGCCCCCCCCTGTGTGAAATGGTAAGGGGGTACATAAGTACCCCTACTATTTCACGAAAAAAGTGTCAAAAATGTTAAAAATGACAAGAGACAGTTTTTGACAATTCCTTTATTTAAATGCTTCTTCTTTCTTCTATCTTGCTTCATCTTCTGGTTCTTCTGGCTCTTCTGGTTCTTCTGGTTCTTCCTCCGGCGTTCTCGTCCAGCATCTCCTCCGCGGCGTCTTCTGTCTTCTTCTCCTCGGGCCGCTCCGCACCCATGGCATGGGGGGGAGGCTCCCGCTCTTCTCTTCTTCTCTTCTTCTTTTCTTCTTTTCTTCTTTTCTTCTCTTCTTCTCTTCTTCTTCATTTTCTTCTCCGGGCCGCTCCGCAATCCATGCTGGCATGGAGGGAGGCTCCCGCTGTGTGACGGCGCTCCTCGTCTGACAGTTCTTAAATAATGGGGGGGGCGGGGCCACCCGGTGACCCCGCCCCCCTCTGACGCACGGTGACTTGACGGGACTTCCCTGTGGCATTCCCCGTGACGTCACAGGGAAGTCCCGTCAAGTCACCGTGCGTCAGAGGGGGGCTGGGTCACCGGGTGGCCCCGCCCCCCCGTTATTTAAGAACTGTCAGACGAGGAGAAGAAGACAGAAGACGCCGCGGAGGAGATGCTGGACGAGAACGCCGGAGGAAGAACCAGAAGAACCAGAAGAGCCAGAAGAACCAGAAGATGAAGGAAGATAGAAGAAAGAAGAAGCATTTAAATAAAGGAATTGTCAAAAACTGTCTCTTGTCATTTTTAACATTTTTGACACTTTTTTCGTGAAATGGTAGGGGTACTTATGTACCCCCTTACCATTTCACACAGGGGGGGGGGCCGGGATCTGGGGGTCACCTTGTTAAAGGGGGCTTCCAGATTCCGATAAGCCCCCCGCCCGCAGACCCCCACAACCACCGGCCAGGGTTGTGGGGATGAGGCCCTTGTCCTCATCAACATGGGGACAAGGTGTTTTGGGGGGCTACCCCAAAGCACCCTCCCAATGTTGAGGGCATGTGGCCTGGTACGGTTCAGGAGGGAGGGGGGGCCGCACTCTCGTCCCCCCCTCTTTTCCTGCGGCCTGCCAGGTTGCGTGCTCGGATAAGGGTCTGGTATGGATTTTTGGGGGGACCCCACGCCGTTTTTTTTTTTTTTTTTTGGCGCGGGGTTCCCCTTAAAATCCATACCAGACCTGAAGGGTCTGGTATGGAATTTAGGGGGAACCCCACGTCATTTTTTTTTTTTAATTTTGGCCGGGGTTCCCCTTAATATCCATACCAGACCTGAAGGGCCTGGTATGGAATTTAGGGGGACCCCCACGTCATTTTTTTTTTTTAATTTTGGTTCGGGGTTCCCCTTTGGGGAATTCCCATGCCGTTTTTATCAATGAACTTCTATGTGTATTGTCGGCAATGCAATAGCCGCGGGTAGTTTTAAATGAGTTTTTTCCTTCAAAATGTCATTTTGCTGTCAGACTGTTCTAAACACAGGAAACATGCGCCCCTTTACAGGCACACTATAGACACCCCCCAGGTACGAAATTTAAAGGGATATTACACTTTTATTGTTTGACTTTAAGCATTATTAAAATCACTGCTCCTGAAAAAACGGCCGTTTTTAAAACTTTTTTTTGCATTGATCCATGTCCCCTGGGGCAGGACCCAGGTCCCCAAACACTTTTTATGACAATAACTTGCATATAAGCCTTGAAAATTAGCACTTTTGATTATTCATGTTCGTGTCCCATAGACTTTAACGGTGTTCGCATGTTCGAACGAACTTTTTTCCTGTTCGCATGTTCTGGTGCGAACCGAACAGGGGGGTGTTCGGCTCATCCCTAATGTAGAGCATTCAGAGATTTAACTTAACAATTTTTAATATCAGTTTCATGAAAAAAGACAAACGTAGACGCGTACAGAAATATTTTACAAAACGGACATAAGAAACGGTATAAATAAAGGGGAAAAAAGAAAAAAAAAACCTTTACGTGAAGTCTGCCTGGTCTTTTGTTTCAATTCACTTATAGAGTAAGCCCAATCTGATGTTTGCAAGAGTCACTGGCCTTCAGAAAAACTGACTGTCAGCATCCTTAGTAGGTCAGTGGCAAATAAGAGCTCCAGCTGCATTGCAACAGTTTTTGTTGTCCCTCAGGAGGGTGTCACAGAATTAACTTCTACCCAATCGAGGGTGTGTTTATTATGCTCCAGCAGATACACCCTTAACCACTTGTTTACCAGCGTTGTTGATAAACCAAGGCTAGTATAATGGGATTTTAAATACACTTCTAACTGTGCTAGGAGAGTGCTTATATTTGTTAAAAGTGTAAATAAACGAATGTGCAAACCAGTGTAGTGTATGTTCAATAAATAGCTGCCAACATGAAATAGGTGTCCCCACACAGTAACCCTTGATGAAGTCACGTGAGCAGTGACGCAATGCATTGGGAGGAGCCGGGTGACATCACATCCGGTCGCGGCCGAGACCAGAAGTACCTGATTCCTGTGAAGCTGAATAGTGGCATTTTAAATGTAAGTTTATGCTTTTTAATAAAATACTTTTATTGGGATTCTGCACATGGAGATTCATTTCTATTACATGTGAGCTTACTACGGAGGACCGTGGAGGTGATGAGATATTAAGTATCCATTTGAATTCCCTGTATATACTGAGAAGTTGATGGTTGCTGAGTGTTTTAAGGAGAAGGAGCCGGCAGCTGCTGACACCTAAAGAGTGACACTAGAAGTGCGACTAGACCTGTAGGGGTCTTTCCCTGAGGTGAGAGGTTGGGGCACACTATGATCACGGATAGTGGAAGTTCCTCACTTTGAAAGAATTTTTGAATATTGCTTATGTGTGCATTTTGGATGGTGACATCACTATAGGAACATTTATTTTTGCACTGAAGACTTTTGCATGGAGCACTTTAATATTGTACTGGAATTGTTTACACAGAAGCTTTTTTTGCACAAGGCAACTTTTGTATTTCATTGGAATTGTGCACACAGACATTTCATTTGATCACTTTCAATATATTGTATATGCGTATATTTATTTATTTAGATTTATGCACTTTAATGTATTTATTGTACTGAGGAAGCGCCACACTTATATTTATTAAGCCAATCGTGGGATTATGCTTGTAGTAAACTTAAGATGGCCACATGGTGTGATCCACAGAAATGTGAATCTTTATTCCAAGGAAGACTGCTACAGGTGAAACATGTTAGCCTGATACAGTTGTGTTTTACATGTAGCCAATGAAGATTCACATTTCTATGGATGACACCGAGTAGCCAGCTTAAGTTTACTACAAGTTTTGCCATTTGAGTGCAGAGACACTCTAACCACAGCACCACCTCTCAGCCACAAGAATCAAAATTTGCAGTTGAGTTGTTTTCTCCAGCTGTGGGCTTTTAGGTGGAAGTTCTGGGTAGTTGTAAAGCAACCTGATCACTTCCATACCTTGCTGAAGGTACCTCCCCCTGTCCCTCAGTCCCTGCTAAGTATTGTGGGACTCTGCTGTCCCACCTGTGGGCTCAGAACTAGCATGGCTAGTGTCAGCAGATGTAACGGAGAAAGATCAGTGAAGGAGTGCAATCTGTGCTCCATTAGCTGCAGTGGATGCAGGAGAGATCTCAGGGGTCTAATAGACAATGATTATTCAATCAATGTAAGAATCTGTCATTGAAGTGTGTTTTTGTAATAGGGAGCAACTGCCATTAAAGTTATGTGCAAAAAGTAAAGCAAAAATAAAGCAACATGTAGTAAAAAAAAGTATTAAAAAATGTAAAGTCCCCTGTCCTCACAAACAGGCATATAAGAACATAAATGTGTGCGCTGGTGTACCTATGTATGAAAACAATGATTGAACCACACATGTTATCGCCACAAATGTCTGAGTGAAAGCATTAATTCAAGGCCCGCCATTCATGGTCAACTCTAAACCGATAACCTGTTAAATAAACTGCCTCTGGAAAATGTTGAGTACTGAGGTTTGATGCCGTTTCACAGACATATGCAATTTTAAGGCTTGATATGTTTGTTATCTATTTACTTACATCATCTTTCATATTTTATGAAAAATTGGGTAAATTTGTGTTTGATAAAATTGTGAGCTAATATTATGTGACATAAAAAATTCAACTACCACCATTCTATTCTAAAGGGACTTTGCTTTCAAAAAAAATATACTGTTTAGGGAGGTTAATTAACCTTCAGGTACAAAATGTGTATTTTAACATATGTGCAAAAGCTGAGAAAATGGCTCTGGTAGCAAAGTGGTTAATGCCAATTACCCCCCAAAAATCCATATTTTCATTTAACAAAGTTTCACAATCCAACAACCAGGGTTTTTCTCTCAGACAATAGGTGCAGGGACTCCCCCTTTCTGAGTCACATCTTGTCTCCTGGACCATTCCTTGGTTTCACCCCCTACCCACTTCCCAGTACTGTCCCTTTTAGAGAATACAGAAACAAGTAAAAATTGTGGTACTGAGTAATTTGTATGGACTTTGTTAATGATATCAAGAAAAGCAGTAAAATGGAGCCCATACAGCCAGCAACAATAGATCCCCCTACCAGCAATGGACCACCCGCAACAAAATACCCCCTCCCCCAGGAACAATAGACCCCCAGCAGCAACAACAGATTTCCCTGCAGCCAGCATCACTAGATCCCTCCCAGCAACATAAGACCCACCCCCAGCAACAGTAAATCCCCACCAGCAACAATAGACCTCCTTAGCAACAATAAACCCCCCTTCTACAAAAATCGATCCCCTCCAGCAACAATAGTTCCTTCTGGAGATAGCATCAATAGACCCTGAACCCTTTGCTATTACGTATATTCAGTGCTGGAGGTGCTGGAACTGCATTATTTATTTAACAGAATGAAATTACAAATCTGATATGAATATAATATATATTCTTTTCATAGTTGTGATGCATTTTATTAGCCTCCTGGCCCTTGTAAGGCATGTTTGGTGTGGGGTCTGGCTTCTATGGTTTGGAAGCTTTGAACACCAAATTAAAATGTCAGCTAGCCCTTTGAGACCGTGTCCTCTCCATGATTGGCTGTGGCACTGGTGAAACCCAGAAGGCAATGACCACACACAGAGGTTAAAGGGGTTGTAAACCCTCGTGTTTTTTCACCTTAATACATTCTATGCATTAAGGTGAAAAACCTTCTGTCACTCAGCAGCCCCCCTGAGCCCCCTTTATACTTACCTGAGCCCTGTGTTTCCCACGATGGGAACGAGCACACCAGCTCTGATCGGTGTCTCGTGTCCTGATTGGATAGATTGATAGCAGTGTAGCCATTGGCTCCCGCTGCTGTCAATCAAATCCAATGACGCGGGTGCCGGGGGGTGGCCTGAGTCCTGCTTTTTGTGTCAATAGACACTGAAGCAGGAAACGGAAGCACACCCGCATGGGTGTCCACAAAGGAGAGCGCTTCTCCGATGGGGCACTTGAGAAGAGGAGAAGCCAGGAGCGCTGCTGAGGGACCCCAGAAGAGGAGGATCGGGGCCACTCTGTGCATAACCAACTGCACAGTGGAGGTAAGTATGACATGTTTGTTTTTCTTTTTTTTTTTTAAACCCTGAACCTTTACAACCCCTTTAAGGCCTGCTGCAGCATGGAGCAGGTGAGCGTGACAAAAAGACAGAAAAAATGACTGCTCATGGTTTTATTGTATAGGAGACAATTACCCACAAGCACACAAACACACTTTTACATTTTCTTTTTATTACCAAAGGTAACTACTGCTGAGGCATACATGACACCCTCTCCCTCCTGCTCAATACTATGCCCAACAGTGGTAGCAGAAGAAACATGGCAAAGGTAATTTAGGGTACCATAAACCTAGGGCTGACTGCAAGTAACACATAACTATCCATATTTATTCAGGACTTACATCAATGTGGCCTATATGAATTTCTTATTGCTGTGTTTGCATCTATGTATTACTCCCTTTATCTGCCCTCTCTACTCTTGAGACACATTTACATAATTTCATTTTTCCACTTGGGTGAAAAGGTTAAAGCACTAGCATGCCTACCTTAGACCATGAAAGGAAAATCTCTGATCTGTGACTATGCTTTCATCCCATAATGACAACTAACGCAATGAAAATACAGAAAATCTGTCTTTTGCAGAGTTATAAAAAAAATAAATAAACACCACTATTATAAACTGCCTTGAACATTGGGTAACGAAGGACCCATTCTTTCTCCATCCCTTTGAAAATCTTTCTGTTTTTTTTTTGTAAATAATAATTTTTATTGTAGAAAGGAATATAGTATTTCTAGGGAGCACATTGAGTTATTACTGCAGTGTTTGCTTTACAGTATTTAGATATAATTTTAAGATCTTTAAATGCTTGCTCTTAATAAGAAAAGATATCTGTAGATTACCCACTGTAGAGAGCTTGGTATTGTCTCAGTCTCATTCTAAGTCCCGGTTCACACATATGCGATGCGGGAACCAATGCGATTCCAGTGCGGGTTCCCCATCGCATGTCACTCACTGGCAGTTCACAATGACATCTGCAAACTGCTGCAGGTGTCAATGTAAAGTTAATGACAGATCGGTTCACAGATCGCAGTGCAAATTGACAAATGGTGCAGGAATCAGATTGCATAGGTGTGAACACCCATGCAATCCAATTCCAGTGCGGACCAAAAAAAAAGGGTCCTAACACCATTTTGGTGTGAATGTGATGCGATTTCAGCCATACAATTTGTATGGCTGAAATCGCATTGCACAGACATCACATGTGATCTGCATAGCAATGTGGTGCGAATCAAATGCGATGTCTGACATCATACTAGTGTGAACTGGCACAGTTTGGTGCAAATACAATGGGATTTTAGCCATACAGTTTGTATAGCTGAATTTGCATTGCACAGACATGGCATGTGATCTGCACAGCAATGCGGTGTGAATCAAATGCGATGTCTGTCATCGCAAAAGTGAACACAGCATTACTCTGATTGATTGGTAAATCTTGAAAAATGTAATATTGCCAAGTCAAATGCCATCTGAATGTTTAAAGAACAGTAGGGGTTATTTTTCTATTTCTGGAAAAATCTATGGGAGAATTTTGTTAAATAATGTTATCAGTCCTTTAACTCATCTGTTGGCAGTAGCTCACCATGGTGCTTAAACTGTGTTAGCATGAGAGGCCATAGGGATGCCATCCCTAGAGTTCTCTTGGCACATAAAACCATGCCAAGTGCATAAAATTTGTTTTTGAGTTTGAACAGACAGAAAGGAGAACTGGTCTTGACAAAGCATACCTAAGGTATGTGAAATGCATTCATGTGAGCTCTACCACAGGACGCTGAGCTGCACGCTGTTTTCCATTGAGCTGGTGTTATTTTATAAACGGCCCCATTATCCCGCAATTGTGCCATTGGCTAGCGCTCATTAGATGAGACAGTCTTCATCCCAGTGTGTCAATCAAGAGACAGTCAGCCTGCCGTAAACCGTGGGAAGACAGGAATGACGGGAGGAAAGCTGAGCTGGGTCACCAACACTGAGGAGCAGTGAGAGCTTCCAGGAACCTGCTTACATAGCCCCCCATCCGTTTTCCACTGGAGCAGTATGTACAGCCATTACTGATCCATGTGACCGTGGCTGCTAATGCTGTCTTGGAGACTGAATCATGCTATTTACTGCACTTGGGAAGGCGGCTCATTTTTGAAGCCATATACTCGTTAATCATCTCCCCACATCCAATACTGACCAGTCCACTACACCGTCCATACAAACAACTGGGGGTGCCCATTTTTGGACTCATGATCACTCAAGTCTTTACATTCAGTCCAATTTATGAGAGAATATACTTTTAGATGAAGGCTTAGGCCAAAACGCGTCAGTTTTGGATGATGTTACTGCTATGATGCTAAAATAAAGTTTTTTATGGAGAAGCTGTCGAGTTGCCAGCTCGTACTTGTTATGGACAGACTATGAATTTAATCAGCCAGAGCACCGACCACTCTGCACACTAATTTGCACTACAGTGGTAGAGCTTGGGTGAGTTTTCTCATACTTTTAGACGTTCCGGATAAACCCCACAGCCATTTGGCCCATCTATCTAGCCGCTACGCATACATCATTTTTGTTACACTCTGTGGCTTTCTTCCAAAATATATCTTAATGCCTGAGAATCGTGAGAATATGGTAGTGTCTATGGTATTAGAGGGACCAGCGTGTACAATACAAAGGGACCAATAGCATACAATTAGCCCTGATTGGGACAAGAAGTGCTTAGGTACCTGACTACTCTATACCTAGACCTCCAGGCCATGATATTTTGGAAGTTTTCTACTTAGGTTGATTGTGGTATGACTGCACGTGTGAGTGACGTCCTGTGTGTGTATTGTTGAAGTGACAACGTTGTCCCTTTTTAACCAATTTTTAACGGTGTTTGGATGGGTGGGCCACTGTGCCTTATTCCTTTTTGAACCACACTTTTTTGTATAAATAAAGTTTATATCACCTATTACACATACCATGGTTGGTCCTTCTTAACAACTCCTTTAGGGGTGGGACGACTGTTCTGGTCCCCCCCCCCCCTCTTTCCCTTTGTCCCCCAATTTTTTTCTCTTTTTTATATACTGTTATTTAGTTGTGGAGGTACCCTGTCCTGATGGACGAATCGGACCTAAGTATTGGTGATAAGCCAGTAGTTTGAGATCCATCTTTTATTTGTTATTAGAAAGGAGAACTACCTACCTTCTCACTTACCATTGCTAGATGGACACTGTAAGATATCCTAGGACTTCACTGGAACCTGGAAAGGCAAATATTAGATCAAATAGAATACTACAAGCATTTCTTTAACAGTGTCAGTGTGTTTTTGGACTACTTTTTAATACTTGCATGCATGGTATACTGGTTGGGGGGCTAAGGGGTCCCTAAAACTAGTTCACAAAGAGGGTGTACTTTCCACCACATAGGAAGCAGGTTGGTGATACATACCCCTACACCCCTGATCGATGGAATTCCCTCCTGGACACCAGTGAATCCCTCGAAGTTCCTCCCCAATGCTAAAATGGGCTGGTATCAAAATAGCAAGGGGGCTGGAAATGGGGACAATATGGGGGTCATTTTGGTGCAGGCCAGAGATCATACATCCCTGTCCTTGGCAGCATTCAGTTGCTTTTACATGTGATCTGTTGTTATGCATATGCATGAGGGGGCTGAATTATTTCCCCTTTGACATGATTGACCATTCTTTTATCAATGAGAAAAAAAGAGTACAATAATAAAGTGTAATTAAATGTAATACATTACGTTAAAAAAAAAAAACCAAAGAAAATATTTCCACCGCTCAGGCTGACACTGACCCAGGTGTAAGTAGAAGTTTCAGAGCAGAAGAGCTCCAGGTGCTGGCTGAATGCTAGGCAAAGCAGACTTGAATGGAGGAGAAGATTCGGATGCCGCACACCGGATGTAGTCAAAAAATTTTCACTTTATTGAAAAAATGGGATCATCAAAATAACAAGACTGTCATGCAGAAAGTACAGATAAGCTGACGCGTTTCGCACTCAGGACTGGGTGCTTACTCATAGCTATGAGTAAGCACTCAGTCCTGAGTGCGAAACGCGTCAGCTTATCTGTACTTTCTGCATGACAGTCTTGTTATTTTGATGATCCCATTTTTTCAATAAAGTGAAAATTTTTTGACTACATCCGGTGTGCGGCATCCGAATCTTCTCCTCCATTCAAAAAAAAAAAAACCCTTTTTGATTTTCGCCATTAACTGCCTGATCCCAAAAAACAAGTCAGATGCTCTAAAAATGGCATGGTAATCTACTACATAAGAGCATAAGCGACTATGTTTCAAAGAAAAGGTTAGAACAGAGTGGGGCTTTAATTGTGCCTCAGAGGAGTATAATAAAAAATAATACACACACGGTACTTGAATTATAGAAAAATATACAAACTTTATTCATCTGCCATACGGCAATACCTTCTGAGACTAAACAAGTTAAAATGAGTTAAAGTCTTGGAATATTGAAGTCAGCGTGTGCCAGTCCCAGACAAAGTAGAAAAGATATGGCCTACGCGTTTTGCGGACAATTCCGCTTCGTCAGGACCTTGAGAGTAGCACAGTAGATACCACATGAATTCTAAAAATATTAATAAACAGTATGTAAGTGACATGATTTAGCATAGGAAATTGCAAATAAATAAAAAGAAGGAAAAAAAGATATGATAGTACATTTGTTTCACACAGATGTGTGTAAATATTATATCATGTAAAGCATTTGTTTAATTCTCACCACATGTCAATATAGACAATTTTAATCTCAAATACATGCATCTCAACTTACCCAGAGACTGTAAACGGAAAGCACCGGCTCCGGAGGGACGTAAGTTCGGCCTTTGCGCCCATGGGGACACTCCAACTCACCACAACAGAGGAAAATTGGTGGAGCGAAAACCCCTGTCTGTGAATGAGGGGTCTAATGAATCTGTTGAACTGGATGTGGAGGGGGGGGGGGGAGGGAGGAAGGAGAGAGGATGGAAAAGAGGGAAAAAAGGGGGTAAAATGAGAGGAAAAGGAAAATTAAAATGGTGAGGGATAGAGAAGTGAAAATAATAAGAGGAGGAGGGGGTGAGGGGGGAGTAGGAAGGGAAGAGGGAAAGTAAAGAAGGTGGGAAGGGGGAGGGGAAGGTGGTGGGAGGGAAGGGAGGAAAGAAGGGTGGGGGGAGGAAAAGAGTATGAAAGAGACAGAGAGAAAGGAGAAGGGGGAGTGTGGGAGAGGGAGGGAAAAGAAGAAGAAGAAAAGGGGAAGGGGGGAGAGAGAGAAAGGGGAAGAAAGAGGAATTATGTGAGTGAAAAGCAGAGAGGGAGAGGGGGGGAAAGGAAGTATGTGTGCAATGAAAAAAAATATAAAGTGTCAAAGGAATTGGGAATGTTGATGGTTACTCACCCAGAGTGTATGCTATGATTTACAATTACTTATGTTAGAAAGTGAGGATTGCGCTCAATACCAGCTGATCAGGTAGGTAATATTTAGGGAAGATGGAATATGTGCAAATAGACTTTAGGGAAAAGTCCATAGGTTAAGCCTCAAAGAAGAAATCTGTTTAAACAAAAACAGATGGAAGGCTAGAACAATATATCAATGAAATAAATAAAGTGTGGGGGGGGGGGGGGGTGGAGTATCCATACCAGTAAAATTTCAAGCAGCTTTTTCTCCTCCACGTCCCTCACATACAACATGGTGAGCCACTGAAGAGAAGAGCATAAAACACTCAAGTACCATTATGAAGCATGCAAAATGTAAGAATGTGAAACATCAGCATGATGTTCAGGTATACATTGCAGTAAAATCTCACAGAGTACTCAAGGAGAAGACATACTCACTTTTAATCACAGTGCTGAACAACAGTGTGTATTCCCATTGCTTACAACCAGTAATTCAACAACTAGTGTGTTCTAAGCACTTTTCCAGGCATGATTGCTCATACAGTACATAAACTCCTTAATAAGGACATACTGAAAGTGACAACTTAATTCCCAGTCTTTCTTGATATATTCCCTTTATACTCATCAACAATACCAGCTACTACAAGATCGGTATCCAGGGATTTTGAAAACTATCTCTTGCTTAATTAGTAAATTGTAGAGCTCCCATCCTTTATTCATTGTATTGATCTGTCCACTTTGGTAACCAGGGACGATGGTTAACTTATAAACTAGCATATTCACATTTAAATACCAAATCTATTTTTATAAAATCCTGTGTCTATATTATTGAAGATGAAAGAACATGCGTTTGCATATCATTAATAAAAATAATTGTCGGGGGCGTGACCGGAAGCCGAGCAAGATGGAAGCCTGATCTCCCTGCTCTCTAAGCCCGCAGCGAGAAAGGCAATCTAGGGGGCAACCATCCACAGCTTTATGGGCAAGTCACGAACCACCCGCTCCTCTAAGCACAGGGGATCATCACAACCCCCTCCGGGTGCATCCGCAGACCTCCGCTCCTTCTTTACACAGCCGGACACATCCCGGAGCGCAGAGACCAACATGGCGCCGGTCACTTCCGCGCCTCAGCACCGGAGCTCCACTCAGGCCTCACAACCTGCTCCAGATCTTCCCCAGCACTCAGAGGCCCAACCACTGGTAGAAGTGAACCTCCAGGAGCGCTACCTCTATACCGGAGCGGTGAGTTCTCCCCCGCAACCCGCCGTTCAGAGGGAACAGCCATGCGGGCTACGGGCTCCCCGGTGCCCCTCCCCACTCCTCTTTTTTGGGGTGGGGGGGCCCAGGGGACTCCGTCCAGACCTAGGCCTGTTGGCCTATACAGGTTTGTTAGGAATGTACGTTTTCCATGTTTTTTGCACTCTAACAGTGTTCTTCTTTCTCTCTGACCTTTCTCTTCCCCTTCCTATCCAGCCATCACCAAACATACCCAACCATCTTCGAGCAACTTCGTGGTCTCCTCCCGGGGAGGGTCCGCCCCGAGCCCCAGTCTTGACTGCAGGTGCATTAACACCAGGTGAGCGTCTCATTATCTACCACACACACTGCCATGGCTAAGATTCTCTCATTAAATGTACACGGATTAAACTCCAATAAAAAACGGCATCTGGCGCTGAGGGAATTCAGACAGTCAGGGGCAGATATCATTATGATCCAGGAGACTCATTATGACAGGGGGGGCTCCTTTGCATTCGCCTCCAGATACTACTCCCAGATCTATATAGCCTCAGGTACCCATAAAAGGGCAGGAGTGGCCATACTTGTTAAGAGGGGAGCTCCCTTCGCTTGCGTGACCCAGCACTGTGACCCCCATGGCCACTTTATAACCCTACAGGGACTATGGCAATCACAGGAAATTACCCTATGTACTCTGTATGCACCGAACGCCAAACCACACAGCTTCCTATCCAAGGTGTACGCCCGCCTCTTTAAAGTCACACCAAGGGCTCTGGTAATAGGGGGCGACTTCAACCTTACCCATTCATCCTATGCTGATCGCCAGACGGTGGGCCCCCAAGCAGCATCACCCAGAGTCCTTAGAGACTCGAGACTATTCAGACAAATCTCCAGACGATATGCGCCCTTTGATGCGTGGAGGGCTCTCCGCCCAGGCGATCGGCAATATACGTTCTACTCGGCCCCACACCGCACCCACTCCAGGATAGACTACTTTTTTGTCAATAACCACACCTTACAACTCACCCGCAAGGCTCAAATACTCCCGATTTCATGGTCTGACCATGCCCCTATCTTACTCACCATAGACCTAGACACCGCCTTCCGTAGACCTTATAATTGGAAGCTTAACACTTTCCTCCTCCAACACCAGCCCTCTCAGGCAGAATTAACTTCCACACTTCAGCTCTATTTTAAAGAGAATAATAATCAGGAAGTCTCATCCACCACGCTTTGGGAAGCCCATAAGGCGGTCCTCCGAGGCAAATGTATAGCACTCTCCGCAGCACTAAAAAAAGATGCCCAAGCCGCAAAAGTGAAAGCGGAAAGAGAACTCAAAGCACTGGAACACAAGCTCCAAACTAACCCCACAGTACCTCTGCTTAAAAAAATAACTAGCCTTCGTATGACTCTTCGGGATCTGGCCCTAGGTCAGGTAGAGAAGGCCTTGACCAGACTGAAACAAATGTTTTATGACAAAGGCAATAAGGCCCATTCTCTTTTAGCTAACAAGCTCCGTGAACGCACCCACATGCAATCCCCGAACCAGATTAAAAACAAATCAGGCCAGCTACTATCTCACCCAGTGGATATTGCTCACACCTTTGCAGATTTCTACAAACATCTGTACAACAGCCCTGACATACCCAGTAACCCTCCCTCCCCAGATTTATCTCAAAAGATGCAAGAATATTTAGAACAAAGCGGTATTCCAAAACTCCAACTATCCGACCTGCAGTCGCTTAATGCACAGATCTCAGAGGAAGAATTAGAACTGACGATCAAAAACCTACCATCCCATAAAGCCCCTGGCCCGGATGGTTTTCCCTATGAATATTATAAGGCATTCCTCCATCAGTTGCTCCCCCATATGTGTAGGCTGTTTAATACCTTCCTCCGTGACACCCCCATCCCCCCAGATATGCAGCGATCCTATATCACCCTAATTCCCAAACCAGACAAAGACCCATCCCTATGCGCCAATTATAGACCCATCGCTCTCCTGAACTCCGACCTAAAAATTTTCACTAAGCTCTTATCCAACCGCCTAAATACGATCCTTCCGACGCTGGTCCACGGGGATCAGGTGGGGTTTGTCCCATTGCGGCAAGCAGGTGACAACACCAGAAGGGTGATTGATCTGGTGGACGTGGCGGGCAGGGGGGGACTCACCTCCATGCTACTGAGCCTCGACGCCGAAAAGGCTTTTGACCGTTTGGGGTGGCCCTTCCTGTTCGCGACGCTGACCCACATGGGTTTTCATGGACCTTTTATGCGAGCAATCAGGCACCTTTACTCCAATCCCTCCTCACAGGTCAGAACCCCCTTTGCTCTCTCCACACCATTTTTGGTGGCAAATGGCACCAGGCAGGGGTGCCCACTGTCACCCCTGCTATTTGCACTATGTGTGGAGCCCTTGGCCGCCACGATCCGGAATAACCAGGACATAAAGGGGATAATGGTTAGAGATAGGGAATTTAAGATCTCCCTATTTGCCGATGACATCATCCTTACACTGACCCAACCCCATACCACCCTCCCAGTTCTACATAGGGAATTAGATAACTTTAGAGCTCTCTCAGGGTATAAAATCAATGCATCAAAATCAGAAGCCCTCCCTATACATATCCCTGATGCTGAACTCGCACTATTAAAAGCCAATTTCCATTATAGCTGGAAAACTACAGCTCTGAAATATCTAGGGACCCTTATTACTCCAAAATACGACACCCTATACCAAGAAAACTTCCTACCCCTCTTTCGTTTCCATCAGAGCGTTACTGGCTCAGTGGAAAAAACACCATATTTCCCTTCTGGGTTGCATAGCCTCTATTAAGATGACCATTCTCCCGAAGCTCCTATATCTCTTCCAGACCCTCCCTATCCCTATACCACTCAAACACTTGAAAAAGCTCCAGGCGGACTTACTCCAATTTGTTTGGAACTATAAAAGGCATAGGATACCGAGGACAGTAATGCTGGCGTCACGTAACGAGGGAGGTCTGGCTTTCCCGGATATTATTAAATATTACCAGGCTGCGCAATTAAAAGCGACTGCCTCATGGTTTACTCATAAATCATATAACAAATGGACTGAAATCGAAAAGCTATGGCTAGCTCCAATACACCCGAACAACCTGCTATGGAGTGCGAATGCGGAGGTGCCACCCGGTCGGATGCTGGGCCCCATGTCTCTGCTACGTCGGACTTGGCGCACACTGGCCCGACCTCATAAACTATCATCAGAGAAATCACCAATGACCTCTTTTATCTGCAATCCCAAAGTGCCAGATAGTCTAACACATCAGATGTCCTACCCTTGGTCCTCTAGGAACCTATTCCATTTTGGGAGTATAGTGGAACCCAGAACCCGTAAATTATTACCTTTCTCTGAATTACAAGCAAAATATGATTTGCCGAAACAGGCATTCTATGGATACTTGCAAATCCGACACTACGCACTAACTATAACCCCGAACCTGCAGTTCTCTCCCCCAACCCCCTTTGAAACTATAATATTGGAGGGGAATGCTCAGAAGGGAATCATATCGGGAATTTACAAGATTTTAAATACCATCTCCCTAGAGGAGCAGGGAAAGCACTCCTACATGCTTAAATGGGAGAAAATCCTTGATGAGGAACTCCCTATAGCACAGTGGCAGGTAATATGGATCCAAACAGCAAAGAGCTCATTATGCACTCTCTATAAGGAAAACGCATACAAAATTTTATTTTTCTGGTATATGACCCCAGATGTGCTCCATGCAATTTTCCCCACTAGCTCAGATCGTTGCTGGCGATGTCAGGGAGGAAAAGGCACTCTCATACATATCTATTGAGAGTGCCCGTTGATTACCCCCTTTTGGGACAAGGTCCAACTTTTACTGTCCCATCTCTTGGAAATGCAGGTCCAAGCATCCCCAAAGTTCTTCTTACTGGGACTATCACCACTCAAACTCCGCAAACCATATAAGAAATTAGTAAGACACATACTCACAGCAGCCAGATGCCTAGTAGCACTAAATTGGAAACGCCGTTCCCCACCCTCTCCTGAAGATCTTTACTCGAGAATTAAAGATATTGAACTGATGGAGAAAATGACGGCTAGGATGCAGGACAGACTGGAGGCTCACAACGGGGTTTGGGAACTGTGGCATCTCTGGGAGGACCCACCATGACCAGGTACCAACCTTACTCAGATGGCCTACTGTATATCTCCCTCTCTCTTCCCTTTTCTCTTTCTTTCTCTCTCCCTATTCATTCTTCTATAATACAGATTTTAAAATATTTGAGTTCTCATAGACTTTATGCTACAACAATGTAACTGAATTAACATCTTCTATCTACAAAAGGAATTACTATAAGTTAAACGATGAGAAATCTTTGAAACTCAACACGAATTTAACACCCTTATTTCGCAAATATATGTTTAATAGTGGATAAGATATGATGGATAATATTTACAACTTTCCATGCTTCTTTACCTTGTATTGCAACTGAGAATGATAACAATAATAAAAACTGTTATTTGAAAAAAAAAAAAAAAAATAATTGTGACCTCATCTAATGAAATAACTGATATTTCTGTTTTGATTATACATAGGTGGGTATTATTCTTCACCAGCTTTTATACTTCAAAGGGAGAATCCGTTTGTTTTGGCATATACAGTTTGGAGCAGGTTTTTTAGCATTACTATTATTATACAGAATTTATATAGCGCAGACAGTTTAAACAAAGATTTACAAAATAAGGACAGCAGTACAATTACAATACAATTTAATACAGTAGGAATCAGAGAGTCCTGTTTGTTAGACCTTACAATCTAAGAGGGAGGGTTATAGGATACAAGAGGCAATAACTGTAGAGATGGGCTGATGGAGAAAATAAAGTTGTTAGGTGGGGGCCAGATAGGCTTCTCTGAAGAGATGAGTTTTCAGTGATCAACTGAAATTGGACAGAGTAGGAGATAGTCAGACAGATTTAGGTAGAGAGTTCCAGAGGATGGGAGAGGCTCTGGAGAAGTCCTGGAGGCGAGTGTGTGATTAAGTGACAAGGGAGCTAGAGAGCAGGGGGTCTTGGGAGGAATGAAGAGAATGATTTGTTTGGTATTTTGAGACAAGGTTAGTGATGTAGCTGGGGGCAGAGTTGTGGATGGCTTTGTAAGTTATTGTTAATATCTTGAATTTGACTTGTCGGGTGAGCAGAAGCCAATGGAGGGATTGGCTGAGAGGGGTAGCAGACGCTGAGCGGTTTGTAAGGTGGATGAGCGTGGCAGCAACATTCTGAAGGGGGTTGTCTATTACTTAAGGTAGGCCAATGAGGAGGGAGTTGCAGTATTCAAAGAGAGAGATGACCAGGGAGTGAATTAGAAGTTTTGTGATTTCATTGGTTAGTAAGTGGCATATCTTGGAGATGTTGTGGAGGTTGAGGCGACAAGCTTTGGACAGTGATTGGATGTGGAACCAAAAGGATAGTTCAGAGTCCAGGATTATGCCTAGGACCTTGGTATGAGGGGATGGGTTGATAAGTGAGCCATTGATTTTGACAGGGACATCAGGGGAAGAGGCATGTGGGGAAAGAAATATTATGAACTTCGTTTTGGATAGATTGAGTTTGAGGAAGTGGTGTGACATCCAGTCTAGCATCTATACATCTGCAACAAATCATTTTTGACACTATCATTTTTTACATAAATCAGTGCAGATTGTTTTGGTCATTTGACATTTTCTGTTCCGTAGTGGGACTACGTAAAATCATCAGATGCTCAGTGTCCTTCAAACTTTCAAAACATACTACCCATAATGCAATAGCTGTTTTACATGCTTTTAACTGCTTAAGGACTGGTAGCTGCGGCACTGCGGCAGTTTGGCTCTCTTGGGCAAATCGGCATCATACGTTGGCCGCTTTAAGACCACTAGGGGCATGCACCGGCCACCCGCGATTGCTCCTGAGAGAGACAGAACAAGGATCTGTCAATGTAAACAGACAGATCCCCGTTCTGTCAGGGGAGGATAGACATATCTGCTGATTCTAGTGTAGCAATAACTCTCGGTGGAGCTGCTGGTTTGTTACCTTCACTCTGCTTCCCTCTGTTTCACCGACACCGGGTCTAGGGTTCCATTGAGTTTACCTCTGGACGATACACGCACCAACACTGGAGTACGTTTTCAATGCTTTATTAAACACTTGACTTAGGAAATAGCAGGAAAGAGACGAAAGGGAAACTGCAGAAGAAACTCAAACATCTTCCTTTAGGGTTCTTTTAACAAATGTTCGGGTAGAATTTAGATATTGTATGGAATGCGCTCCCCTCGTGGGACACACTCCTTGCTCATTTGCATAGGCCTCTCTCACCAGCCTAGCAGCCAGCATGCAGCACAAATCAAAGTCTCTGCCACAGACTTGCTTGAGAACAAAACCTGTACGATCCTCTGCCACAGGATGTATCAGATTTTCTGTAGTGAATGTCAGTCACAGTGCCTGAACCTTTAAGCCAACCCGGCAACACCATGCTGTATAGTTACTTTCGGATATGTCCTCCAACCGAGTCACCAGGCCCCTCTTCAGACCAGCACGCTGCGTGGTCCCTCCAAGACGGGTCCTCCCCTGGGATCTCCTCGGTTGTCCAGCTTCGCCACACAGGTCCGACAGCTCAGGACCATTCCTTGGCCGTGGTGGTAGGCCCCAGACAAGCCTCTGGACCCACCCCAGCGCCGTAGTATCATGGGCCTCCGGAACGGAGGACCACGAGGTAGCTCCTTAAGGCATACCTGTCGGCCAGGAGGGCCAGCAGGTGGCTGAAAACGAACCCCAAAATATGGCGTCTGTCCCATAAATACCCTCACCCAGAATGCAACTCAGAGGACCACCTCCACCGAGTTGTTTCCGGGACAGAAGAGCATCCATACGCTTCAACACATTGCCTTTCCAACACTAACCAGTGATAACAGCGACACCCACCGGTCAGCATGGAAACACACACAACATCAGCCAAGCTAGAAAAGAGGCAAACTTAACCTTCCTAACGAACAAGTTACTAAATTTACCAGCGCTACACTAGTGATTAAGAACAGCGATCTGTCTCCTCCTCCAGTCACTACACTCCCTTCACAGTTAGAAACACCTCCCTAGGGAACACTTAACCCCTTGATCGCCCCCATAGTGTTAACCCCTTCCCTGCCAGTGACATTTATACAGCAATCTGTGGCTATTTTTAGCACTGATCCCTGTATAAATGTCAATGGTCCCAAAAAAGTGTCAAAAGTGTACAATCTGTCCGTCGCAATGTCACAGTCCTGCTAAAAATCACTGATCACCACCATTACTAGAAAAAAAATAAAAATAATAAAAATGCCATAAATCTGGCCCCTACTTTGTAGATGCTATAACTTTTGCGCAAACCAATCAATATACGCTTATTGCGATTTTTTTACCAACAATATGTAAAAGAATACATATCAGCCTGAACTGATGAAGAAATTAGATTTTTTGGGGGGATATTTATTATAGCAAGAAGTAAAAAATATTGTTTTTTATTTCCAAATTGTCGGTCTTTTTTTGTTTATAGTGCAAAAAAAAAAAAACACAGAGGTGATCAAATACCACCAAATGAAAGCTCTATTTGTGGGAAAAAAGGACATACATTTTGTTTGGCTACAGTTTCGCATGACCACGCAATGTTTGACTCAGTTTCCTTCAATGCCACAGGAATGGCAGACTGTGGCATCCCACTTTGCCCAGTGGTGGGACTTTCCCAACTGCGGAGGGGCAATTGATGGGAAACACGTCTACATCTTGCCACCCCCCAACTCGGGGTCATACCATTACAACTATAAGGGGTTTAATAGCATAGTGATGTTGGCGGTGGTGTCTGCAACATATGAGTTTCTCTATGTGGATGTGGGGAAGAATGGTCAGATGTTGGAT
Source organism: Aquarana catesbeiana (assembly GCF_042186555.1). Taxonomy (NCBI): domain Eukaryota; kingdom Metazoa; phylum Chordata; class Amphibia; order Anura; family Ranidae; genus Aquarana; species Aquarana catesbeiana. The sequence continues at coordinate 678,243,834 of NC_133325.1, read as the reverse complement.
GTTGGAGTCATCGCCCAGACCAAGTTCTACCAACGGCTACAGAGTGGTGGCTTGGGATTGCCACCTGCAGAAGACAACGTGGCTGGTCTACCGTTTGTCTTTGTCACCGATGAAGCGTTTGTGCTTGGTGAAGACCTGATGCGGCCATTCCCCATGAGGACCCTCACCCCGGACCAGAGGGTTTTTAACTAACAGAAGATTGGTGGAGAATGCTTTCGGCATAATGGCCAGTCGGTTCCACCTATTCCTGACTCCAATTCACATGGCGGAATACAAAATAAACCATATCGTACTTGCATGCTACATTATGCACAACTTTCTAAGGAGAAATGCTTTGAACTATGTTGCCTCAGTTGGGCCTGAGACAGGATTGCCAGATCAGTCAACCCTGACATTGCTTGAAGCTGGCCATTCTGGCTTGCCCCCCCGAAGCACCCGCGAAGTCCTTCAAAAATATTTGGAATACTTTGCGGGTAGGGGGGCCATTGATATGCCAGCAAATGTTTGAGAAACATTTAAAAATTTTTTTTTTTTTTAAAACTGAAATAATATTTTATATGATTTACTGCATGTGTTTCTTTTAGCTGTCTCCTAGGTTGTCCAATGGTCTTTTCTTTTTGGCCATTTTCTTCAATAGTGCAAACGTAATTTATTTGATACATAAGGTGACAATCTCTTCTTCAGCTAACTATTATGTTGTGGGTCTGCTACACACACACCTTGTTTTTGTTTTAACCACTTACGGACTGCCCGCCGTTTTACGGTGGCTGTTTGAAGGAGGATATCGTTGTTATGGCAGCAGCTAGCTGCCATAACCCTGGTATCCTCATCTTCAGCGGTCTTCAGCGGGCGGTCCGCTACAAGATAAAAGTGGTCTCTGTGGCAGATTCGCCACAAGATCACTTTTATCGGTGGTGGGAGAGGGGCCCCCCTCCCACCTCGATCCGGTGCCCTCGGCCGCTGGGCGAAAGCAATGTCAAAACGTCACTTCCGCCCATTGCTCTTAAAAGGCCATTTTATTTTTAAAAAAATTTTAAATTACAATTTTTTTTAATTGCATTTTAGTCTAAATATGAGATCTCAGGTCTTTTTGACCCCAGATCTCATATTTAAGAGGTCCTGTCATGCTTTTTTCTATTACAAGGGATGTTTACTGTGCCCACGAACCTGAAACTTGCCATTTTAAATGCCATTTTAAACGGTACAACAGTAAAGAAAAGCACATGGAGCAGCACGAAAGTAATAATAATAATAGGAACACATGACAAAATACTTACTTTTTTGCAGCACTCTCTTGATTCTTATGTACTGATCCTGCTCCCTCAATTTGAGGTCTGACCATCGTTTCCTCAGTTGATCCTTGGTTCGCCATACTCCAAAATTCTTCTGCAGACTTTTCACAACTTTTGCCATGATTTTGGCCTTACTCACATTTGGGTTTGGGTGAGGTCCATGCTTCCCATCATAGTCGGCCCTCTTCAAGATGTCCACCATCTCCACCATCTCTACAAAGGACATATTTGAGGCCTTAAATCTCCTCCGGGATCAGAACGTTTGTGGCCCTGGGCTTTCGTCATCCTTCTCATTGCTGCTCTCCTCTGCATGCACTTGCTCTTTCTTCGCCATGTGCTCTCCCAATGCGCCGAAAGAGAAGGGGCGTGGAATATACTAGAAAGAAGGTCAGGGGCGGACGGAGTTTCACGCATGCACAGTGTATATAAAGCGTAATACGCATGCGTCGTACGTACGAACTGTGAGCAGAGGATGGAGTAGCGTAAGCGCCGATCGTGCTAACGAAGGTAACATTTTAACTTGGGGCATCAGTGGCCTATACTGCTTATAGATTGAGGTCTATATTGGGACAAGATTAGGAAAGTTTAGTTTGACATTAGGTTTTATCTTGTGTTGTGTCTTGCAGAAAAAATGGATAGATTCAATGATCATGACTTCCTCCCAACTTCATTGATAAATACAGGGAGCTGCCCTGTCTGTGGCACCCTTTTCATAATAATAAAATAAAGAGGAAGGCAGCGCTGGATCAATTGCTGGAATTGGTAAAGCCGGTGATTCCCACGCCAACCATCCCCTATTTGAAGTGCAAAATTGGTGGCCTGAGGAGCACATATAATAGGGAGCACAAAAAGGTCCAGGATTCCATGAGATCAGGAGCAGCAGCAGATGACATTTATATCCCCAGGCTCTGGTACTACGACAGACTGCGGTTTTTGTCAGACAAGACTGAAATCAGGCCATCACTCTCAACCCTTCCCTCCACTCTTCCTTCCACTCTTCCGTCCACATCAGATGAGGCTTCCAACATACAACCTGGGCCTTCCACCCAGGAAGATGTGGAAGAGCCAAGCTTGAGCCAGGTATAGCATTGTTCAACATATTTCTTGTCCAAAAATTGAATGATGTAACTAGATGTTAGCGTTGATCACTAATTTCGGAATTAATAAAGTGGTTTACATATCAATAGACAATAGTAGCCAAAAATGATTGGGACAATCATGAAAAATGCTGGGGTCAGAATGATAGTCTTTTCTATTTGTTAACATTCAATTCAACAGTCATGAGCTCTAAATTGTGTGTGATTGATGACCAAAAAACTAAAACTATGTCCCATTTTCATACACAGGAAAGTCTCAGCCAGGAGGAGGTCGTGGAAAGTCTCAGCCAGGAGGAGGCCGTGCAAAGTGTCAGCCAGGAGGAGGACGTGGAAAGTCTCAGCCAGGAGGAGGCGGGGGTAAGTGACAGCCAGGAAGTGGCCAGACCCAGTAGCCTGACCGAATTGCAGGTTCCTCCCCTCCGCCTTCCAACAAAAAGTACCAGGAAGGGGAGAAACGTGGAGGAGTCAGGGCTTTCTTTGATTCGGGAGGCTACTGCGGCCCTCAGAACTGCCCCCAATATTCAAGAGGCCTATGCCTGCATGGTAGCCAGCAAAATGCAGGAAATGGAGGTGGGCCAATACCTCATTTGTTAGGAAGTGATCTATCTGGCCCTGAATAAGGGGTTGAGGGGCGAACTTACAAGCAAAACCCACCTGTGTGAGTTGGACCATTCTCCTCATCCTCCACCTCCTCCACCTCCTGCCACAACTCCAACACTGGAGCCACAGCCTGGAAGCAAGCGTGTAAGGAAGACAAAACAGTGATGGCCTGGGTTCAGTGTGGTCTGGCAAAAGATGCAGGCTGTTGTAAGACCACAGCCTCAGGACATATATGTCATCTGCTGCTGCTTCTGATCTCTTGGAGTCCTGGACCGGATTTTGCTCCCTATTAAATGGACTCCTCAGGCTACCAATTTTGCCTGTCAAATAGTTGATGTGTGCCCTAGGGTACAAAGGCTTTGCCAATTCCACCAGTTTATCCAGCGTTGCCTTCCTCTTTATTTTGTTATGACCCCTAATAAATGTCTATTTTTTTTATCACAAATACTGGCTATGTGTTTTAGTTCAAAAAGGACAGTTTGTTTGTGAGTAGGCAGCTACATTTCAAAAATACAATGTCAAATTAACAAGGGACACCAACACCAACCAATCTCCTTAAGGTTAAAAAATACAAGATAATAATGGTGTTTTGGTAACTTGACACACAAAACGAGACAAAATATTATGGAGATTACTAGAAAAAAAAAATCTGGAGATCTTGACCAAAAAAAAGTAAATCACTATAAAAAAGAAATATAAACATTATTCTGGAGATTTGGCGACAAAAAAAAAAAAAAGATTATTCATGAGATCATGAGAAATAATAAAGAAATCGGTTTGTCAGAACGCTGTGTGAATATCAGCAGCAAAACAACTTCATTATTCTAGCATTATAAAGAAGAAGATAATGTGCTGCATTAAAATATTAAAAACTTTGCAGCATGACGAATGTGCTATCTCCATTAGTTTTACCAGACCGAGCATTTCCGTCTCGTAATTGATTCAGAGCATGCGTAGAATTTTGTGCGTCGGAATTGTCTACACATGCTCGGAATTTACGACAACGGATTTTGTTGTCGGAAAATTTGAGAGCCAGCTCTCAAATTTTTGTTGTAGGAAATTCCACCAAAAAATGTCCGATGGAGCCTACACACTATCGGAATTTCTGACAAAAAGCTCACATCGAACATTTGTTGTCGGAAATTCCAATCGTGTGTATGCGGCATTGTTGTAACCAAAGACATTCACAGAATACATTTAAATTTTTGAAGAAATTAGATTTTTAAATAGTTTTATTTGACATGTTTTATAACAGAAATGAAAAAAAAAATCTATATTTTTGGACTTTATTCATTTATATAATAAAAGATAAAAAACCCAGTGGTAATCAAATACCACCAAAAGAAATCTCTATTTGTGTGAAAACAAGATATACATTTCATTTGGGTACAGAGTTGCATGACTGTGCAACTACCAGTTAACCACTTAAAGACAAGCCTCGTTTTGGATTTTAGGTGTTTACATGTTTAAAACAGGTTTTTTTTTGCTAGAAAATTACTTAAAACCCCCAAACATTATATATGGTTTTTCTTCTAATAAAATGGCGGATGTTGCAATACTTTTTTTTTGCACCGTATTTGCGCAGCGGTCTTAAAAGTGCACTTTTTTTGGAAAAAAATTTTGAATAAAAAAATAAGACAACAGTAAAGTTAGCCAAATTTTTTTTATATTGTGAAATATAATGTTACGCCAAGTAAATTGATACCCAACATGTCACGCTTCCAAATGCGCCCGCTCGTGGAATGGCGTCAAACTTTTACCCTCAAAAATCTCCATAGGCGATGTTTAAAAAATTCTACAGGTTGCATATTTTGCGGGACAGAGGGGGTCTAGGGCTAGAATTATTGTTCTTGCTCTACTGGTCGCGGCAATACCTCACATGTGTGGTTTCACCACCTTTTTCATATGCGGGCGCTACTCGCGTATGCGTTCGTTTCTGCGCGCGAGCTCATCGGGACGGGGGGTTTTTAAAAATTTTTTTTTTTATTTTTATTATTTATTTTACATTATTTTATTTATTTTTACACTGTTTTTAAAAAAAAAAAATTGTGTCACTTTTATTCCTATTACAAGGAATGTAAACATCCCTTGTAATAGAAAAAAGCATGACAGGACCTCTTAAATATGAGATCTGGGGTCAAAAAGACCTCAGATCTCATATTTACACTGAAATGCAATAAAAAAAAAGTCATTTAAAAAAAATGACATTGAAAAAAATGTGCCTTTAAGAGGCGTGGACGGAAGCGATGTTTTGACGTCGCTTCTGCCCTGCAGTGTCATGGAGACGAGTGGGCGCCATCTTAGCCTCACTCGTCTCCAGGCACACCACAGAGAAGGACGCGATCACCTCCGCCGCTACTGATGGCTCCGGTAAGCGGCGGAGGACACCGGATCACAGCAGTAGGGGAGGGGGGGAACCCTCTCCCGCCACCGATAAAAGCTGCTGCCATAACAACGATATCCCCATTCAAAGTTTGGACGTACATCGTCGTGCGGCGGTCGGTAAGTGGTTATAGTAGCATAGTGCTAAATAGCCAAAAATGACCCGGTCGTGAAGAGGGTAAAGCCTTCCGGAGCTCAAGTGGTTAAAATTTAGGATAGAACTGTGTAACATTGTGCAGAAACACTTCATCAAATTTTATGAACCTCTAACCAATCCCGAGGCCTGACACTCAATACACAACAATAGGAGCCCCTCACTTCCGTCTGGTTAGCTGAGACGCAGCGCACGCCGCAGTTCACTCAGCGGCATCAGACCGGCTTCTGCATCCCCTTGAGCGGATTGTTTTTGATCATATTCTGGACTATGTAAGAGCCAACTATAAGCAATAAATTTGAAGCTGTATTATTACAATATATCCTGCCTATATCCTGCCTTCTGTGGCGCTTTGTGGTGGAGTCATTTTACAGATATACTTGATGCAAGTTAGTGGAAAAAATATATAAGGTGAAGATACCTATGGTTATTATCTGCATATTGGATTAGGATGCAACTTCCTCCACATATGATTCCTCTACACATGATTGTCTGATTGGAACAAGATATTTGAAGGAGATATACCATTGAAACGAGGATTTCTCCATGGATAACACATGCTTTATGGCCACTTTGTGGCTGAGGTGATCTGGTGAGTGCATTTCGTTTCTCACTTTGGGTGAAGTACTTTCATAATCAAGATTTTGAAGCACTTTTGCACTTTATTATTCAGGGTGTTGGATTATACACAAGAAGATTTGATCATATATGGTTATTATTGCCATTTTTGATGGTCACAATATTGTGCACTTTATTCATTAAGTTTATACTGTGTATTTGTCTATTAGCTACTGGTTCTATATTGTTCTCTTGCACCCTTCCCTTCATATATTATTCTTCTCTAACCAATCCCAGGTTACACTTTAATTCATTAGAAAGAATCAACACCAATGGGTTGGTCTTGGAGAAAAAAAATTGCAAAAAATAGGAAGTTCCAACAGTCTGCAGCTCCTGTTTTTTCTTTGTTTCTCCCGTGACAGGTGTACATTAATGTCTAATTAATAAAAGTATCAGGCTCACAGTTTGCCATAACAGCCATTATTTTTGCAATTGAAGCCAATGAAAGCTGAAAATAAGTCACTTGAATGAATGAAATTAACAAGCATCATGGCAAATAACACATGCATTATCACTTACTAAATTAAGCTTGTTGTTAGTTATATACCTCCTTTGAAACAAATGTAATGTTGCTGGGTTTAATGCAAATTTTTGAAGCATTTTTGAATCAAGTCGAGTGACACAATTGGCCTTGTTTAAATTAAAATAGCATTTTTGAAATTATTACCAAACTCTTAAATAGTTTTCTGAATACTATCATTCAAAACTCCATGCACTCCGATTAGCTGGATCCATAAAGGCTGAAATCACTTTGTGTACAGTATGATTGCCCTTGGCCCCTTTGTTTTTATGAGTCACAATATTCCTCTGTCCTTTCTGTATTGGACATTTACAGAGCATGCACCTAAAACTTCAAAGCATATTTATTGTAGTCCACAAGTCTACCAATATATGGTACAGTAGGTGAAGGATTTAAAGATAACAAAGTCTTGAAAATGAATGAATGCCCACATCCAAAATCTACCTCAAATTTGCATTAAATCCTTAGATGCATCACATCAGTGTACATCAGTGTACTTCCAAATGGAAGAGGCTCCAAAATGTTGTGTTTATTTTTTTATTTATTATTTCTTTATTGAGTCACACCACAAGTAGCACCATGCATAGTGGAGCACAGCACATGAAAAGTCACAAAATATGGTATGGTTATATCCAAACAGACAAAACTGGGGAAGTACAATGTTTGGTTGGCAGATGGTAAACAAACCAAACATTCAAATGTGTGTCTTTGTTTTTACAACTAATGTAACAATAGGGAGGGGGTAATCTAAGAACTATAAAAAAGTAACAAAATAGTGAAGTGGGAGGGAAGCAAAATAAAACCTGGCCCCCACCCCAATGGAAGTCTCCTCTCCGCAGAGGCATTGAAAAAGTGGGATGGTCCAAGAGACCAGATAGATCTAAACTACTTGAAGAGATGAAAGAACTATACTTCTGAGAAAATTTAGTTTAGTAAACTCAGATATGATTCGTTGCTAAAAGATGCTGTAGTTTATATATCATCACTGTTCTTTGCAATACTGTAATAAATAAAATCAAAGGTTGATTGGTTGTTTTATCTACAGTAAATGCTCTGAGCAAAAGTCTGGACCCTCTTTCCATCTCACCCATTCCCAATTAAAAAAAAAAAAAAATCCTCCAACACCTTTTTCTACTCTCCTGAATCTGGGGTTATGCGATTTCTGCAACACATCTTGTAGAAGTGCAGACCAGTGATCCAGCACTTTAATCCAGGCTGCCACCGACTGGTGTTTGTGATGTGATATATTTTTTTAATGATTTGACTAGGGATGAGCCCGATGTTCGGGTCGAACGTAAGTTCGACTCGAACATTGGGTGTTCGCCCGTTCGGCGAATAATGAACATTATGGGGCGTTCGCGGCAATGTCGAGTGCCGCAGAAAGCCCCATAATGCACTGCGAGATCGCAGTACATTGGCGTCCTATGATTGGCCAAAGCATGCACCTGACCTGCATGCTTTGGCCAATCACAGCTCTCTGCTGAGAGAGCCATAATTGATATATATCCTTGCAAGGTTGAGTTTCAGTGACTGTGGCGGCCAAAGATTCTACTTGATCCCAGAATCGTGAGATAGATAGAAAGTCTGTATAGTAGAGAAGGTCTGTATTCATTGCAGAGGGGGCTAGACATGTGCAGGATGAAAACATTTCTTCAGCTTCGTTTTGTTTCGATTCGTTATTTAAATAAATTTGTATAGTTAAATTTGTTGCATTCGTTACATTTGTTTTCGGGATTCATTTAGTTTCAAATTCGAATATGAAAAAATTTGACCACATTCGAAAAACAAATCATAGTTGAGTTGAAGTTCAGGACATTCATGGCATTATAGTTCTTATAGGTTCAAACACTATGACTCCCATAAGACCTGGAAGAGGAAAAGGCAGAGATTGAGCGTAGGGCTTCACTCTCTTGGCACCAGGGGACTTGTGGTTAACGCATCTGTCCATGTGCCCACAGAACACCACTAGGCCGATCCAGCAAGGACTGGTGCTCAAGGACTGGAAGGCAGCAGCAGAGAGAAAGAGAGAGACCATATGGGACCAGGGCGATCGCATTTATTATCGCAAATATTCGAATAGAATAGAAAATAATAGAAAAGAATAGACTAGAAAAACATTAGAACAGAATAGAATAAAATGTATTATATATTATACTTTATTATATTCTATTCTAATCTTTTCTATTCAAATTCATTCTATATGAAATTTCGGAAGCCATCTTCTGAAATTCAAATTTCGTATAGAATGAATTTATGTGTATATATATATATATATATATATATATATATATATATATATGTGTGTATTTATTTAACATCTTCCGAAATTCTAATTTCATATAGAATGAAATCGAATTTGAATAGAAAAGATTAGAATAGAATAGAAAATAATAGAATAGCATAGGAAAACAGTAGAACAGAATAGAATTCTACTTTAATAATCTTTTCTATTCGAATTTGATTTAATTCTATACGAAGTTCAAATTTCGGAAGATGTTTTTATATATATATATATATATATATATATATATATATATATATATATATATATATATATATATATATATATATATATATATATAATTCTATTCTATTGTTTTTCTATTCTATTCTTTTCTATTCTATTCTAATCTTTTCTATTCAAATTCAAATTCATTCCACATATGAAATTATGAAATTCGAATTTCAGAAGATGGTTTTATATATATATATATATATATATATATATATATACAGTGGGGCATTTAGTCAGCCACCAATTGTGCAGGTTCCACCACTTAAAAAGATGAGAGAGGCCTGTAATTGTCATAATAGGTATACCTCAACTATGAGAGACAAAATGTGGAAACAAATCCAGACAATCACATTGTCTGATTTTTGAAATAATTTATTTGCAAATTATGGTGGAAAATAAGTATTTGGTCAATATCAAAAGTTCATCTCAATACTTTGTTATATATCCTTTGTTGGCAATGACAGAGGTCAAACGTTTTCTGTAAGTCTTCACAAGGTTGTCACACACTGTTGCTGGTATGTTGGCCCATTCCTCCATGCAGATCTCCTCTAGAGCAGTGATGTTTTGGGGCTGTCGCTGGGCAACACGTCGTTGGGTATACTGGGTTAGCCAAACTAAAGACAAGTGGATCAGTGGGGTGTCAGATAGTAAAAGAAATACTAAGAATAAACTGGTGACAAGCGGGAGGTGGTGATAGAAATGTATGCACAAATGGGGGGAAGGAAAATTGGTGTAAATGGTGAAGAAATGAATGGTGTAGAAAAATATAAAGAAGGAGTGAAAGTGATGAAAATGATGAAAATATGAAAGAAAAAGTGGATAACAAGTAGACGTGTGGGAACGTGTGGGAAAGGATAAGGGGGGAGAGAAAGAGAGGGGGGAGGGGGGGAAGGATAGACATGGCAATGGGTAAATGGGAAGCGGGGGGAAAGAGGAAAAGGGGAGAAATAGGAGAAGAACCACAGGAAGGGAAAGACAAAGGGGAGGGGAGGGTGGGAAAAAGAGGGGGGGAAGGAGAGAGGGATAAAGATGATAAAAGGAAGTGTTAAGTATAAAGTGAGTAGGAGGCACAGTAATACCTGGTGCTAATATAAGAGTTATAAAAGTTCCCGGGGGAGGCACCACTCGAGGAGCTGGTGCCTAGATGTAGCTAGCATCAATAGCGTAAGGGACTAAGGGCAAAGGGCGGAGACGTGATAAGGCAATTCCACCCATGCCTGAAGCACCTATGGGGAAAGAAGCGGTATCAGGTGTAAAAAGACAAAACAATAATGCCAGTGCCTTGAATAAAGGGACTGCAAAATAGTGGTAGTAAAGCTGATAGACTTACAATGAGCTCGCTAGGGCACGCAATCCTGGGGACCAAACATCCAAATCATCAATAAACAGGCGGTGGCCTGTTATTTGTAGCTCCCAACCCTGCGACGCTGACCCACATGCCGGCCGGATGCCGTCACGTGACGTCACAGGGTCAGAGATCCCACATGGTGCACACGCGAATGAGTCCAAGGCCAGGGGAAAGGTCCCTGCCAGGATTAATTCAAGAGAAGGAGGCGGCCCTGTATCCGAGACTGACTCCTCCACCAGGGATCCCACCGGGCCACTGCGGAGGAGCACAGGTGGAAAGCCTGGTGCTGGCGTCCCTGGTTAAAGTCTCCAGCTACTAGGAGGGGGAGATGTATATAAGGGGCAAGGAGGGATGTAAGGCCCTGGAAGAAGGTTTTGGAGGGAGCATTGGGGGCGTATACGTTAGATATTACCCATTCCTGTGTATAAGTTTTAAGTTTAGCTAGGAGGGTTCGACCTTCTTTGTCTGTTTGTAAGGATAGTACCTCACAGGAGATTTGCTTATGGATGAGGAGAAGGACTCCTGCTTTCCCTTTGACAGCTGGAGACCCAAGTACTTGTCCCACCCAGAGCTTACATACAAGAGAAATCTGCTGTAGTTAGGTGTGTTTACTGTAGTATTGCAATGTTGGCTTTTAGACATTTTAGGTGGCGAAGGACTGTCATGCATTTTGGGGGGAGCGTAGACCTTTAACATTCCAGAATATCACTTTAATGAAATGAGTTTGTGGGGAAGGGGTTTATCTAGCGTGTAGGGAGAACTTAAAAGATAAGTATGGGGTGGTATACAGTGTAATGGTGGGGGATCACCTGTGGATGTATAGTAAATCAATGGGTGCTTGCTTCTTGAGCGAGAGGGGTTAGGAGGGAAAACAACCCAACAGCGGTCTACAGGGAATAACAAAAAGGTACAGACCCAGGGGAGCCTGGACTTTACTTTTTTCCATTTGTGTATCATTTCCACCAGCGAACAATGTTACCAGGGGTTGAAGCCATTGCCCGCGGCTGTTAGATGGTCTGACCTTGGGGAAGCTCCCATGGGGGGGGGGGAATAATATGATGGAGACTAGGGGTGAGCTTCGAGTTCGCATTTGCCCGATCGCCGAACAGCGAATCTTATGGGGCGTTCGCAGAAAATTTGAGTGCCCATAATGCACTGCAAGACCACAGTGCATTGCTGTAGGTTGATTGGACAAAGCATACACCTGACCTGCATGCTTTGGCCAATCACAGCACGCTCCTCAGCGAGAGCCACAATTGGCCAAAGGCAGGGTGCCTTTGGCCAATCATGGCTCAGCAGGACTAAGTCCACACCCCACACTATATAAGGCTGCTTACACAGCACCCGTATAGTGTGCTATAGTGGATGGAGATAGAGAGATTGAGCTAGATTAGGCAGGCAGGTTAGTTAGTTAGTTAGTTAGTTAGTTAGTTAGTTAGTTAGTTAGTTAGTTAGTGGCAGTGTATTTGTTATATATATATATATATATATATATATATATATATATATATATATATATACAGTCAGACTAGTATATATAGATATATCTATATATCTATATCTATATCTATATCTATATAGATATATCTATATAGATATATCTATATATAAACTGCATTCAGCGTAGCCTATATATACAGTATAAACTCTATATTTAGTCAGTACAGGCAGTGTTTTTGATAGATATATACAGTCTAATGCCCCGTACACACGGTCGGACTTTGTTCGGACATTCCGACAACAAAATCCTAGGATTTTTTCCGACGGATGTTAGCTCAAACTTGTCTTGCATACACACGGTCACACAAAGTTGTCGGAAAATCCGATCATTCTAAACGCGGTGACGTAAAACACGTACGTCGGGACTATAAACGTGGCAGTGGCCAATAGCTTTCATCTCTTTATTTATTCTGAGCATGCGTGGCACTTTGTCCGTCGGCTTTGTGTACACACGATCGGAATTTCCGACAACAGATTTTGTTGTCGGAAAATTTTATCTCCTGCTCTCCAACTTTGTGTGTCGGAAAATCCAATGGAAAATGTCCGATGGAGCCCACACATGGTCGGAATTTCCGACAACACGCTCCGATCGGACATTTTCCATCGGAAAATCCGACCGTGTGTACGGGGCATACTAGTGTATACATATATATACTCTGTATTCAGTGTAGCCTATATATACAGTGCATTTGGCGGTGTACAGTTTCTAATACAGTGCAGGCGGTGTACACAGTATATAATACAGTGTGTACAGTTTCAAATACACTTCAGGCGGTGTATACAGTATATAATATAGTGTAGTGTGGTGTTAAAAAAAATACCCATCATGTCCAGAAGGCCCTCCAAGGAGAGGCAGATGCTCACAGGCCACTAAAAGAGGGCAAGCAGCCTCTGAAATAATATTTAACAACAGGGACCGTTCCTGCACCCAACAAGAGTAACTGTGAGGTATTACAGTGTTCTGCCACCACCAGCACCTAAGGCCCAATTTTTCAGCAGAGTATATAGTGCAGTCCAGATAGTATATATATATATTGCAGTTCAGAGTATATAGTGCATTCAGTGTATTATATATAATACAGTGCAGGGTATATAGTGCAGTGTACAATATATAATATAGTGTATTGAAGTGGTTAAGGGGGGCCCTATGACAGGATTAAAAAAAAAACTGCATGGGTTCTCCCCATCCATACCAGGCCCTTTGTGTCTGGTATGGATTTTGGGGGGGACGCCCACACGCCATTAAAAAAAAAAAAAAATAGGCATGGAGTTCACCTTAATATCCATACCAGACCCAAAGGGCCTGGTATGGACTGGGGGGAAACCCACGCTGTTTTTTTAAATGATTTTTTATGTATATTGCCAGAATCTGGCAATACATTACAGCCCTGAGCAATTTTAAATGAAATTTTTTCCTTTAGAAATGTCATTTTGCTACGGTACTTTTCTAAACATGGGAAAAATGCGCCACTTTACAGGCAGACTAAAGGGGACCCCCAGGCACAATATTTAAAGGAATATTTTACTTTTTTTGTTTGACTTTAAGCATTCTTAAAATCACTGCTCCTGAAAAAACGGCCGTTTTAAAAACTTTTTTTTTTGCATTGATATATGTCCCCGGGGGCAGTATCCAGGTCCCCAAAAACTTTTTATGGCAATAACTTGCATATAAGCCTTTAAAATTAGCACTTTTGATTGTTCATGTTTGTGTCCTATAGACTTTAACGGTGTTCGCATGTTTGCACACATTTTTTGTCTGTTCGCAAGTTCTGGTGTGAACCGAACCGGGGGGTGTTCGACTCATCCCTAATGGAAACCCAGAGTGCCACCTTGCAGGGCCAGATGTCCTCCCTGCGGTAAGGTTGTGTAGGTGTTGGTACCTGAAAGCGAGAAAACATAACAAGTTAATAGACCGCTATGGTGGTGGGTGCTATGAGTTAACTGGGGAGAACAAAGCGTGGTGTAAAACTCTCTTGGAACTGGGGTAGCTGTTTTTCTGGCACATTATGTTAAAGTCGGTGAGGTTTGTTAATACCTGAGGAATCAGAGCATCTGGTTCTCTTGGGAGGATCCTTCCTTGGGCTACGTTGGGCTCTTGGGTCCGTTGTGTGAGAAGGAGTTTCAGCGGTCGAAGTATTCATAGGGATATGAAGGTAGGATTGCAAGTAGTGCGAAGCTTCATCTGGGTGCGTGAATAATTTTGGGTTTCCTGAGGGGTCCGTAAATCAAAGATTAGCGGGGTAAGCTAAAGTGAACCCCTTTTGGTATAGATTTGAAGAAGAAAGGTTTTCCGGCGCTCAGATCTTGTGATGTCAGGAATGGAATTGTATAATGATGGTTCTGATAGGACATTAATGTTAGAACAAAAAAAGAGGGGGGGGGAAGAGGAGGCAGCCATCCTCAGAGGGTGTCCATAGCCTCTGTGAGCATAGCACTGAAAAGGGAAGGGGGGTGTGGAGGCGCCAACTCTGCTGACACTGTTATATGGTGAAGGTGTAATACATACACTTACTGGTAAGTCAGTTCTGATGGGGTGGCGATGTCCATCAGGGGTTGTGTTGTCCTGGGATGTGCTGGTGTGCAGGCTTCACTGGCGGTCCTTCACCTCAGGGGATGTTGGTTCCTGGTTGAGAGAGGCTTAACAGCGGTGTCCAGTGTGTGGTAGCTCCACGCTAACCACCCTGGAAGCGGAAGTGATGTCAGCGGTGCACTGAAAGTGTCCACACACAGATAGGAGATAATACAGGCTACGTGCTCGGGGCTCACAGCTCCTTTTACTGGCCTGTTTGCTCTCAGGAGGAGAGCGACTTAAATGAAAGTACAGGACATCTGACTGATGGGATGTGGGCTGGACGTCTGCGGCTGTGGAACCACAACAGCCAGCGGACACGCATTGTGAAAACAAGGATGTAAAAAATAAACAAATAAAGGTTGGTAGTGGGAAAGATATGTTCAGAGTCAATAGTTCCATGTGCAAAAGAAAAAATGTTTTATTTAAAAAAGATTATTGATTTAATAAGTGACTATTATATAAAAAGAAAACTTTAATAAAAGATAGGTAAATAAAAAAGAAAAAAAAAGGAAAGTGTCACAAATGGGTTTAAAAAATGCATAAGGATGCATTGTTGGTGGACAATGGAGCACATTATGGGATAAAAAAGTAGAGAGGGATGGGGAAAAGTTTTTTATCCCCCAAGTTATGCCATATCCCAGGGTAACAGAAAATGAGCCCAGTGGGAAATGTCTAAAAAAAGGGGACAAGGATTGATAGTCAAGGGTAAAAATATTGGTAAAAAAAAAAAATATATATATATATATTTATATCTATATATATATAGATATATATATATATATCTATATATATATAGATATATACATATAGATATATATATATATATATATATAGATATATAGATATATGTATATCTATATATCTATATATATATATATATATATATAGATATAGATATATGTATATATCTATATCTATATATATATATATATATATATATATATATATATATAGATATAGATATCTATCTATATCTATATATATATATATATATATTAGTAAAGGATGTATCGATAAAAAATATTTAAAATATATATAGCGGGGGTCAAGCTACAATAAGGAGTGTGTCTCTATTTCTTCATTGAGTCCCCCCGGCGAAAGAGTGTTCAAGGAATATATCCAGTACGTTTCTTGCTGACATAAACGTTTAAAATGTTCTGCAGTCGGAAGGTCCCTGGGAATGGCCTCTATGACCCAGACTTTGAGGCCTTTGGTGGATTTTTGGTGTTCTTTCAGGAAATGGAGAGGGACACTATGTTTGTCACTGCCCTATTCTATGAAGCGCCTGTGTTTGCCAAAATGTTGGCGTAAGGTGCGTATAGTCCTGCCCACATAAAACAGGCCACATGGGCAGGTCAGGCAGTATACCACGTATTCACTAGAGCAATTGTGGAATTCTTTTATTGTATATGTTTTTCCTTTGATGGTGAAGTCTTTTTGCCCATGGTTCACGAATTTACAGGTGAGGCATAATTTTTTCTGGCATTGATACATTCCCACTAGTGGAATGAGGGGAATATATGAGATTGAGGTGGACGGGGCATTTTTGATTTTACTAGGTGCTATTTTACTCTTTATGTTTTTTTCTTTGCGGTAGGATACCTTGGGTTGTTGGGTGAGAGAGGGGCCCAGGAATGGGTCTCTGAGCAGGATGCACCAATGTTTGGCTATGACGTTCTCCATTCTTTTATTACAGCCATGGAACTGAGTTGTAAATCGTGTTAGTTGTAAATCATCTGCAGTTTTTGCCTCTGGTTGAAGTTTTGTTGCTTGTTGGCTGAAGGCTTTTTTAACCAGATTTGGTGGGTACCCTTTGTCCTGGAATTTTTCTGAAAGGAGTATGCCTTGTGTATGGTAGTCTTCGTCTTTGGTGCAGTTTTGCCGAATTCTATGGAATTGACTTTTAGGTATATTTTGGATCCACCTTGGGTGGTGACAGCTCTGGTAGTGGATGTAGGAATTTCCAGCAGCATTGGTGGGATAGATTCTTCTTAGAACAATATCTCTCACATAAAACTACACCCAGAGGCCTTAGAATTCTCAAACAATGTTCCTTCTCTGATCCAGACTTATCCAAGGAATGGACATTTGTATCAGAATTTTGCACAGAGAAATGGATAAAAATCATCATTGCACAAAGGAAAAGGAAATATGAAACCTTAGTGGTTGAAATCAGGGAACTCTGCAGCAGTATCTCACAAAACATCACACAACTCAACTGCTCTTGGCTTAGGACCCTAAAAAGGAACACTATCAGGCAAGAAAATTACCTTTTTGAAACAAAATTGGGGAAATTTAGAAGGGACATAAGTGACTACACCAACAACAAGGTTTTTTGTTGAAAAAAAAAATCACATATTATTCCCCCACATGTGGGATCTGCACCAAGAACCCTCTTAGAAGGCTTATCCTTGACAGCACCTATCCAGCGTATACAAAACAACCACACACCTACCACAACTGCTCATCAGCCTCTGTCCACTCCCAAGCCGCAGCGAACAACCCATCAAAATAAAAGAACCACACAAAGAACTCCACAGCCCATCAATAAACCCAATACAATCCTCACACCACCACATAGCACCCATGCAGTTTTTCGTTTCTCACCACACTCCTCCGCTAACTCAGCGTCCGAAGTCAATATCATAACACCTTGCTCTAATACCCCCCACATCAAAAGAATTGAACCTGATACACAGTCCAACCAGGCTACTCCTCTGGCTATTCCACAGAAAAGCCCCACAGTCACAAAAGATCCAACAACCACTCAGGATGATTTTTTAGAAAAAGCACTTTCAAAAGAAAGGGCGCAGGAGAGGAGGAAGGGGGGGGTTGGGTAGAGGAAAACTCAAAAGGAAAAATACGGAAAGTATAAAAATCTTCAACTTATCCACCCACATACTAACAAAGGAGGAAACCTCACTTTTGAATAAAGGTTTAACGTTTGCACCAACTGTCCACCCAAATCCCTTTATGCTATTTAAAGAGCTCAATAAATTCATTTGAGATTTGACAGTCAAAAGGTTCTATATCATTCAGTCTTCTCTCAAACCACCACCTTTACAAGAAGCCAGTGGAAATACCAACTCCAATGCCCCCAGTGTAGATATGGATTCCCCCACCACCATGGACCTGGATGAATCCAATACAGATAATCCCTTTGCAGATATGGAACTATACACCCAACACTGCCTAACATTCCCTCCAATTCAACATACAAAATGCAAACCCAAGTCCATTTTCAATCCAGTACATAAAAAAGGCCCCTACCTACAAACACTCTACCAAGTCATGTATACCGATCTTATCGACATGTGTAAATCAGTTCCCAAGAAGAAGTCCAACCTTTCTAGAGCAGAACAAAAGGCATTAGATGATCTAACCAACAACCACAACATCATTATCAAGGCAGCAGATAAAGGTGGGGGCATCATAATTCAAAATCGATCAGACTACATGGCAGAATCCCTCAGATTATTATCCGACACTAATACCTACCGCAAACTCACTCATGATCCATTACCTGAATTCACCCTGGAAGCAACCTTGATTAGCCAACAAAGCCCTAGAAGAAGACATCATTTCAAAACCAGAACTGTCATTTCCCGTCAAGTGTTTCAGAAAAAAACCCTACTTTTACCATCTGCCAAAAATTCATAAGGATCAGTCTAATCCACCAGGCCGTCCCATAGTAGCCGCTATGGAAAGCATTACCAGCGGCTTTTCCATGTATATAGACCACTTCCTCCAACCCTTAGCCCAAACCTGCCATCATACATTAGAGATAGTACCCATCTACTAGAAATGCTTTCCTTCTATACTTGGGAACCAACTTACCAGTGGATGTCCCTAAATGTCGAATCCCTATATACCTCCATCCCTCACACCATAGGCCTCAGAGCTGTGGAACATTTTCTCTCCAAGGATCCTCTCATCAACCCCAAACAGGCACAGTACATCTTGGAAGCCACCAAATTCTGTTTAGAACATAACTATTTTGAGTTTGATCATACCTTTTATTTACAATCCCAAGGTACCGCTATGGGTGCCAATTTTGCTCCAAGCTATGCCAATATGACTATGGGCTATTGGGAACTACAGTATGTCCTATATAACAATCCCTTTGCTGCTCATATCATCTACTACGGACGTTACATCGATGATATCGTAATAATCTGGGATGGTCCAAAAGAGAGTGTGGAGCCCTTTGTTGAGCATTGCAACCACAATTCCCAAGGGCTATCTTTCACTCATGTCCAAGACTCCAACAAATTAGCCTTCCTGGACTTAGAACTTTTCCACAGTGAATTCCAAATACATGCCACAAACTTTGTCAAACCAACTGCTGGAAATTCCTACATCCACTACCAGAGCTGTCACCACCCAAGGTGGATCCAAAATATGCCTAAAAGTCAATTCCATAGAATTCGGCAAAACTGCACCAAAGACGAAGACTGCCATACACAAGGCATACTCCTTTCAGAAAAATTCCAGGATGAAGGAAATCTGGTTAAAAAAGCCTTCAGCCAACAAGCAACAAAACTTCAACCAGAGGCAAAAACTGCAGATGATTTACAACCAACACGATTTACAACTCAGTTCCATGGCTGTCATAAAAGAATGGAGAACATCATAGCCAAACATTGGTGCATCCTGCTCAGAGACCCATTCCTGGGCCTCTCTCTCACCCAACAACCCAAGGTATCCTACCACAAAGCGAAAAACATAAAGAGTAAAATAGCACCTAGTAAAATCAAAAATGCCCCATCCACCTCAATCTCATATATTCCCCTCATTCCACTAGTGGGAATGTATCAATGCCAGAAAAAATTATGCCTCACCTGTAAATTTGTGAACCATGGGTAAAAAGACTTTACCATCAAAGGAAAAACATATACAATAAAAGAATTCCACAATTGCTCTAGTGAATACGTGGTATACTGCCTGACCTGCCCATGTGGCCTGTTTTATGTGGGAAGGACTATACGCACCTTACGCCAACGTTTTGGCAAACACAGGCGCTTCATAGAATAGGGCAGTGACAAACATAGTGTCCCTCTCCATTTCCTGAAAGAACACCAAAAATCCACCAAAGGCCTCAAAGTCTGGGTCATAGAGGCCATTCCCAGAGGCCTTCCAACTGCAGAACGTTTTAAACGTTTATGTCAGCAAGAAAGCGTACTGGATATATTCCTTGAACACTCTTTCGGCGGGGAGACTCAATGAAGAAATAGAGACACACTCCTTATTGTAGCTTAACCCCCGCTATATATATTTTACATATTTTTTATCGATACATCCTTTACTAATATATATATAAAAAAAATATATATATATAAAAAAAATATATATATATATATATTTTAAAAATATATTTTTTTTTTTTTACCAATATTTTTACCCTTGACTATCAATCCTTGTCCCCTTTTTTTAGACATTTTCCACTGGGTTCATTTTCTGTTACTCTGGGATATGGCATAACTTGGGGGATAAAAAACTTTTCCCCATCCCTCTCTACTTTTTTATCCCATAATGTGCTCCATTGTCCACCAACAATGCATCCTTATGCATTTTTTAAACCCATTTGTGACACTTTCCTTTTTTTTTTTTTTTTTTAACCTATCTTTTATTAAAGTTTTCTTTTTATATAATAGTCGCTTATTAAATCAATGATCCTTTTTAAATAAAACATTTTTTCTTTTGCACGTGAAACTATTGACTCTGAACATATTTTTCCCACTACCAACCTTTATTTGTTTATTTTCTACATCCTTGTTTTCACAATGCGGGTCCGCTGGCTGTTGTGGTTCCACAGGTTCCACAGCAGCGGACGCCCACATCTCAACAGTCAGATGTCCTGTACTTCCATTTAAATCGCTCTCCTCCTGAGAGCAAACAGGCCAGTAGAAGGAGCTGTGAGCCCCGTAGCCTGTATTATCTCCTATCTGTGTCTGGACACTTCCTGTGCACCGCTGACATCATTTCCGTTTCTGGGTTCCAGGGCGGTTGGCGTGGAGCTTCCACTCACTGGACACTGCTGTTAAGCCTCTCTCAACCAGGAACCAAAATCCTCTGATGTGAAGGACCGCCAGTGAACCCTGCACACCAGCACATCCCAGGACAACACAACCCCTGATGGACATCGCCACCCCATCTGAACTGACTTACCAGTAAGTGTATGTATTACATCTTCACCCCCTTCCCTTTTCAGTCCTTTTGGTATAGAGCTTGGCAGATCGGCTGGAAGGCCTACCTTCTGCGTGAAACTTACTGAGAGTAATCTGTGAAAATTAGTAATTTATGGCCATCCAGTTGGAGTGATTTTGAGTTCTGTAAAGATTTAAGAATGTTTACTCTATCCATATAGTTCAGGTAGCGAACTATTACAGGGCATGGAGTATGCCTGTCATTCGATGGGGCTCCCAAGCGATGGGCTCTTTCAACTGTGCACAATGAGTTGATTCCCAGAGCATTCGCAATGTTCCAGCTCAGAGAGGCGTTTAGCCTGGTCTCCCAGCTCTTTACTGAGCTGGGTCATGCCTGCTGTAATAGCCCTGTCCACTGCTGCAGTGACTGTGGGCGAGATTAATGCAGCCACCACCTGTGCCAGGCCGGCATATTGCTCCTCTGGTGCAGCGGAGGGTATGGGTACCTGAGGTCTGGCATGCTGGGAGGCTGTGTTGGGGCTGCCATATTGCCCGCATGTGTGGCTGGCGGGGGAGGGACCAGCCGTGTATCCGTCTCTGTGGCTGCGGAACTGTGCAGGAGGTATCGGTCCATGCTCCATGACCTGTAGAGAGAGGCAGCGGTGGCTGTGGGGTCAGATCGTGGGTGTGAGTGGTGCAGTGCCGGATTTATAGACCAATAGCTTTGTTGAATGCAGATACAAAGCTATATGCAAAAGTCTTAGCAAAAGAATAAATAAATTGATGCCGGAATGGATTTATGAATATCAAACAGGGTTTATACCAGGTAGAGAAGGAAAAGATAATAGTGTAAGAACATTATTAATGCCGCAAAAGGAAAGAAGTAGGGAATCCCCAACACTACTCCTGTCAATAGATGCGGAAAAGGCAATTGACAGGGTAGACTGGGGATTCATGATGGATACATTAAGAAATCTTCGGTTAGGGCCTAAAATGATCCATGATTAAAAACCTATATAATCATCCTACAGCGTCGGTAAAAATGTCACGTTTACCCCAACGCAGGTGGTCAGACACTATAGCTGGCTACTGTGTGCTTCACTTATAGAAGCCCCCATTCCCTTAAGGCAAGCAGGCCTACCAGTACTTGGTTGCCCCCAGGACTTATACACAATGCTATAATGCCTGGCCACCACACCAGGGCAGATGCGAACTGAGCAAAGCAAAGAGATACTTGCAGTTAGGAGTCAAATAGTGTGGTTCTATGACAATCCAGGTAAAAAGGCAGGCTGAGTTCAAGGAATAGTCCAATAATCCGGTCCAAAGTTGTACACAGGGAAATCCAAACTAGGAAAGCAGGGCAGACAGACCGGGAGCTTGATCAGGAACAACATAGGTATCACTCACTATCACAAGCAAGGGACTGAGCATTTGGCTTCCTTATAGCAGGTGAGTGACCACATCAATCACCTTGCAGGTGGACAACGACAGGGAGATTGCAATAGCCAAAACCCGAATGCTAGAATGAGGAGCAGGAGCACTTAAGTGATCCTGACATTACCCCCCTCTGAGGAGGAGCCCCTGGACCATTAAGGACAAGCTGGACACCCAGCACAGGACCATCAGACTGGGCAGAGGTCAGTGGATCCGCGAGATCAGATTGGTTAGCAGATGACGTGTGACAGGAGTCAAGCTGGATAGCTGAAACATGAGCAGAATGCAGAGAGCCCTGAAAAAAAGATTGAAAGCCCCACCTGGCTAAATGAGACAGTCCATCCAAAGGATGGATTGAACGTCATAGACAGGTTTGAATGGGTGTAGTAGAAGTAGGTTGAGGCCAGGTTACAGAAGGTCCTGAATAATAAAAAGCAGGTGGCTGACTGGGCCGCACTGCCAGGTGTAGCGACTGTCTGAATCACATCGCCACGTGTAGCGACTGTCTGAATCGCATCGACATGCGTAGTGACTGTCTGAATTGCATTGCCAGGTGTAACGACTACCTGAATTGCATCTCCAGGTGTAGCGACTGCGTAACGTGCAGACAAGTTAGCCTGGCTGTGTGTCCAAGGGAGTTTAGCAACAGGCAAAAATAGGGGGAAGTTTCCAAACAGGGCTCAAGGCTGCGAGACAGCGGGTAAGTTTGTCTTCTAGGAGGAGAAGATTCAGGCTGTGGCAATTGGCAGGAGAGGTGGCTTGTAGAAAACTCAATAGACTTGTCAGCGTCTTTTGAGTCATATAAAGGCACATGGTTATGCAAACTGGAGTCACACTTTGAAACATTGTCATGATCAGGATGCAAGTAGCACTGTAATAAAGGCCCATGACTGGTACTGGCCACACAAGAGGTATAAATGGGCAACTGATCAGCAGTTTTAATGCGGTTCTGAATGCAGAGCTGGGACCAGGACCTAATCTCCTCTGTAGCCCAGCCTATGTGCGGGTTGTGAAGTTTAACCAGGGATAAGCAGAAAAGTAGAAGCTGATTGTCTCCCTATGAAACTCCCCAATGGTCAGGGTAATAGGTACAGTGCACAAGGTGACCAGGTCCATGGACAAGGGAGAGCTATTAAGAGCTAAGACTGAGAAGGGTCTGTGCACCTTAGTCATAGGAATCTGTAGACAGTGTGCTAGGTCCCTATCGATGAAATTACTAGCAGCACCAGAATCTATGAAAGCTGAGAGGCGGTGAGAAAACTTGGCAGAACTAAGTTGTGCAGGAACAAATAGTTTATCTCTGAGGGAAACTGCCACAGGATAGTCTATAGTAGCAGACCCCACCCGCACCAGACCCTTGGCACTTCATGGCTTATTAGGACAGCTAGCGACAAAGTGGCTGTGGTTTCCACAGTATAAGCCGAGTCCCTGAGATCTCCCTCTAACCTTTTTCTTAGAGGATAAATGGTTGGTGCCAATTTGCATGGGCTCATCCTCCTGGTGAGGTTGGGAGGACTCAGGAAATGAAGAAAAGGTGGGCAGCGTACATGGGGGCAAAGTAAAAAACTTCTCTGTATGCCTTTCCCGTAAACGCCTGTCTATACGGATGACTACTTGCATGGCTTAATTCAATGACTTTGATTCAGGGTAATGTACTAAGGAATCTTTGATGGAGTCTGATAAGCCTAACCTGAACTGGCTTCTTAAAGCTGGGTCACTTCACCCTGAGTCTGGTGCCCAACGGTGGAAATCAGAACAGCATAATTCAGCGGAGTGTTTATCCTGACGTAATGACCTAAGGCCTTGAAAAAAGCTTCAACTGACCCATTGGCTGGGTTATCTGCGAACTAAACGGCCAAGACTAGGGATCTCCCTGCAACCATGTTATAATCAGATCAACCCGCTGTGCTTCAGAACCAGAGGAGTGTGGCTTAAGCTTAAAGTTTAGCATACAACTATTTTTAAAGTTGTAAAACACATGGGGGTCACCAGAAAAACAATCAATCGGGCTAACTTTGGGCTCCGGCTCCTGCATTATGGCTGGATGTGCGTTTACATGCACAGACAGTTCTTGAACTTGGCATGTCAGTTTGCAAATTTCTTCAGCAAATAAGTGAGCCTCTGTAGAGTCTATCATGACAGTAAAGTCGGAAATACTAAACATAAGTCTAGATAAGAAATAAAGAATCAGCATTACAGAGAGAATTCCCAGTTACATGGGGGGAGGGGGAATAATTAAGGTACCTTGAAATTAGGCTGACAACTTCACTGGGAAAACTATATCAAGCTAATTATATTCCGCTACTTAATGAGATAAAAACAGAGATTAGAAAAATTTCAGTGTGCCCACTATCCTGGATGGGAAGGATAAATATGTTAAAAATGGTAATGCTCCTGAAAATATTATATAAGAGTCCAATGATACCAATAGCACTCCACCATATTTTTTTTAAAAACAATAAAAATAATGATTCTGAAATATATATGGCAAGATAAAAGCCCAGAGTACAGTTTGCGTTATTAAGTAGAGGGAAAAAACACGGGAGTTCGGCAACACCAGATATAAAAAGATATTATAAAGCGGTTATAATAGCATGTTTGATAGAATGGTTGCACAAGAATATTTGGATACCACGGAAATATAGAACATTTCATAAGGACGCGCAAAAGTTGATAAGAAATGTTTTTAACCACCTCAATACTGGGCACTTTCACCCCCTTCCTTCCCAGACCAATTTTCATCTTTCAGTGCTCTCTCACTTTGAATGACAATTACTCAGTCATGCTACACTGTACCCAAATGAAATTTTTATCATTTTGTTCACACAAACAGAGCTTTCTTTTGGTGGTATTTATTCACCACTTCATTTTTTATTTTTTGTGATATAAGCGAAAAAAGAGCAAATATTTTGAAAAAAACCCCCCCCCAAAATTTTCTACTTTCTCTTTTAAAAGAAACCAAAAAAATTAAATTTTGTCGAAAATTTAGGCAAAAATGTATTCTACCACATGTCTTTGGTAAAAAAAAATCCTGTTTAGTGTATGATCATTGGTTTGTGTGAAAGTTATAGAGTCTACAAGCCATGCTACGCATTATTGAAAATGTATCAATCCTAATGCACTGATGGCCTAATGCACTGATCTAATTTCTTGAGGCCCTAAAATGTCAGGACAGTACAATAACCCCCCCCCCCAATTACCCCTTTTTGGAAAAAAGACAGTCTGAGGTATTTAGTAAGAGGCATAGTGAATTTTTTGAAGTTGAATTTTTTTCCCCACAATGCTTTGGAAAATTAAGAAATATATATATATATATTTTTCTTCACTAAATTGTCATATTTATAAGTTATTTCTCACACACGGTGCAGGCATAATTGCAATTACACCCCAAAATACATTCTCCTATTCGTCCTGAGTATGGCAATACCCCATGTGTGAGATTTTTCCACAGCCTGGCCACATACAGAGGCCCAACATCCATGTAGCACCATCAGGTGTTCTAAAGGCATAAATTACACATTTCATTTCCTGAATAGCTATCACATTTTTGAAGGCCCTGGAGCACCAGGACAATGGAATTACCCACAAAATGACCCAATTTTGGAAAGAAAACAACCCAATGTATATTCTATGAGGCATAATGAGTCTTTTGAACATGTCATTTCTTTCCAAAAGTTTTTGGAAAATGTGGAAAGAAAATGAAAACCTATTTTTTTCTCACAAAGTTGTCAATTTAGAAGATCTTTCTTACACATAGCATGTACATAGCCAAAATGACACCCCAAAATACATTCTGCTACTCGTCCTGAGTATGAAGATACCCCATGTGTGAGACTTTTCCACTACCTGGCCACACACAGAGGCCCAACATGCAAGTAGCACCTCCAGGCTTCTAACACATAGCATGTACACACCAAGAATTACACCCCAAAATACATTTTGCTGAGCAAAAGGTAAAAAAAAAGCTCATATATAAAAAGAGCTATCCCTTGGAAGGTCCACAGATTGGGCGTCCCTGGGATAAAAAGACAGCTACTTCTGGTCAGACAGGGCAGTCAGAGAGATCTTATATAAAAATAGATATCAAATTTTATTTATAGTTAACACTTCAAACATTCTGGTATAAAAACACTTTGTTGCTTTCTGTTAAGGCAGATTACCTATATATCCTCTGAAACCAAACATAAAATGATACTTCAAATGTATAAATTTACAGATGATGTATCAATGTGACAGATGACAAGACTAGGACTGACAATACACACATGATAACAAACCAACAAATAACAACTACAGTGCAGGCGCCTGAAGTGATCCACGTTTGCATAACAGTCCCGATGGCTAATCGCCAGTATTACTAATTGAAACAAATATTCGAAAAGGATAATAAATCAAGGGGTTGCTATGCAAGGGTGGTCCCCGGGTGTGCTAATAACCTAAATGGGCTGGATGGATTTGGTTCCATATATGGAACCATATATCTAGGGGCGGTTGGAGATGCAGTGAAGAGCAGTGATTCCTGAGACTACACAAGTCCTTTTATGTTTTCTCTCAGGTCCTCAGATTTTGTTGTGTCTAAATTGCTGTCCCGCCGTGCTTTTAATTTGAGAGTCTGGACATAAATATACGAGGAATTTCAACAGACTGAACTCGTGGTTAAAGTCAAATTGGTCAGATAACAATGGGAGACAATTGCGTGCATATGGGTGGTCGGTAAAAAAGAAAGCACTGAATTAAAAGTTCCTTTCTGTTTCCCAGGCTTTCCCAAGCTTACACTGGCACATAGACTATTCAGGCTTTTCCATATATATCAACCACATTAATATGTTAGAGTGCTGTAGAATGAATAATCTATTACTTATCTTGCATTGCCACCTCTCTTCCTTATATAGCTTCAAGTGCTTCAGGGAAAAAGCAATCTTCTCGCCCCTTCCTAGTGTCAGCGCTGAGTGGTTGGGCGGTTGCTGGTGGGTCCGACGTCCCGGTAATTTAGCAGTTAACTGCCCAGCTGCACTGACTGACCAAGTGGCTGCAAGTGGATCTGGCGTCCCAACAATCAGGCCGCTAGCTGTTGGCCACTCCACAGCGCTCTGATTTGATGTCAGCTTACACTGTACGTGATTTCAGCTCAGCACATAATGTCGTTTATTGCACAGCAAATCTCCGCTTCTCCACTACCATAAGGTGCATCAGGGATCACTGACACGGCATCCTTGCACTCGACTAACTTGACGTTAGTCGAGTGCAAGGACGCCGTGTCAGTGATCCCCGATGCACCTTATGGTAGCGGAGAAGCGGAGAAGCGGAGAAGCGGAGATTTGCTGTGCAATAAATGACATTATGTGCTGAGCTGAAATCACATACAGTGTAAGCTGACATCAAATCAGAGCGCTGTGGAGCGGCCAACAGCTAGCCGCCTGATTGTCGGGACGCCAGATCCACTTGCAGCCGCTTGGTCAGTCAGCGCAGCTGGGCAGTTAACTGCTAAATTACCGGGACGTCGGACCCACCAGCAACCACCCAACCACTCAGCGCTGACACTAGGAAGGGGCGAGAAGCCTGCTTTTTCCCTGAAGCACTTGAAGCTATATAAGGAAGAGAGGCGGCAATGCAAGATAAGTAATAGATTATTCATTCTACAGCACTCTAACATATTAATGTGGTTGATATATATGGAAAAGCCTGAATAGTCTATGTGCCAATGTAAGCTTGGGAAAGCCTGGGAAACAGAAAGGAACTTTTAATTCAGTGCTTTCTTTTTTACCGACCACCCATATGCATGCAATTGTCTCCCATTGTTATCTGACCAATTTGACTTTAACCACGAGTTCAGTCTATTGAAATTCCTCATATATTTATGTCCAGACTCTCAAATTAAAAGCACGGGACAGCAATTTAGACACAACAATATCTGAGGACCTGAGAGAAAACATACAAGGACTTGTGTAGTCTCAGGAATCACTGCTCTTCACTGCATCTCCAACCGCCCCTAGATATATGGTTCCATATATGGGACCAAATCCATCCAGCCCATTTAGGTTATTAGCACCCCCGAGGACCACCCTTGCATAACAACCCCTTGATTTATTATCCTTTTCGAATATTTGTTTCAATTAGTAATACTGGCGATTAGCCATCAGGACTGTTATGCAAACGTGGATCACTTCAGGCGCCTGCACTGTAGTTGTTATTTGTTGGTTTGTTATCATGTGTGTATTGTCAGTCCTAGTCTTGTCATCTGTCACATTGATACATCATCTGTAAATTTATACATTTGAAGTATCATTTTATGTTTGGTTTCAGAGGATATATAGGTAATCTGCCTTAACAGAAAGCAACAAAGTGTTTTTATACCAGAATGTTTGAAGTGTTAACTATAAATAAAATTTGATATCTATTTTTATATAAGATCTCTCTGACTGCCCTGTCTGACCAGAAGTAGCTGTCTTTTTATCCCAGGGACGCCCAATCTGTGGACCTTCCAAGGGATAGCTCTTTTTATATATGTATATGTTACAGGCTACGGCCAGAACTTCCGATACGGAGGAGTGGCTTCGAGTAATTAATGGCTATTGATTTTAGGAATGTGAATAATTGTATGGTCACCTTTTTTGTCTTAGTTTGGAAAAAAAAAAAGCTCACCTGTGGTTTTAGCAGGCAGGAATACCGTTCCAGAGCAGTCAAAGCATTTGTCCAGACAGCCAAAGGAAATGTCCAGGAATTGTCCAGGCAGCAGACAGATATGGAAAAGTATGAACATGGTTCAGTACAGTCCAAGGTTTAGCAGGCAGTTCAGGTAACAGACATAGGCATGGCCAGTCCAGGTGGCAGGCAAAGGCATGGCCAGTTCATGTGGCAGGCAAAGGTATGGCAAGTTCATGTGGCAGGCAAAGGCATGGCCAGTTCAGGTGGCAGGCAGAGGCATGACCAGTTCAGGTGGCAGCAGGCAGCACTTTGTACATTGGGCCTTGCTCAGGTAAGACCTGAGGACGGGGTAGAGGCTTCTTCCCACCCAAATCTCTACGAAGCCTCCGAATCTCCAGACCCTAATCCGAGAAAACTAAAAACCCAGAGAAAAATGTTTTCTCCACTCGGAAAACCTTTTCTGGAGCCCCTCACATATGTGAGATCCCTGTGCTGTACAGTGGCAGGGCAAATGATCAGTTCAGGAGGCAGGCAAAAAGCATAGTCATTTAACAGGCCGAGGTCAATTTACATTGCAGGTAGAAACATGTTTGGCAGAGGCATAGTCGTTAACAGTCCGGGTTAATTCACGTTGAAGGCAGAAACATGTTTGGCAGAGGCATAGTCGTTAACAGTCCGGGTCATTCACAGAAATGGCAGATAGTGGAAATTGGAAAAAAATCATCTTCACATTACTAATAGTGTAGTGAAGTATGATAGCTCCGATAGCACGTTCCAATACAGAGGCCTGGCTGGGACATTGGGGACAGTGGTATCAGGTGTCATGGCGAATTCCTCTACTTGAACACACACATTTTTTTGGGGGTTTGCGCCCTGTTTGGGTAAGAGGGAGGATTTCGGGAAAGTGCCTTTCATGGAGTCTGGCTAATGAATCGAAGCGAATTAGTTGAGGGGCTTGGCCTTGGGGATAGAGAAGGGCTGTGACAACGTCTTCTTGGAATTTTAGATAGGTTAGGGAACTTTGGGTGCGCTTAGAAAAAATAATATATGAATTGAACAGGGCTAGTTGCATTAAATAAATGGCGACTTTCTTGTGCCAAAACAGTGATCTCCTGGTGACCAAGTTGGGCTGCATCATCTGGTCATTCATATCCACCCCCACCATGTATAGGTTGTACTCATGCACACATTTTGGCTTCTGTATGGGGCCTCTTCTTCTCTGAAGTTCCACCAAGGTGTCATCATGTATTGTGGAAAGGATGTAGACATCTCTTTTTTTATCTCTCCACTTCACCGCTAGTACCTCTTCAGTCCACATACTGGCCATTTCACCCTGCTTCAATTTCTTGGTGACCAATCTCTGTGGGAAGCCTTTGCGGTTGGTCCGTGCTGTCCCACAGGCCACAGTGTTCTTTTGGTACAAATGGCGTAAAAGTGGGAGACTAGTGTAGAAATTGTCTACATATAGGTGGTAACCTTTCCCAAACAATGGTTGGATCAGCTGCCAGACAATTTTGCCACTTGTTCCCATGTAGGTAGGGCATACAGGGGGATTTAGCTGTCTGTCTTTTCCCTCATAAATTTTAAAGTTATATGTGTAACCCATGGCCCTGTCACACGCCTTATAAAATTTTACCCCACGTCTTGCTCTTTTACTGGGGAGGTATAGTTTTATTACGAGTCTTCCGGTGAAGTGTACTAGGGATTCATCTACACAAATATTTATATCAGGGGTAAACATCTGCTTGAAGCTGGCACAAAAAAAATTGATTAGGGGCCGAATTTTGAATAATTTATCGTAACTGGGATGATTTTGAGGGAGGCATTGGGCGTTGTTGTTGAAGTGTAAAAATCTCATAATCATCTCATAACGGGTTCTGGGCATCAATGATGAATAGACCGGCATGTGGTGGATAGGTTGGGTAGACCAGTAGGAATGGAGATCATTTTTTTTGTCAGCCCCATGTTGAGGGTTAGGCCAAGGAAAATTTAAATTCTTCCATGGTGAGGGGTTTCCAAACAAAAGGACGGGCATATGAAGAACTTGGATTGTTGGCTATATGTTGGCTGGCGTATAGATTACAATGCTCCACAATGTAGGTTAGGAGATCATTGGTAAAAAATAAATGAAAATAATAAAGTGGAGTTACATTTTCTGTCTGCATCTGAGGGCCTGGCTGGGCTGTAAAAAAGGGAATTACAGGTTCTACTGACGTATCGGGCAGCCATGTTGGATACAGTAGAACATCTGGGAGGCTAGTATGGGCACTGCCTCGTTGATAGGATGATCCGTTGCTAGCATCTGGCCTATCCTCTAGGAAGGTTGCAGAACTGCTGGTGGATGCCTGCCTATCCCGGAGTGCTGCACTGCTGGTGGATGCCTGCATATCATCCTGGAGTGCTGCGCTGCTGGTGGATGCCTGCTGGTGGATCAGGAGGGCAAATCACATTGCCCTCCTGCCGTTCCGAGATGCGGTGTGTCCGGGTGACACGCTCGCATCGGGATCGTGCTGCTGCGTGGGAGCGCGCCCGCGCAATCCCGCTCCTTCTGAAGGACGTTTGAGAACGTTCAGTCAGAAGGAGGGAGCTCCCACCCGGCCGATTATGTGCAGTGGCCGGGTGGGAAGTGGTTAAAGTTTGGGATTTAGTTTATAGACAAGAAAATTGGGACTTTAACTCACTATTAATCTCACTTTCAGGAACAAATTATTTTTTGCCTGTGACGGGACACTTTTTGAAAGTTGGATAGGAAATAAACAGTTAAAAGATGTAGTAGCTAAAAGGAAATAGAGATCATTTGAGGAATTAAAGCACAGTGGTGAGCGGATGAAGATCAATGAATAGGGATATCTACAGCAAAAACACATTGTAAATACATTACCTCAGCCAATTAGAGATGGAGGGAAGCTGGACCCAATAGAACAACTATGTAGTGTACAGACACCAGTGAAACATGGGGTATCTCCGATCTATAGTATTTTCATGAAGCTAGAGGGGCTGGGGATACC
This sequence comes from Aquarana catesbeiana, assembly GCF_042186555.1. Lineage (NCBI taxonomy): Eukaryota > Metazoa > Chordata > Amphibia > Anura > Ranidae > Aquarana > Aquarana catesbeiana. The sequence goes on along the minus strand of NC_133325.1, from coordinate 678,212,003 downwards.
CCCATTCATTGGAAAATGGGAACAGGAACTGGGCACACATCTGGAAGAGCAACAAGTGGAAAAAATGATTGGAGCGGTCTATGACTATGCAACTGATATAAACATAATAGAAATTAACCATAAGTGTATAGTAAGATGGTATATAATGCCAGAGAAAGCCCCCCCCCCCAAAAAAAAAACAACAAGATAAATCTCCACTGTGTTGGAGAGGCTGTAATCAGATAGGTACTATGCCCCTTATCTGGTGGGGATGCCCAAAAATAAAAGAGTATTGACAAGAAATACCAGGCTATATAAGGGAGATCACAGGCAAAGAGATACTAAATGATCCATGGATTTGTTTAATCCACAATACTAAAAATACAAAAAAACACAACAGGAGAACCATGATCCCATATTTACAATATGCAGCAAAAGGAAAACCAAATATAAAAGAATGGTTCAAAAGAATAGACTATATTTGTAAAATGGAATACCTTAGTAGTAGAGAGAAGGGGCAGGTAGAAATATTCAACAGTATATGGGGAAAATGGTCAGAATTTAAGGAATCTAAGAAATATACTGTATATATAAAATGCTAGAGTAATAGAGAAGGAGCTGGGAACCCGAAGAAAGCTGTACAAGTAGAGGTGGGAGGAGGAAATTTGACTAGGGGGTAGGGTGGTAAGGAGTAGCGATTGGCTTTATGTTCGGACATGAGTGTCATTGGGGGACCTGGGTCCTGCCCAGGGGACATGTATCAATGCTAAAAAAGTTTTAAAAACTGATGTTTTTTCGGGAGCAGTGATTTTAATAATGCTTAAAGTGAAACAATAAAAGTGTAATATTCCTTTAAATTTCGTACCTGGGGGGTGTCTATAGTATGCCTGTAAAGGGGCGCATGTTTCCCGTGTTTAGAACAGTCTGACAGCAAAATGACATTTCTAAAGGAAAAAAAGTCATGTAAAACTACTATCGCTAGCACCGGCTATTATGAATTGTCAGTCCAGCAATACACATAAAAGTTCATTGATAAAAACGGCATGGAATTTCCCCACAGGGGAACCCCGAACCAAAATTAAAAAAAAAATGCATGGGGGTCCCCCTAAATTCCATACCAGGCCCTTCAGGTCTGGTATGGATATTAAGGGGAACCCCGCACCCATTTTTTTTTTTAAATGGCGTGGGTTCCCCCCAAAAATCCATACCAGACCCTTAGCCGAGCACGCAACCTAGCAGGCCGCAGGAAAAGAGGGGGGGCGAGAGAGCGCCCCTCCTCCTGAACCGTACCAGGCCACATGCCCTCAACATTGGGAGGGTGCTTTGGGGTAGCCCCCCAAAGCACCTTGTCCCCATGCTGATGGGGAGAAGGGCCTCATCTCCACAACCCTTGACCGGTGGTTGTGGGGGTCTGTGGGCAGGGGGTATATTTCGGAATCTGGAAGCCGCCTTTAACAAGGGAACCCCCAGATCCCGCCCCCGGTGTAAATTAGTAATGGGGTACTTTGTACCCCGACCATTTCACAAAAAAAGTGTCAAAAAGGTTAAAAAACAAAAGAGATGGTTTTTGACAAGTCCTTTATTAATTTCTTCTTCTTCCATCTTCTTTTTTCTGGTCTTCCTTCAGTGTTCTTCTTCTTCTTCCATCTTCTTCTTCTCCATCTTCTTCCTCTGCTCCCACACCGGGGGGCGGGATCTGGGGGTTCCTTTGTTAAAGGCGGCTTCCAGATTACGATATACCCCCCACCCGCAGAACCCCACAACCACCGGGCAAGGGTTGTGGGGATGAGGCCCTTCTCCCCATTAACATGGGGACAAGGTGCTTTGGGGGGCTACCCCAAAGCACCCTTCCAATGTTGAGGGCATGTGGCCTGGTATGGTTCAGGAGGGGGGGTGCTCTCTCCTCCCCCCCTCTTTTCCTGTGGCCTGCCAGGTTGCATGCTCGGATAAGGGTCTGGTATTGATTTTTGGGAGGACCCCACGCCATTTTTAAAGGAAAGTTTGGCGTAGGGTTCCCCTTAAAATCCATACCAGACATGAAGGGTCTGGTATGGATTTTGAGGGGGACCCCTACGCCATTTTTTTAAATTTTGGCGCGGGGTTCCCCTTAATACCCATACCAGACCTCAAGGGCCTGGTATGGAATTTAGGGGGACCCCCACACATTTTTTTTTTAAATTTTGGTTCGGGGTTCCCCTGTGGGGAAATTCCATGCCGCTTTTATCAATGAACTTTTATGTGTATTGCCGGACCAACAATTCATTATAGCCGGCGCTAGTGAAAATAGTTTTACATGACTTTTTTTTCCTTTAGAAATGTCATTTTGCTGTCAGACTGTCCTAAACATGGGAAACATGCGCCCCTTTACAGGCATACCATAGACACCCCCCTGGTACGAAATTTAAAGGAATATTAAATTTTTATTGTTTCACTTTAAGCATTATTAAAATCACTGCTGCCGAAAAAACTTCAATTTTTAAAAATTATTTTTGCATTGATACATGTCCCCTGGGGCAGGACCCAGTCCCTAAACACTTTTTATGACAATAGCTTGCATATAAGCCTTTAAAATTAACACTTTTGATTATGCATGTTCGTGTCCCATAGACTTTAATGGTGTTTGCGTGTTCAAACAAATTTTTTGCCTGTTCACATGTTCTGGATGCGAACCGAACTGGGGGGTGTTCGGCTCATCCCTAGTAAGGAGGGGTGAGGGGGTGGGGGTGGAGGAGGGGATATATATTTATATGTTTTGAGAAATTGTCATTGATAAAATGTATGGATTTATGATATTTTTTTATGGTAAGTGTAAAAGCTAAATAAAGATAAAATAAAAAAAAGAATATCCTGTTTTGGAACCCCATAGGTCATTGTCCCCTCTAAAGCCATTCACTTTGCCCTTTCAGAATACCTGAAACTGATCCTCAATTCAAAAATGTAATCCTATCATTTCAAGTATTTCTAACCTGATCCATTTTTTTCTGCCTTTTTGTCACTGTTGTACAATAATGTGGAATAATTCTGATATATGAGTTATAATAATGCCGTACTTTTCCCTCTACCTCTCATGTCAACCTGCAAACTATTTCTGAAAATGAAATGTTCATCATTTTTCTGTATTTGCATGCAAAATAACTCTGAAAAATGTTAATAAAACAACATTATGCCATTGCAGGTGATTAGTAAACACAATTCAGTAATATTTTACATTGTGCTATTGGTTATGTGGTGCCATTTATACAAATAAATCCTCATTCAATCTGAACAGAGTCATAACATAGTATATAAACAAAATAAATCAAGCATGATCTCATAAAGAAAATCACATTATTTCAGCATCTAAAGCTCTTTCAATATTCAACCAAAAAAAAAAAATATACATAGTATCAGTGCCGTAATTAGAAGCTTCAGGACCAAGAGACCATGAAGGGCCCCCCAACCCCCAGCTGGGGCCCTTCTCTCTAAGCCCAGTGGCAGAACGCCAGGGCCTGGTCGCAAGTGTAACTTTTGTGACCCTTGTAGTTCCACCACTAGTGTCAGTAGTTTTTCAGTTTTGTTATTTAATTTTTTTAATATTTTTTACCATTTTTTTAGGAGCCTCATTGGGGGGTCTTTGGTGAAATATTAGGGTTCTCAACAGACCTCTGATATTTCACCTATGAGACAGAGATAGGAGATTGAGGACACAACCCTCAATCGCCATCTCTGCAGCCTCAGATGTACTGAATGAATGGACAGGAATAGCTCTATACAGAGCTTCCCATTCATTCACAAACTGAAACATAGTAAACACTATGCCTCAGGCATTCGGTGGTTGCAGAAAGAAAAGGGGGGAATGCTGCTCCTCCTGTCCAGGTTTACAGAGGGGTCACACGAACCCCCTGCAACATGAGGCCAGGTAGCAATTGCAACCCATGCAACCCCTATAGGTGTTCCCCTGATATATATATATATATATATATATATATATATATATATATATATATATATATATATATATATATATATATATATATATATATATATATATATATATATATATATAAATATATATATATATATATATATATTTATTTGCACTTCATACTTCATATCTACCTATTATCTATCTATCTATCTATCTATCTATCTATCTATCTATCTATCTATCTATCTATCTATCTATCTATCTATCTATCTATCTATCTATCTACAGCCCTCTGGCACTTATTGGATAGCTCTCAGGGCCCTGCAAACATTGGACTGTGTTTCCTTTACTTAGGTGCTATTGTAGGCCAGTTCAGGAAAATGTTGTTTAGGTTGGGTTCTAGTGGTTAAATGGCTTGGTTTATTTCTTTCATGCTATTTTTTGCTGATCAGTGGATCCCATTTCTCTCTACTTTTCTAATCTTTCATAAAGGATCTTGCTCAGAAAAATATCAAATGTGTCATAAATAAATTTAAGGTAGCTGTAGGAGCACAAATGTAGAAGCACTGATTTGAAAAAGTCATGTAATAACAATGATCCCTAGCACATATGTAATGTATCTGCCTATGATTGTCTCCTACCCAACAATAATCCCCAGTATGTGTCAGGGCCAGCAATGACAATCCCCAGCAAGTGCCATAGCTAGCCTGATAACACTTAAAAAAGTCAGGGCAAGAAATAGTCCCCAGCACTGCATAATAATAACCCTCAACATTGGTGTTCAGTAACTTTACTTAATTTGGCACCCACTTATCAAGCTGCCTTATGACAAGGCCAGATGACAGGTTTAGAGAACCTCTTATCTCTACATACTACAAAATAAATGTACAGATATAGATGTCAAGTGTACTAGAAGAACAATGGGCTTTATAATAACAGAGAATAGTAAATTAAGCTGTCTTTCATAGAACACTCACGTAAGCTTGTTGGGGCTGCACTGCTTTTGAATGTCCTCTTTTACTTGCACAATGCTTTTCCTGGGCAGTACTCTGCAAATATAAGGCTGTCCACTAGATGGAGTAATGTATTATACTGTTTCAGTTGTAGGCTTGGTTGCAGTTGCAACCGTAGCTGGGCTGGCATATCAACCCATCAGGTTACAGCCCAGGGCCCTAGCAGCCTGTCAGGAGCCACAAAACACAGGGAGCTAACTGATTATTCCACAGAGTGAGTGAAGAAGTCCTTGCGGTCTCTGCCATTGCTAAGGTGAATATTAGAATATGCCAGGCTAAATATATCATAGGATTATTACTGCCACGTGTTGCTAATGCATTGGGGTGCTGGGAGGGTTAAATTATGAATATTTAGAGGTGCTATAACACACCCAAATCCTGGATGAACCCTCTACACACTGCTATATACCCTTTCTAGCAAGCTTTGCCATGGAAAACAGGGATTTTTAGTTCACATATATTGCAATACATGTTTAACAACTTGCCCACTGGGCACTTATACCCCCTTCTTGCCCAGACCAAATTTCAGCTTTCAGTGCTCTCACACTTTGAATGACAATTACTCAGTCATGCAACACTGTACACATATGAAATTTGTGTCCTTTTTTCCCACACAAATCTTTTAGTGCTATTTAATCATCACTGGGTTTTTTATTTTTTGCGCTATAAAAACAAAGGTCGACATTTTTTTTAATGCATTTTTCTTTGTTTCTGTTTTAAAATTTAGCAAATTAGTAATTTTTCTTCATACGTTTTGGCCAAAAGTTATACTGCTACATATCTTTAGTAAAAAAAAAAAAAAAAAATCAGTGTATGTTATTTGGTCTTTATGAAGGTTATAGAGTCTACAAGCTATGGTGCCAATCATCGAAAATTTATCACACCTGATGTACTAGCAGCCTATCTCTTTCTTGAGACACTAATGCCGCGTACACATGACCGGACTTTCTGAAGACCTATAACTGGTCTTCACAGCAAGGAGCACACAAGACAAAACCAGAGAAAATTCCCAGCTCAACTCGCCAACCAGTCTGCTACCAACCAATTTATCTTGTCTAACAGTTTACAAGAGTTAGGACTACAGAAATATTGAGGTGCCCGGGAGCAGCTCTGCAGCTTATGCATGTATTTGCAAATGTGTTAACTAAACCCCTGTTTTTAACACAAATTGTTAGACAGTATAACTTGGTTGGTAGCAGACTGGTTGGCGAGTTGAGCTGGGAATTTTCTCTGGTTTTGTGTGGTATGCTTTGCTCTTCCATGTGCTCCTTGCTGTGAAGGCCTGTTATAGGTGGGGGAAGTGGCCATTTGTTTGTTACACACTGACACACTGGACACTTTTGCTGCCATTATGCTATATGCTGGGTGTCCAGGGTGCTCCTGTGCCTTTAAGGAGGGGTGGGCTATCTCCGGCTCACCTGCCCTCCATCTATCCATTAGAATGCGTGTGCTTCCACTCTGATAAATTTGAGTCGGGACTGCAGAAATATCAGGTTGCCTTGGAGTGGCTCTGCAGCTTAGGCATGTATTTGCAAATGTGTGCTAACTAAACCCCTGGTTTTAATACAAACTGTTAGACAGGATAATTTGGTTGGTAGCAGACTGGTTGGCAAGTTGAGCTGGGAATTTTCTCTGGTTTTGTATACAGCTAGCTAAGGAAGCTACACTTTAATTGTCCAACCATGTTCAAAGAAAATTGGTTTTCTTTAAAAATCCTGTCTTTAGTGAAAAATGTACTCCTTAGGAAGGCCATACATGGAGTGAATTTCTTTTCTGCAACCACAGGTTGCAGGAAAGAAATTTGCTTGATTCCCCCATCAACACAGACAGTGTTAATGGAGAAATACCTCCTGCCTAGTAATTGTTTGCTTGTGTTGGGGGGACAAGGGAAGCCATCCCCACCGGGAGAAGAAAGTGATTATTGCTAGTGGCTGTATCAGCCACTAGCGATAATTTTAGGTAAAACCCAGTAGGCTGGTTGCACTCAAGTTGATCTATCAATCAACTTGGTACATTCAGACTGCCCACACATGGTTCAGATCTCGGCCACTTCCTGCTGAACCGGCCGAGTTTCAAACTGTGTATAGACTGCCTTAGCAAATTACCCCTCACAGATTTGGTGGTGACTCTGGTGGGATTTAAGTTAGCTGATTTTTTTTTTTATTTGCATAGACTACTATTGTTTTGTGTATGACATTAACCCAAGATTTGTGAGATGTTCGAACCTTTGTCTAATTCAAACACTCAATAAAATTAAGGATAATTACATTAGTTTTCCTTAACTTGATTGGCTACTTAAAGAGAACACAAGTTTGCTGACCTGGCAAACCTTTAGTAAATCAACCTTGTGACATTTATTAATAAAATATAGCCTGAATAATATCAGTATAGTGATATTAAATCTCTGTGTCCAATGTATTTAGCATGATTAATGTCTCATTTAAAACCAGTGATTAAAGAAACGATTTTATAGGATATTACAGAACCATTAAAAAATCCAGTCAACTGTAGAATTGTCCAAACTACTTCATTTAAAGTGTGAAAATATCAATCTGGAATTTGGCGCTAGAATCATTAAACTGGGTAACACATTTTTAATTTTTTATTTCAGTCACAAATTATAAACTGATACATTAAGGGTGTTACATTTCTGTGAGCATAACTTGGCTATTTCAAGGACTCTGTTATAGTGGCTAGTCTGAATACTGCCAACAAAAGGAATATATTAATATATTTTATACAAAATGTGCTAATGTTAACTGCGGTGTCATACTATGGAAAAACTAAACAAATCGTTTTTCCTCAAAATTAGGTGAATATGCTGCCATGTACTGCATAGGGCTACTGTGCTGGCTTGGATTAATCAGTGCTGGTATCTTCAGCAAATGCTCAGCTGAGGTCCAGCACAAAACAGAGATGTAATGTTCATGACAAAAGGAACCACCTGGATGTATTGGGTCTCTTCTGCCCTGCATGTGGGATGACCCGCTAATACCTGGATCCAGGACTACACTGACATACCTGTAAACGTTTCAATTGGGTTTTTTAAGAGGCCCTGTAGAAGAAAAAGGTAGGTAGACAAGTAGAATAACAATAAAGCTAATGCGGTTTGATATTTGACATGAAATAATGCTGTTTATTCCCCACAGGCCTGTGAAATGGCCCAGCCCCACAATAAATTGGAATGGAGGATAGATGATAACACAATACTAATAGATGTAATTCAACGGAGGAGGCAACAAGAATACCAACAACCTAACTACAATGCACATGCAATTGTATGAACAAAATAGAGGCCAAAGGCTTCTCACCACTGATGACTCTGGTTCTTGTCCCAAGCAGTCCCCCAGTGGCAAGCAAATGGGTCCTCCCTTCCAAGCTAGCTTTCTGCAGCTGTAGCAGGTGGTGGAATCTGGAAACTGCATAACTCTGAAGGAGCAGAAGCATGACAGAGGTAACTTGTTTTAGCACAGTGTCTTAACAGCAGAAGCAATAGAAGTACCAGACAGGCCCACAGTTTTTTCAGCAGCAGTCAGTTTCTGGCACACTAACGCTATACTTACAGTGGACATTCTCTCACTGCCTTGGCTCTCAGTATCAAAGTCTTTGTGCTGAACCCTGCAGCAGTCTCTCAGCCAGCAGCATGTGGTATGGCATGCAGTCCTCTGCAGTACCAGCGCTGAGCCTCTGTACTCAAGCTCCAAGCAACTTGTTGGTCCCAGGAACTCCTAACCTTTTTCCCTGCGCTCACAGCATTCTCTTGCCTCCACTCCATACCTGCAGGTCCTCACAACATAAGGGGACACTGCCCCACACTTTCCTTGAGAAGTTGTTAAAGGGGGCTTCCAGATTGTTGTAAGCCCCCTGCCCGCAAACCCTGACAATCCCTAAGTCAGGGTTGTAGGGAAGAAGTCTATGTCCTCATCAACATCAGGACAAGGGTATGTGGCATGGTATGGCTCAGGAGAGTGGAGTTGTACTTTCATCTTCCTCCTTTCTTGACATGCTAGGTTGCTTTCCCAGATCTGAGTCTAGTGAGGATTTTAAGGGGACCCCACATTTTTGTTCCTTTTTTTTTGCATTAGGTCCCCCTTAAAATCTGTAGCAGACCTGAAGTGTCTGGTATGGTTATTTGGCGGGACCCCACACCAATTTTTTTAAACAATCCCGCCCCTTTGTTTTTTATTCTGCTGTCAGTCAGGAATCTCTAGCTGACAGCTAAATGAGTATGGCATATGAATCATGGTTGTTAAGATGCTAGTGGTTACCTGCTTCCTAACTACCAGTCTAAGGGGAAGCTGTTAGTAGCAGTGGTAATACCACTGGCTAATGTATTACTTGCTGCCAGGAAGTTCAATTTAACCAAACATCAATTTAGTTTGGTAGTTTGCCAAACACCTGAAAAAGTAAAATTCTGTCAGATCCTAAGTTTGGACTAGACTGGCAGCATATCCCTAATCTTGAGCTGTGTTTGTCTGATTTGAGCTGTACTTTGATGCTAAAGCAGACTGACTGCATATACTTTATCTTCCTCTCTGTCCCAAGTCTTGGATTACCTCCTGCCTGTTTGTTGCTGACACTGGTTTGCCACTGACCCTATTACTGGCTAGTTATCCGGAACTTCACTGCCTACTTGTTGCTGCCCTTTACCTACCAATGACCCTGTTACTGCCTATGGATCTGGTATAGTAACAGGCTCCTGTTTCTGTACCTACAGACTAAGTTGGTACTGCACTACTATTTATTAAATCTCCGAGGCTGTAGCAAAGTTCACTTTTTTTTGAGCCTACAGATCATGTAAGCGTAGCTAGCAGCAGACATCAATAGCAGTGCATGCAGATACAACATTTTTATGTCAAGTCTCACCAATGTGAAATATAAGTCTAAATAAACTGTATGAACAAAAGGAAACAGCTATGTATTTTTCTAAACTGAGAATGTGAAATTAAACGTATACTTTTAAATTACCCAAGAAATTGAATTAGTCTATACTTAAGTTTTAGTTTAAACAATTTTCTGCGCTCAAACTTGTTATTAAAAAGATCTCCCTGGAGATGTTCCTGGAGAAAACTATTTTCAACAATATAATGCATGGAGCACTAACTAAATCGTATGCTGACTTTATATCTCAGATAAAATTTTCATAAAAATCTCTGCTCAGTCTACTTGCATTTGCAGTATGTTTGAAGTTAAAATTATTTATGACTATTGTATTATATATCTGTATTACACTGGAGAGCATTATGTCTGATAACTATCAGTCTTCATTTTTTCAGACTTCGGTTCATAACCCCTATGATTTTTTTTTTATTATTTAAGATTATCAACATTAATGTCAAATAATTCAATTCAATTTTTTCTCTCAAATGTTAACTTGACAACGAGAGAGAATTGAAGAGTTGTAATATTGCAGTTATCACTTAAAAAAATATAAAAACAGTAGCTTTCATGAATATGAAACCCCTAAGGTTCCTTTCAGTAAGTTTAATGTGTTTTAAAGGTAATCATCAGTCCTAAAACCCAGAATTCTCCTGAAATTGTAACTCTTCTTGATCCTTCTGTTTCTTACTCCTATGGTCCTTGCAGCTTTCCATCTCAGCAAGCAAACTGTGGGCATACTAAAAGTAAACCTGCCAGGAGAACAGGTGTATTCACCAGCAAGGCTGATCTACTGACTTACATTTTGACTCAATGATACAGAAGTAGGCAGACTGAGAAAATCAGAAGCAGTCCATAGCAATACACTTTTTACTGAAATTGGTTCAAGGTATTAAAGCAAATCGGTCATAATGCCAGCCAAACTATTAGTAAAGGGTTCCTTTAATGTTGGCAGTTGCATAGACATCTGCATGTTAGCTCTGCTTTCTAACAAAAGCTTAGTTAAAGTGGTTGTAAAGGCTTAATTTTTTTTTTTAACCTTAATGCATTCTCTGCATTAAGGTAAAAAACCTTCTATGTGCAGCTCTCTCCCAGCCCCCCTAAATACTTACTTCAGTCCAATCTTGATCCAGTGCCCTCTCCTTCCTCACTCGGCTCAGTGAAAGCAGTAGGAGCCATTGGCTCCTGCTGCCGTCAATCAAATCTAGTGATGAGTGAGGTGGAGCCGAGCTGCACTGTGTGTCAATAGACACACAAAGCACAGTCCAGGATCGAGCCTGCATTTTTTTTAAAGATCCTTTACAATCCCTTTAAGCACTCTTAGCTGTCCTCACCCACCCCTTGCCCTTTTTTTGGTCAGTGAAGCCAGTAGTGAACTATGCAAACCAGGATAAGACACACCAGAACTCTCAAATAAAGTAGTATGGTCACTGTTTAAATAACAGATCATCCAGGGTTTCAGAGTGTGGTGTCCTATAGTCCGGGAGGCAAGTAGTTAAAGAGTGATGTGTTAACAAGCATAAAAAAGACCTATATACCTGGCTTTAGTGTGTATACTAAAAAACAAAAAAGTGCATAAAAGCTGCAACAGTACTACTCATCACAGTCAAATCAATAAAAAAGTATATCTGTTGCGCTAATGAAATACAAAGTCATATGTGCAAAAATGAAAATGAACAAAATAATGAAATATGTCATACTGGTGAGTCCTATATGAAAAGAAAAGTTGTCCACCATGAATAATAAGTTCTGCGTAAAAAATCAAATCCTCTGTGCATAGGAAGGCTCAAACAGTCCAACACCAAAACTTCCAAAGATGCCATGTGATGTCACCACCACCAAGGATAGATGTACGCTTACCAGAGAAGTCAAAAAACCTGTGTGTATAATGTACTGTACTCCAAAGAGAACTCCTTCCACTTTTAGCTTCAGGGGTAGTTCCATCCAATGGAAAAAGGATCTAGCAGTATATTTTTCAAATCCACATCCACACTGCCATGAACGTTCAAAGGAAAGAAACGTGCTCCACATAGTGTAAATCTTAATTAAAAACCACTTTAATAAAAGATTGTACATATATGTTATTGCACAAAAAAAAATACAATCCAGCAGGCATAAAAGCTCTGTTGCTTCTGGTTGCGCGGTGACGTCAGCACGTAGCTCTGCCCTTCGCGCCCCTTACAGGGCCCCCAGAAGAAGTCATATTCTACTTTACTTTATATACTATATATATTTTACTATTATCTTTATATACTTTATCGATCGATCAACTTGGGTACAATCAGCTTGCCCATTCATGGTTCTAATCTTGGCCAGTCCCTGCTGAACCAGCTGAGATTCAAACCGTCTATGGCCAGCTTAATAGGATCGGGATGACTGTATTTCATATACTACCATCTGGCAGTTCATAGATGTAAGGTTCATTGTTGGCTTGTCACTGTAAACAGAGCGTTTCCCTTAGCCAGGTTTTTTAAATATACAGTACTAGAAATTAAGGCTGAAAGTGCACTTCCCTAGCACCACATTTCCAATCAAATTCATGCCTTATTTTCAACTTATTGATGCCTGGTACACACAATGAGATTTTCGGACGAATGATCGTCTGTTTTTATTTTTGCATGATTGTCTCATATTGGAAATGAAGAGTTTACTAAAATTACGAAAATTCTCGTACGACAGAATAAAAATTCGGAAGCAGCGTAATGTGTTGTAGTGTATTTGTATTGTATTTTCGAACGACATCTGTACTAATTAAATGAAAATCATACGATCTACTATCGTACAAGAAAAATGTTCATGCTTGTCCCATCCGATAATATCAGATGAACTGTCATGATCGCCTCTCAAAAGCTGTGTAATAACTCAGATTATCATACGATTGCTTCAAAGCGGTATTTTTCATATGATTTCCTGATCGTGTGTATGGGCCATTGGCAGCTAATAATTTCAGAGGCGCTAGACTTTTTGGGCTTTGAATGTCTGAAACATGTAGTTCAGTGCACATGTGTCCTTCATGTAGTAGTTCAGCTGGTGATGCTTGTGTAGTTGCATGCTTAGTCACTCTGCAGACATAAAAGAACAATGTAGCAAAAACTTTCCATATTTTTTCAGTAAGGTTTGCAATCAGAAGATCTTCTTTAGGGATTCTGTTAAATCTCTCAATGAATCTATTTGTATGGGTGCAAAAAAATGAGGATGTATTCAAGGACACTATAGCCATAGATTATGGACATTTTATATCTAACCATGTTGTAAGGTGACAGTATAGGGTTCAATTTATTTAATGAGTTTGGCTTTGTAGAATGTCCAACAATTGTACTGGGCATGAGGACAAGCTTGCACTTATAATTTCTTAAGTTCTTAGGAATCAGCTTCTCTTTCAGAGAAAGGATGGTTTCTTTTGATTTCTGGAACACTGGTTACAAATCTGATTGCACTTGTGTGCAAAGTTTTTTGCAAAGCCCAGTGAGGTGTGGCTGATCGAGGAAGAACATCCACTAATGTTAAGTTTTGGGCTATGAAAAGATCCCTACCCAGTAGAGAGTTGTCTTTATTTACAATGTAGAATTCAGTTTGCACCCTAGTTGATTGACATTTTACAGTCACGGGCAGACAAACAAGCTTAGGAATTGGTCTATCAAAGATATCTAACCAGTTTCAGAGTAAGTGTAGTATGTGGTTCATTTGCGAAGTGCATCCAGTAGATTTCCTCAGGCAATATAGAGAAAGCAGATCCTCATCAAGAATCAAGATAATGGCATAGCCCTTGTTAGCAGAAGCAGTAATATAGTTACAGTGCACACAAGTTTATCTGGAACTGAAGTGTCATATTTTTCTATGGATACATTTAACAGATTTTTCCAATGTCTCATTTTCTTGCTTTCACGGCACTGTGCATCTTTAGCAGGACACACAGGACAGTTTGCAATGTGCTGTGTTGAACCACAACTGGAAAAATAATTATTATGTGAATGTGCAGTATTGCTGTTGTGCAGTTTAGATAAATCTCTTGTTGTACCCTTGTATTGGGCCTGAATATATAACTTATGGGAGGCAGTTTCTGAAGTCACAGCCTGTATTGTGACATAAAAAAAAACTAATGCTCTACTTTGTGTTTAAAAACAACAAAATTTGTAATTAAATTATTGCATACTGTGTTCCAAAACAGTGTCTAATGTTCAAAGGATAAAGCTGTCACTCCTTAATGTGTCCCCACTAGGGATGAGCCAAACACTCCCCGGTTCGGTTCGCACCAGAACCTGCGAACGGACCGAAAGTTCAAGCAAACTTTAGAACCCAATTAAAGTCTATGGGACTCGAACGTTCAAAGTTAAAAGTGCTAATTTTAAAGGCTAATATGCAAGTTAATGTCCTAAAAGGGTTTGGGGACCCGGGTCCTGCCCCAGGGGACATGTATGTAAAAAAAAGTTTTAAAAACTGACGTTTTTTGGGGAGCAGTGATTTTAATGATGCTTAAAGTGAAAAAAAAAGTGAAATATTCCTTTAAATATCTTACCTGTGGGGTGTCTATAGTATGCCTGTAAAGTGGCGCATGTTTCCCGTGCTTAGAACAGTCCCTGCACAAAATGACATTTTTAAAGTAATAAAAGTCATTTAAAACTGCTTGTCGCTTTAATGTAATGTCAGGTCCCGGCAATATGGATGAAAATCAGTGAGACAAACGACATGGGTACCCCCCACCCCCAGTCCATTACCAGGCCCCTTGGGTCTTGTATGGATATTAAGGGGAACCCCGCACCTAAATTAAAAAAAGGAAAGGCGTGGGGCCCCCAGACCCTATATACTCTGAATAGCAGTATACAGCAGTATACAGCAGTATACATAGCAGTATACAGGCGGTGCAAACAAGACAGGGACTGTAGGTTTGTTGTTAAGTAGAATCTTTATGTAATTTTGAACTGGTACATTTTTAAAGTGTAGCTCTAGCCAAAAAAATCTCTTTTTAAGCTTTTTGGAAAACATAGGGAAGGGTTATCACCCCTGTAACATTTGTTTTGACAAACTTTTTTTGAAAATTTGGGGGTTTTAGTGAAAAAAGGATTGGTGATAAAGCATCAGTGAAGAGGAGACACGTTTTTCCCATATTAACTCTTAAAGGAGAGAATTTCCCTTCCTAGGGGTAGATTCTCACTTCCTGTTGTCTCCATTTGCAAGTAGGAGTCGTTTGTAAGTTGGATGTTTGAAAGTAGGGGCCTGCCCTATATACTCTGCAGAAATTGGGGCCCTAGGTATTGGTGTTACCACAACACTGTAAATCCTCACAGTTACTCTTGGTGGGTGCAGGAACGGGCCGTGCTATGAAATATTAGATCAAGAATTGTAATTACATGCCATTGTTGAACAGTTGCCCCTGGAAGACGTGATGATGTCACGAAACGCGTAGGGCGGAGCCAGACGACGCGCTGACGTCACCCCCAAACAGTGTTGTGTTCCAGTAGGACGGGTTTGTCCGTGCTCCTGTGGCCAAGGAACCGGACTTAAGGCTTTCTTTCTACATACGCTTTGTAAGTGTTCACTTTGTTATTTGATTTTAAATAAATTCTCGATGGTTTTACACTATGTGAGCTCCTTTTCATTCTATAGTGTATCCCTGCCATTGGCTTTGCTGGAGTGACTGACGGTGAGGCGACCCCTGGTGGATGCTGATAGAAGTCCCCAATCTCTGTGTTACAATCTTATCTGCTTGCTGTGACCCTCTGTAGTGGGGGGTCATGGCCATCTGGTAAGGAGCAACCCCTTCTATCCCTGGTGGTGGACCCTCCTTTGCTGTCACTGATCGTATTATCACTTGGACTTTTTGTTTTTGCACTTTTTGGGCGAATTGGAGTTCTTTACATACTACATTGAGCTCTTATTTTATTGGGACATTACGGTGGATTATCATCAATTGTTATTCACATCCAGTTTTATTTCTATTTTTGCACTTAACTTTATATATATCGTTTTTATGTTATTTTGCACATGCATTAGCGCAATTCCTTTTACTTTTTATGTTTTTCCCACAATTGATGTTTATTGTCAGGATTGCAGCTTTTCAACGATTAATTGTTCATTTTGGTCTATAGCACAGTTTTTCTTTCCCTTTTTTTATCATTGTTGAACAGTGGTAGAAAAATTGGGCCTTTGGTGGTGGTGGTGGTGCTGGTGCCACAACACTGTAAGTCCTCACAGTTACTCTTGGTGGGCACTGGAACGGGCCCTGTTGTGAAATATTATATCAAGAATTGTAATTACATGCTGGGTGCAGGAATGGGCCCTGCTGTGAAATATTAGATCAAGAACTGTAATTACACGTCCCTGTTGAACAGGGGCAGAAAAATTGGGCCTTAGGCACTGGTGCCACAACACTGCAACCCCTCACAGATGCTATAGTTGGAGCGCAGGAATGAGCCCTGCTGCAAAGTATTGCATCAAAAATTGTAATTATACGCCCCTGTTAAACAGGGGATGAAAAATTGGTCCTTGGGCACTGGTGCTGGTGCCACAACACTGCAACCCCTCACAGATACTCTAGGTGGAGTGCAGGAATGAGCCCTCCTGCAAAGTATTGCATCAAAAACTGTAATTATATGCCCCTGTTAAACAGGGGCTGAAAAATTGGGCCTTGGGCACTGGTGCTGGTGCCACAACACCGCAACCCCTCACAGATACTATAGTTGTAGCGCAGGAATGAGCCCTGCTGCAAAGTATTGCATCAAAAATTGTAATTACACGCCCCTGTTAAACAGGGGCAGAAAAATTGGGCCTTGGCAACTGGTGGCAGTGCCCAGAACCAAAAATGTTCTTACAAGCTATCAGCATGAGAATTGCAGAGGAAGAGGATTGTGACTCAGCATAACAGGATAGTCACTCAGCATCAGCATAGGCAGTCTTGAAGGGATCTCACATTAAAAAAAAAAACAATCGGTTACATCAGCATCAGGTGCTTGGTAGCTGGTGATTCAAGACTGATTCATTTTTATGAAGGTCAGCCGATCGCCTGATTCGGTGGACAGGTGCACCCTGTGATCGGTTACAAAGCCTCTAGCAGCACTGAATGTGCGTTCCGAAAGAACGCTGGATGTAGGACAGGCCAGTAGCTCAAATGCATACTGTGCAAACTCTGGCCAGTGATCCATCCTCAAGACCCAGTAACCCAGAGGATTTTCGGTGGGAAAGGTGTCCAAGTCTGATCTTGCCCCTAGGTAATCCTGCAACATGTGAATCAGACGCGATGGTTGCTGGAACCGATCATACCTTGGGGCTGCGGACTAAAAAATTGTCTGAACACATTGGTCAGACGCCCACCTTCTCCACCGCTCCTTCTGTGACTGACTGAAGCCTCAGCAACACGTTGTCCAGGAGGACCAGGAAATTGTAACTTCCCAGGCTCTGGAAACGCGTTGCACAAACCTTTCTGCAAGGCCTCCTGAAGATGTTTCATCCTCTGCTCCCTCTGCGACGGCAAGATAAGGTCTGCAACCTTACCCTTGTAATGTGGATGAAGGAGGGTTGCCAGCCAGTAATCATCCCTCCCCTAATACCACAAATACGAGGATCCTTCCGCAGGCTTTGCAGGATCAGGGAGGCCATGCAGCGTAGGTTTGCTGAGGCATTTGGTCCAGAGTCCTCTGGGTCACTAAGGACGACATGATCCGCAGCCACCTCCTCCCAGCCACGTACAAGTCCATGGGTTTCTTTGGACTATAAATGATCCCTTGAAGACTGCTGCTGATGCTGAATGCCAGGCTCCACCTCCATGTTGACACAATCATTCCTCCTCCTACTCCTCCTCATCCTCTTCCTGTGTGATCGGTGGGCAGGAACACTGTCTGGATAAAGGGGGCCTTGAGAGGTAAGGAAGTCCTCCTCTTCCTCCCTCTGTTCTGCCTCAAGTGCAGTGTCCATTATTCCACGCAGCGTGTGCTCCAACAGGTGGACAAGAGGGACAGTGTCACTGATGCATGCACTGTCACTGCTCACGATCCTCGCAGCCCCCTCAAATGGTGACAGGACAATGCATGCATCCCTGATCATAGCCCGCTGACGTGGGGAAAAAAACCAAGGTCCCCTGACCCTGTCCTGATGCCATAGGCACATAGGTACTCATTGATGGCCCTCTGCTGTGTGTGCAGCTGCTGCAGCATGGACAACGTTGAGTTCCACCTGGTGGGCATGTCACAGATTAGGCAGTTCTTGGGCAAGTTAAATTCCTTTTGGAGGTCAGCCAGCCGAGCACTGGCATTATATGACCTGCGGAAATGCACACAGACTTACCTGGCCTGCCTCAGGACATCCTGTAAGCCCGGGTACCTGTCCAGGAACCACTGCACCACCAAGTTAAGGATGTGAGCCAAACAGGGCACATGGGTCAGTTGTCCCTGTTAGGGCAGAGAGGAGGTTGGTGCCATTGTCGCAAACCACCATACCTGGCTTAAGCTGGCCTGGCGTCAACCACCTCTGAACCTGCCCCTGCAGAGCTGACAGAATCTCTGCCCCAGTGTGGCTCCTGTCGCCGAAGCATACCAGCTCAAGCACCGCATGGCATCTTTTTGCCTGCATGCTTGCAGAGCCCCTTGAACGCCTACAGAACACAGCTGGTTCCGAGGACAAATCAGCACAGGAAGAGGCCATGGAGGAAGAAGACGAGGAGGGGGTGGAGGAGAGAGGTGTGGCAGAATCACCACTAGTAGAATTTTGGAGGCGTGGTGGCGGAACAACCTCCAACACTACTGCACCTTGTCCTGCATCCTTCCCAGCTGCCATAGGAGTCACCCAGTGCACAGTGAAAAATAGGTAATGTCCCTGTCCATGCCTGCTAGACCATGAGTCAGCGGTAATATGCACCTTACCGCTTACCGCCCTGTCCAGTGAGGCCAAGACATTGCCTTCCACATGCCGGTAGAGAGCCGGAATCTCCTTCCATGAGAAAAAGTGGAGTTTGGGAACCTGCCACTGAGGAACCGCACATTCCACATACTCACGGAAGGGGTCAGTCTACCAACTGAAAAGGCAGCAGTTGAAGTGCTAGCAATTTAGCCAAGCTAGCATTCAACCGCTGGGAATGTATGTGGCTGGGAGCAAACTTCTTTAGGCGATGCAGCAGCTGGGGCAGGGAAATTTGCCTGGTACAATCTGACATCGGTGTACCGATAGCAGATTGCCCACAAGTACTTGGCTGTGACACACCTAATTCTACACCTTCATTCCTCTCAGTGCAGGTTTCAGAGAGGACTGAAGGTATAGTTGGGTTGGAGATCCCAGCTGATGAGGAGCAAGGAGAGGTCCGCTTTGTTCTTTGGTGTGGGTCTTTTAGGTGCGCTTGTCAAAGAAATGCATGGCAGGTCGACATATGTCTGGTCAAGCATGTGGTGCCCAAGCAGGTGATGTTTTGGCCACCCGAGATACGCTTGAAAAATATGTTGCAAATAGCAGCAGTGGGATCTGATGCACTCTTTTCAAACAAGGCCCACACCAAAGAACTTTTGGAATAACGCGCAGAGACAGCAGCGCCCTGCACATGCGGAGCTCTGCGGAGTGATGCAGTCGGTGTACTGGCCTTAAGCTGGCCCCTGGAGAGCATCCTGCCTCGTTGGAGATGTACCTCCTCCTCCTCCTCCTATCTCCTATCAGGCACCCATGTGGAGTCAGTGACCTCATCATCCCCTCCCTCCTCATCACTGGAGCAAAGCTGGCAGTATGGTGCAGCTGGGGGAACATGACTGCCAGATTGCTGTCCTTCTTGGGCACCCCTCTCTCTCTCCTCCTAGAGCATGTACCCAACACTGTGGTCAAACAGTTCGGGGGACTCCTCAGGAGGACATGGTGGGGCTAGGGAAGGAGTGACTGATGCCATTGAGCAGAGTGAAGAGGCCGCGTTGGCAGCTGCTTTGTCAGACAAAATACCCTGAGCCTGGGTGAGAGAAGATGAGGAGGATGAGGACAGCTTGGTCATCCACTCTACCAAATCTTCTGCATGTTGCGGCTCAATGCGGCCAGCTGCTGAAAAAAAGGACACACGTGTCCCACGGCCACGTGCTGATGAGGATGCACCGTCTCAACGACCAGCACTGTTGCCTCTAGACAAAGAGCCTGCTTGCCCTCTTTTATTGGCTTGTGACTGTCTGCCTCTCCTTGTTGGCCTTCCAGACATACTAATTGCCTGCAGTGAGATGTAGCTGCACAAAGCTGGGATGTATATATATACTGATACTGCAGCTAGCAGAATCAACTGCCTGCCTGTGGTACTAATAGGATAAGAAGAACACCACCAATTTTCTTCAGGTAGCTTTAGGTGCACACTGTGCAGAGGACACAGTGCACTAACTGTGAATACTGTAACTTCCTGCCTGTGGTATTAATAGGAGCAGAACTACAGCAATTGTCTTCGGGTAGCTTTAGGTGCACACTGTGTAGAGGACGCACTACACTAACTGTAAATACTGCAGCTGCCTGCCTGTGGTACTAATAAGATCAGAAGAACTCCACCAATTTTCTTAAGGTAGCTTTAGGTGCACACTGTGCAGAGGACACAGTACACTAACTGTAAATACTGTAGCTACCTGCCTGTGGTACTAATAGGATGAGAAGAACACCACCAATTTTCTTCAGGTAGCTTTAGGTGCACACTGTGCAGAGGACACAGTGCACTAACTGTGAATACTGTAGCTGCCTGCCTGTGGTATTAATAGGAGCAGAAAAACAGCAATTGTCTTCAGGTAGCTTTAGGTGCACACTGTGCAGAGGACGCACTACACTAACTTGTAAATACTGCAGCTGCCTGTGGTACTAATAGGATCAGAAGAACACCACCAATTTTCTTCAGGTAGCTTTAGGTGCACACTGTGCAGAGGATGCACTACACTAACTGTAAATACTGCAGCTGCCTGTGGTTCTAATAGGATCAGAAGAACACCACCAATTTTCTTCAGGTAGCTTTAGGTGCACACTGTGCAGAGGACGCACTACACTAACTTGTAAATACTGTAGCTGCCTGCGGTACTAATAGGATCAGAAGAACACCACCAATTTTCTTCAGGTAGCTTTAGGTACACACTGTGCAGACAACGCACTACACTAACTCTAAATACTGCAGCTGCCTGTGGTACTAATAGGAGCAGAAGAACACCACCAATTTTCTTTAGGTAGCTTTAGGTGCACACTGTTCAGAGGACTCACTACACTAACTGTGAATACTGCAGCTGCCTGCCTGTGGTACTAATAGGATCAGAAGAACACCACCAATTTTCTTCAGGTAGCTTTAGGTGCACACTGTGCAGAGGACACAGTACACTAACTGTAAATACTGTAGCTGCCTGCCTGTGGTATTAATAGGATCAGAACAACAGCAATTGTCTTCAGGTAGCTTTAGGTGCACACTGTGCAGAGGACACAGTACGCTAACTGTAAATACTGCAGCTGTCTGCCTGTGGTATTAACAGAATTATAACAACAGCAATTGTCTTCAGGTATCTTTAGGAGCACACTGTGCAGAGGACGCACTAAACTAACTGTAAATACTGCAGCTGCCTGTGGTACTAATAGGATCAGAAGGACACCACCAATTTTCTTTAGGTAGCTTTAGGTGCCCACTGTGCAGAGGACGCACTACACTAACTGCGAATACTGCAGCTGCCTGCGGTGGTAATAGGATCAGAAGAACACCACCAATTTTCTTCAGGTAGCTTTAGGTGCACACTGTGCAGAGGACACAGTACACTATCTGTAAATACTGTAGCTGCCTACCTGTGGTATTAATAGGATCAGAACAACAGCAATAGTCTTCAGGTAGCTTTAGGTGCACACTGTGCAGAGGACGCACTACACTAACTGTAAATACTGCAGCTGCCTGCGGTACTAATAGGATCAGAAAAACAACACCAATTTTCTTCAGGCAGCTTTAGGTGCACACTGTGCAGAGGACACACTACACTAACTTGTAAATACTGCAGCTGCCTGCGAAACTAATAGGATCAGAAGAACACCACCAATTTTCTTCAGGTAGCTTTAGGTGCACACTGTGCAGAGGATGCACTACAATAACTGTAAATACTGCAGCTGCCTGCCTGTGGTACTAATAGGATCAGAAGAACACCACCAATTTTCTTCAGGTAGCTTTAGGTGCACTCTGTGCAGAGAACACAGTACACTAACTGTAAATACTGTAGCTGCCTGCCTGTAGTATTAACAGGAGCAGAACAACAGCAATTGTCTTGAGGTAGCTTTAGGTGCACACTGTTCAGAGGATGCACTACACTAACTATAAATACTGCAGCTGCCTGCCTCTGGTACTAATAGGATCAGAAGAACACCACCAATTTTCTTCAGGTAGCTTTAGGTGCGCACTGTGCAGAGGACACAGTACACTATCTGTAAATACTGCAGCTGCCTGCCTGTGGTATTAGTAGGATCAGAACAACAGCAATAGTCTTCAGGTAGCTTTAGGTGCACACTGTGCAGAGGATGCACTACACTAACTGCGAATACTGCAGCTGCCTGCGGTGCTAATAGGATCAGAAGAACACCACCAATTTTCTTCAGGTAGCTTTAGGTGCACACTGTGCAGAGGACACAGTACACTATCTGCAAATACTATAGCTGCCTGCCTGTGGTATTAATAGGATCAGAAGAACAGCAATAGTCTTCAGGTAGCTTTAGGTGCACACTGTGCAGAGGACACACTACACTAACTGTAAATACTGCAGCTGCCTGCGGTACTAATAGGATCAGAAAAACAACACCAATTTTCTTCAGGCAGCTTTAGCTGCACACTGTGCAGAGGACGCAGTACACTAACTATAAATACTGCAGCTGCCTGCCTCTGGTACTAATAGGATCAGAAGAACACCACCAATTTTCTTCAGGTAGCTTTAGGTGCACACTGTGCAGAGGACACAGTACACTAACTGTAAATACTGTAGCTGCCTGCCTGTGGTATTAATAGGATCAGAACAACAGCAATTGTCTTCAGGTAGCTTTAGGTGCACACTGTGCAGAGGACACAGTACACTATCTGTAAATACTGCAGCTGCCTGCCTGTGGTATTAGTAGGATCAGAACAACAGCAATAGTCTTCAGGTAGCTTTAGGTGCACACTGTGCAGAGGACTCACTACACTAACTGTAAATACTGCAGCTGCCTGCGGTAATAATAGAATCAGAAGAACACCACCGATTTTCTTCGGGTAGCTTTAGTTGCACACTGTGCAGAGGACGCACTACACTAACAGTAAATACTGCAGCTGCCTGTGGTACTAATAGGATCAGAAGAACACCACCAATTTTCTTCAGGTAGCTTTAGGTGCCCACTGTGCAGAGGACGCACTACACTAACTTGTAAATACTGCAGCTGCCTGTGGTACTAATAGGATCAGAAGAACACCACAAATTTTCTTCAGGTAGCTTTAGGTACACACTGTGCAGACAACGCACTACACTAACTGTAAATACTGCAGCTGCCTGTGGTACTAATAGGATCAGAAGAACACCACCAATTTTCTTCAGGTAGCTTTAGGTGCACACTGTGCAGAGAACACAGTACACTAACTGTAAATACTGTAGCTGCCTGCCTGTAGTATTAATAGGAGCAGAACAACAGCAATTGTCTTGAGGTAGCTTTAGGTGCACACTGTTCAGAGGACGCACTACACTAACTATAAATACTGCAGCTGCCTGCCTCTGGTACTAATAGGATCAGAAGAACACCACCAATTTTCTTCAGGTAGCTTTAGGTGCACACTGTGCAGAGGACACAGTACACTATCTGTAAATACTGCAGCTGCCTGCCTGTGGTATTAGTAGGATCAGAACAACAGCAATAGACTTCAGGTAGCTTTAGGTGCACACTGTGCAGAGGATGCACTACACTAACTGCGAATACTGCAGCTGCCTGCGGTGCTAATAGGATCAGAAGAACACCACCAATTTTCTTCAGGTAGCTTTAGGTGCACACTGTGCAGAGGACACAGTACACTATCTGTAAATACTGTAGCTGCCTGCCTGTGGTATTAATAGGATCAGAAGAACAGCAATAGTCTTCAGGTAGCTTTAGGTGCACACTGTGCAGAGGACACACTACACTAACTGTAAATACTGCAGCTGCCTGCGGTACTAATAGGATCAGAAAAACAACACCAATTTTCTTCAGGCAGCTTTAGGTGCACACTGTGCAGAGGACGCAGTACACTAACTATAAATACTGCAGCTGCCTGCCTCTGGTACTAATAGGATCAGAAGAACACCACCAATTTTCTTCAGGTAGCTTTAGGTGCACACTGTGCAGAGGACACAGTACACTAACTGTAAATACTGTAGCTGCCTGCCTGTGGTATTAATAGGATCAGAACAACAGCAATTGTCTTCAGGTAGCTTTAGGTGAACACTGTGCCGAGGACACAGTACACTATCTGTAAATACTGCAGCTGCCTGCCTGTGGTATTAGTAGGATCAGAACAACAGCAATAGTCTTCAGGTAGCTTTAGTTGCACACTGTGCAGAGGACGCACTACACTAACAGTAAATACTGCAGCTGCCTGTGGTACTAATAGGATCAGAAGAACACCACCAATTTTCTTCAGGTAGCTTTAGGTGCCCACTGTTCAGAGGACGCACTACACTAACATGTAAATACTGCAGCTGCCTGTGGTACTAATAGGATCAGAAGAACACCACAAATTTTCTTCAGGTAGCTTTAGGTACACACTGTGCAGACAACGCACTACACTAACTGTAAATACTGCAGCTGCCTGTGGTACTAATAGGATCAGAAGAACACCACCAATTTTCTTCAGGTAGCTTTAGGTGCACACTGTGCAGAGGACACACTACACTAACTGTAAATACTGCAGCTGCCTGTGGTACTAATAGGATCAGAAGAACACCACCAATTTTCTTTAGGTAGCTTTAGGTGCACACTGTGCAGAGGACGCACTGCACTAACTGTGAATTCTGCAGATGCCTGTGGTACTAATAGGATCAGAAGAACACCACCAATTTTCTTCAGGTAGCTTTAGGTGCCCACTGTTCAGAGGACGCACTACACTAACTGTAAATACTGCAGCTGCCTGTGGTACTAATAGGATCAGAAGAACACCACCAATTTTCTTCAGGTAGCTTTAGGTGCACACTGTGCAGAGGACACACTACACTAACTGTAAATACTGCAGCTGCCTGTGGTACTAATAGGATCAGAAGAACACCACCAATTTTCTTTAGGTAGCTTTAGGTGCACACTGTGCAGAGGACGCACTGCACTAACTGTGAATTCTGCAGATGCCTGTGGTACTAATAGGATCAGAAGAACACCACCAATTTTCTTCAGGTAGCTTTAGGTGAACACTGTGCAGAGGACACAGTACACTAACTGTAAATACTGTAGCTGCCTGCCTGTGGTATTAATAGGATCAGAACAACAGCAATTGTCTTCAGATAGCTTTAGGTGCACACTGTGCAGAGGACACAGTACACTAACTGTAAATACTGCAGTTGCCTGCCTGTGGTATTATAGGATCAGAAGAACGCCACCAATATTCTTCAGGTAGCTTTAGGTGCACACTGTGCAGAGGACACAGTACACTATCTGTAAATACTGCAGCTGCCTGCCTGTGGTATTAGTAGGATCAGAACAACAGCAATAGTCTTCGGGTAGCTTTAGGTGCACACTGTGCAGAGGATGCACTACACTAACTGTAAATACTGCAGCTGCCTGCGGTAATAATAGGATCAGAAGAACACCACCGATTTTCTTCGGGTAGCTTTAGTTGCACACTGTGCAGAGGACGCACTACACTAACAGTAAATACTGCAGTTGCCTGTGGTACTAATAGGATCAGAAGAACACCACCAATTTTCTTCAGGTAGCTTTAGGTGCACACTGTGCAGAGGACACAGTGCACTAACTGTGAATACTGTAACTTCCTGCCTGTGGTATTAATAGGAGCAGAACTACAGCAATTGTCTTCGGGTAGCTTTAGGTGCACACTGTGTAGAGGACGCACTACACTAACTGTAAATACTGCAACTGCCTGCCTGTGGTACTAATAAGATCAGAAGAACTCCACCAATTTTCTTAAGGTAGCTTTAGGTGCACACTGTGCAGAGGACACAGTACACTAACTGTAAATACTGTAGCTACCTGCCTGTGGTACTAATAGGATGAGAAGAACACCACCAATTTTCTTCAGGTAGCTTTAGGTGCACACTGTGCAGAGGACACAGTGCACTAACTGTGAATACTGTAGCTGCCTGCCTGTGGTATTAATAGGAGCAGAAAAACAGCAATTGTCTTCAGGTAGCTTTAGGTGCACACTGTGCAGAGGACGCACTACACTAACTTGTAAATACTGCAGCTGCCTGTGGTACTAATAGGATCAGAAGAACACCACCAATTTTCTTCAGGTAGCTTTAGGTGCACACTGTGCAGAGGATGCACTACACTAACTGTAAATACTGCAGCTGCCTGTGGTTCTAATAGGATCAGAAGAACACCACCAATTTTCTTCAGGTAGCTTTAGGTGCACACTGTGCAGAGGACGCACTACACTAACTTGTAAATACTGTAGCTGCCTGCGGTACTAATAGGATCAGAAGAACACCACCAATTTTCTTCAGGTAGCTTTAGGTACACACTGTGCAGACAACGCACTACACTAACTCTAAATATTGCAGCTGCCTGTGGTACTAATAGGAGCAGAAGAACACCACCAATTTTCTTTAGGTAGCTTTAGGTGCACACTGTTCAGAGGACTCACTACACTAACTGTGAATACTGCAGCTACCTGCCTGTGGTACTAATAGGATCAGAAGAACACCACCAATTTTCTTCAGGTAGCTTTAGGTGCACACTGTGCAGAGGACACAGTACACTAACTGTAAATACTGTAGCTGCCTGCCTGTGGTATTAATAGGATCAGAACAACAGCAATTGTCTTCAGGTAGCTTTAGGTGCACACTGTGCAGAGGACACAGTACGCTAACTGTAAATACTGCAGCTGTCTGCCTGTGGTATTAACAGAATTATAACAACAGCAATTGTCTTCAGGTATCTTTAGGAGCACACTGTGCAGAGGACGCACTAAACTAACTGTAAATACTGCAGCTGCCTGTGGTACTAATAGGATCAGAAGGACACCACCAATTTTCTTCAGGTAGCTTTAGGTGCACACTGTGCAGAGGACACAGTACACTATCTGTAAATACTGTAGCTGCCTACCTGTGGTATTAATAGGATCAGAACAACAGCAATAGTCTTCAGGTAGCTTTAGGTGCACACTGTGCAGAGGACGCACTACACTAACTGTAAATACTGCAGCTGCCTGCGGTACTAATAGGATCAGAAAAACAACACCAATTTTCTTCAGGCAGCTTTAGGTGCACACTGTGCAGAGGACACACTACACTAACTTGTAAATACTGCAGCTGCCTGCGAAACTAATAGGATCAGAAGAACACCACCAATTTTCTTCAGGTAGCTTTAGGTGCACACTGTGCAGAGGATGCACTACAATAACTGTAAATACTGCAGCTGCCTGCCTGTGGTACTAATAGGATCAGAAGAACACCACCAATTTTCTTCAGGTAGCTTTAGGTGCACTCTGTGCAGAGAACACAGTACACTAACTGTAAATACTGTAGCTGCCTGCCTGTAGTATTAACAGGAGCAGAACAACAGCAATTGTCTTGAGGTAGCTTTAGGTGCACACTGTTCAGAGTATGCACTACACTAACTATAAATACTGCAGCTGCCTGCCTCTGGTACTAATAGGATCAGAAGAACACCACCAATTTTCTTCAGGTAGCTTTAGGTGCACACTGTGCAGAGGACACAGTACACTATCTGTAAATACTGCAGCTGCCTGCCTGTGGTATTAGTAGGATCAGAACAACAGCAATAGTCTTCAGGTAGCTTTAGGTGCACACTGTGCAGAGGATGCACTACACTAACTGCGAATACTGCAGCTGCCTGCGGTGCTAATAGGATCAGAAGAACACCACCAATTTTCTTCAGGTAGCTTTAGGTGCACACTGTGCAGAGGACACAGTACACTATCTGCAAATACTATAGCTGCCTGCCTGTGGTATTAATAGGATCAGAAGAACAGCAATAGTCTTCAGGTAGCTTTAGGTGCACACTGTGCAGAGGACACACTACACTAACTGTAAATACTGCAGCTGCCTGCGGTACTAATAGGATCAGAAAAACAACACCAATTTTCTTCAGGCAGCTTTAGCTGCACACTGTGCAGAGGACGCAGTACACTAACTATAAATACTGCAGCTGCCTGCCTCTGGTACTAATAGGATCAGAAGAACACCACCAATTTTCTTCAGGTAGCTTTAGGTGCACACTGTGCAGAGGACACAGTACACTAACTGTAAATACTGTAGCTGCCTGCCTGTGATATTAATAGGATCAGAACAACAGCAATTGTCTTCAGGTAGCTTTAGGTGCACACTGTGCAGAGGACACAGTACACTATCTGTAAATACTGCAGCTGCCTGCCTGTGGTATTAGTAGGATCAGAACAACAGCAATAGTCTTCAGGTAGCTTTAGGTGCACACTGTGCAGAGGACTCACTACACTAACTGTAAATACTGCAGCTGCCTGCGGTAATAATAGAATCAGAAGAACACCACCGATTTTCTTCGGGTAGCTTTAGTTGCACACTGTGCAGAGGACGCACTACACTAACAGTAAATACTGCAGCTGCCTGTGGTACTAATAGGATCAGAAGAACACCACCAATTTTCTTCAGGTAGCTTTAGGTGCCCACTGTGCAGAGGACGCACTACACTAACTTGTAAATACTGCAGCTGCCTGTGGTACTAATAGGATCAGAAGAACACCACAAATTTTCTTCAGGTAGCTTTAGGTACACACTGTGCAGACAACGCACTACACTAACTGTAAATACTGCAGCTGCCTGTGGTACTAATAGGATCAGAAGAACACCACCAATTTTCTTCAGGTAGCTTTAGGTGCACACTGTGCAGAGAACACAGTACACTAACTGTAAATACTGTAGCTGCCTGCCTGTAGTATTAATAGGAGCAGAACAACAGCAATTGTCTTGAGGTAGCTTTAGGTGCACACTGTTCAGAGGACGCACTACACTAACTATAAATACTGCAGCTGCCTGCCTCTGGTACTAATAGGATCAGAAGAACACCACCAATTTTCTTCAGGTAGCTTTAGGTGCACACTGTGCAGAGGACACAGTACACTATCTGTAAATACTGCAGCTGCCTGCCTGTGGTATTAGTAGGATCAGAACAACAGCAATAGACTTCAGGTAGCTTTAGGTGCACACTGTGCAGAGGATGCACTACACTAACTGCGAATACTGCAGCTGCCTGCGGTGCTAATAGGATCAGAAGAACACCACCAATTTTCTTCAGGTAGCTTTAGGTGCACACTGTGCAGAGGACACAGTACACTGTCTGTAAATACTGTAGCTGCCTGCCTGTGGTATTAATAGGATCAGAAGAACAGCAATAGTCTTCAGGTAGCTTTAGGTGCACACTGTGCAGAGGACACACTACACTAACTGTAAATACTGCAGCTGCCTGCGGTACTAATAGGATCAGAAAAACAACACCAATTTTCTTCAGGCAGCTTTAGGTGCACACTGTGCAGAGGACGCAGTACACTAACTATAAATACTGCAGCTGCCTGCCTCTGGTACTAATAGGATCAGAAGAACACCACCAATTTTCTTCAGGTAGCTTTAGGTGCACACTGTGCAGAGGACACAGTACACTAACTGTAAATACTGTAGCTGCCTGCCTGTGGTATTAATAGGATCAGAACAACAGCAATTGTCTTCAGGTAGCTTTAGGTGCACACTGTGCAGAGGACACAGTACACTATCTGTAAATACTGCAGCTGCCTGCCTGTGGTATTAGTAGGATCAGAACAACAGCAATAGTCTTCAGGTAGCTTTAGTTGCACACTGTGCAGAGGACGCACTACACTAACAGTAAATACTGCAGCTGCCTGTGGTACTAATAGGATCAGAAGAACACCACCAATTTTCTTCAGGTAGCTTTAGGTGCCCACTGTTCAGAGGACGCACTACACTAACTTGTAAATACTGCAGCTGCCTGTGGTACTAATAGGATCAGAAGAACACCACAAATTTTCTTCAGGTAGCTTTAGGTACACACTGTGCAGACAACGCACTACACTAACTGTAAATACTGCAGCTGCCTGTGGTACTAATAGGATCAGAAGAACACCACCAATTTTCTTCAGGTAGCTTTAGGTGCACACTGTGCAGAGGACACACTACACTAACTGTAAATACTGCAGCTGCCTGTGGTACTAATAGGATCAGAAGAATACCACCAATTTTCTTTAGGTAGCTTTAGGTGCACACTGTGCAGAGGACGCACTACACTAACTTGTAAATACTGTAGCTGCCTGCGGTACTAATAGGATCAGAAGAACACCACCAATTTTCTTCAGGTAGCTTTAGGTACACACTGTGCAGACAACGCACTACACTAACTCTAAATACTGCAGCTGCCTGTGGTACTAATAGGAGCAGAAGAACACCACAAATTTTCTTCAGGTAGCTTTAGGTACACACTGTGCAGACAACGCACTACACTAACTGTAAATACTGCAGCTGCCTGTGGTACTAATAGGATCAGAAGAACACCACCAATTTTCTTCAGGTAGCTTTAGGTGCACACTGTGCAGAGAACACAGTACACTAACTGTAAATACTGTAGCTGCCTGCCTGTAGTATTAATAGGAGCAGAACAACAGCAATTGTCTTGAGGTAGCTTTAGGTGCACACTGTTCAGAGGACGCACTACACTAACTATAAATACTGCAGCTGCCTGCCTCTGGTACTAATAGGATCAGAAGAACACCACCAATTTTCTTCAGGTAGCTTTAGGTGCACACTGTGCAGAGGACACAGTACACTATCTGTAAATACTGCAGCTGCCTGCCTGTGGTATTAGTAGGATCAGAACAACAGCAATAGACTTCAGGTAGCTTTAGGTGCACACTGTGCAGAGGATGCACTACACTAACTGCGAATACTGCAGCTGCCTGCGGTGCTAATAGGATCAGAAGAACACCACCAATTTTCTTCAGGTAGCTTTAGGTGCACACTGTGCAGAGGACACAGTACACTATCTGTAAATACTGTAGCTGCCTGCCTGTGGTATTAATAGGATCAGAAGAACAGCAATAGTCTTCAGGTAGCTTTAGGTGCACACTGTGCAGAGGACACACTACACTAACTGTAAATACTGCAGCTGCCTGCGGTACTAATAGGATCAGAAAAACAACACCAATTTTCTTCAGGCAGCTTTAGGTGCACACTGTGCAGAGGACGCAGTACACTAACTATAAATACTGCAGCTGCCTGCCTCTGGTACTAATAGGATCAGAAGAACACCACCAATTTTCTTCAGGTAGCTTTAGGTGCACACTGTGTAGAGGACACAGTACACTAACTGTAAATACTGTAGCTGCCTGCCTGTGGTATTAATAGGATCAGAACAACAGCAATTGTCTTCAGGTAGCTTTAGGTGAACACTGTGCCGAGGACACAGTACACTATCTGTAAATACTGCAGCTGCCTGCCTGTGGTATTAGTAGGATCAGAACAACAGCAATAGTCTTCAGGAAGCTTTAGTTGCACACTGTGCAGAGGACGCACTACACTAACAGTAAATACTGCAGCTGCCTGTGGTACTAATAGGATCAGAAGAACACCACCAATTTTCTTCAGGTAGCTTTAGGTGCCCACTGTTCAGAGGACGCACTACACTAACTTGTAAATACTGCAGCTGCCTGTGGTACTAATAGGATCAGAAGAACACCACAAATTTTCTTCAGGTAGCTTTAGGTACACACTGTGCAGACAACGCACTACACTATCTGTAAATACTGCAGCGGCCTGTGGTACTAATAGGATCAGAAGAACACCACCAATTTTCTTCAGCTAGCTTTAGGTGCACACTGTGCAGAGGACACACTACACTAACTGTAAATACTGCAGCTGCCTGTGGTACTAATAGGATCAGAAGAACACCACCAATTTTCTTTAGGTAGCTTTAGGTGCACACTGTGCAGAGGACGCACTGCACTAACTGTGAATTCTGCAGATGCCTGTGGTACTAATAGGATCAGAAGAACACCACCAATTTTCTTCAGGTAGCTTTAGGTGAACACTGTGCAGAGGACACAGTACACTAACTGTAAATACTGCAGCTGCCTGCCTGTGGTACTAATAGAATCAGAAGAACACCACCAATTTTCTTCAGGTAGCTTTAGGTGCACACTGTGCAGAGGACACAGTACACTAACTGTAAATACTGTAGCTGCCTGCCTGTGGTATTAATAGGATCAGAACAACAGCAATTGTCTTCAGATAGCTTTAGGTGCACACTGTGCAGAGGACACAGTACACTAACTGTAAATACTGCAGTTGCCTGCCTGTGGTATTATAGGATCAGAAGAACGCCACCAATATTCTTCAGGTAGCTTTAGGTGCACACTGTGCAGAGGACACAGTACACTATCTGTAAATACTGCAGCTGCCTGCCTGTGGTATTAGTAGGATCAGAACAACAGCAATAGTCTTCGGGTAGCTTTAGGTGCACACTGTGCAGAGGATGCACTACACTAACTGTAAATACTGCAGCTGCCTGCGGTAATAATAGGATCAGAAGAACACCACCGATTTTCTTCGGGTAGCTTTAGTTGCACACTGTGCAGAGGACGCACTACACTAACAGTAAATACTGCAGTTGCCTGTGGTACTAATAGGATCAGAAGAACACCACCAATTTTCTTCAGGTAGCTTTAGGTACACACTGTGCAGACAACGCACTACACTAACTGTAAATACTGCAGCTGCCTCTGGTACTAATAGGATCAGAAGAACACCACCAATTTTATTCAGGTAGCTTTAGGTGCACACTGTGCAGAGGACGCACTACACTAACTGTGAATTCTGCAGCTGCCTGTGGTACTAATAGGATAAGAAGAACACCACCAATTTTCTTGAGGTAGCTTTTGGTGAACACTGTGCAGAGGACACAGTACACTAACTGTAAATACTGCAGCTGCCTGCCCGTGGTACTAATAGAATTAGAAGAACACCACCAATTTTCTTCAGGTAGCTTTAGGTGCACACTGTGCAGAGGACACAGTACACTAACTGTAAATACTGTAGCTGCCTGTCTGTGGTATTAATGGGATTAGAACAACAGCAATTGTCTTCAGATAGCTTTAGGTGCACACTCTGCAGAGGATGCACTACACTAACTGTAAATACTGCAGCTGCCTGCGGTACTAATAGGATCAGAAGAACACCACCGATTTTCTTCTGGTAGCTTTAGTTGCACACTGTGCAGAGGACGCACTACACTAACTGTAAATACTGCATCTGCCTGTGGTACTAATAGGATCAGAAGAACACCACCAATTTTCTTCAGGTAGCTTTAGGTACACACTGTGCAGACAACGCACTACACTAACTGTAAATACTGCATCTGCCTGTGGTACTAATAGGATCAGAAGAACACCATCAATTTTCTTCAGGTAGCTTTAGGTGCACACTGTGCAGAGGACGTATTACACTAACTTGTAAATACTGCAGCTGCCTGCGGTACTAATAGGATCAGAAGAACACCACCAATTTTCTTCAGGTAGCTTTAGGTACACACTGTGCAGACAACGCACTACACTAACTGTAAATACTGCAGCTGCCTGTGGTATTAATAGGATCAGAAGAACACCACCAATTTTCTTCAGGTAGCTTTATGTGCACACTGTGCAGAGGACACACTACATTAACTTGTAAATACTGCAGCAGCCTGCGGTACTAATAGGATCAGAAGAACACCACCAATTTCCTTTAGATAGCTTTAGGTGCACAATGTGCAGAGGACGCACTACACTAACTGTGAATACTGCAGCTGCCTGCGGTACTAATAGGATCGGAAGAACACCACCAATTTCCTTTAGGTAGCTTTAGGTGCACACTGTGCAGAGGATGCACTACACTAACTGTGAATACTGCAGCTGCCTGTGGTACTAATAGGATCAGAAGAACACCACCAATTTTCTTCAGGTAGCTTTAGGTGCAAACTGTGCAGAGGACACAGTACACTAACTGTAAATACTGCAGCTGTATGCCTGTGGTACTAATAGGATCAGAAGAACACCACCAATTTTCTTCAGGTAGCTTTAGGTGCACACTGTGCAGAGGACACAGTACACTAACTGTAAATACTGTAGCTGCCTGTCTGTGGTATTAATAGGATCAGAACAACAGCAATAGTCTTCAGGTAGCTTTAGGTGCACACTGTGCAGAGGACACAGTACACTAACTGTAAATACTGCAGCTGCCTGTCTTTGGTATTAGTAGGATTAGAACAACAGCAATTGTCTTAAGGTAGCTTTAGGTGCACATTGTGCAGAGGACGCACTACACTAACTGTAAATACTGCAGCTGCCTGCGGTACTAATATGATCAGACGAACACCACCAATTTTCTTCAGGTAGCTTTAGGTGCACACTGTGCAGAGGACACAGTACACTAACTGTAAATTCCGCAGCTGCCTGCCTGTGGTACTAATAGGATCAGAAGAACACCACCAATTTCCTTCAGGTAGCTTTAGGTGCACACTGTGCAGAGGACGCAGTACACTAACTGTAAATATTGCAGCTGCCTGTGGTACTAATAGGATCAGAAGAACGCCACCAATTTTCTTTAGGTAGCTTTAGGTGCACACTGTGCAGAGCACGCACTACACTAACTTGTAAATACTGCAGCTGCCTGCGGTACTAATAGGATCAGAAGAACACCACCAATTTTCTTCAGGTATCTTTAGGTACACACGGTGCAGACAACGCACTACACTAACTGTGAATACTGCAGCTGCCTGTGGTACTAATAGGATCAGAAGAACACCACCAATTTTCTTCAGGTAGCTTTAGGTGCACACTGTGCAGAGGACACAGTACACTAACTGTAAATACTGCAGCTGCCTGCCTGTGGTACTAATAGGATCAGAAGAAAACCACCAATTTTCTTCAGGTAGCTTTAGGTGCACACTGTGCAGAGGACGCACTACACTAACTGTAAATTCTACAGCTGCCTGTGGTACTAATAGGATCAGAAGAACACCACCAATTTTCTTCAGGTAGCTTTAGGTGCACACCATGCAGAGGATGCACTACACTAACTTGTAAATACTGCAGCTGCCTGCGGTACTAATAGGATCAGAAGAACACCACCAATTTTCTTTAGGTAGCTTTAGGTGCACACTGTGCAGAGGACGCACTACACTAACTGTGAATACTGCAGCTGCCTGCGGTACTAATAGGATTAGAAGAACACCACCAATTTTCTTCAGGTAGCTTTAGGTGCACACTGTGCAGAGGACACAGTACACTAACTGTAAATACTGTAGCTGCCTGCCTGTGGTATTAATAGGATCAGAACAACAGCAATTGTCTTCAGGTAGCGTTAGGTGCACACTGTGCAGAGACACAGTACACTAATTGTAAATACTGCAGCTGCCTGCCTGTGGTATTAACAGGATTAGAACAACAGCAATTGTCTTCAGGTAGCTTTAGGTGCACACTGTGCAGAGGATGCACTACAGTAACTGTAAATACTGCAGCTGCCTGCGGTACTAATAGGATCGGAAGAACACCACCAATTTTCTTCAGGTACCTTTAGGTGCACACTGTGCAGAAGACACAGTACACTAACTATAAATACCGTAGCTGCCTGCCTGTGGTACTAATAGGATCAGAAGAAAACCACCAATTTTCTTCAGGTAGCTTTAGGTGCACACTGTGCAGAGGACGCACTACACTAACTTGTAAATACTGCAGCTGCCTGTGGTACTAATAGGATCAGAAGACCACCAATTTACTTTTGGTAGCTTTAGGTGCACACTGTGCAGAGGACGCACTACACTAACTGTGAATACTGCAGCTGCCTGCGGTACTAATAGGATCAGAAGAACACCACCAATTTTCTTCAGGTAGCTTTAGGTGCACATTGTGCAGAGGACACAGTACACTAACTGTAAATACTGTAGCTGCCTGCCTGTGGTATTAATAGGATCAGAACAACAGCAATTGTCATCAGGTAGCTTTAGGTGCACACTGTGCAGAGGACACAGTACACTAACTGTAAATACTGCAGCTGCCTGCCTGTGGTACTAATAGAATCAGAAG
Source organism: Aquarana catesbeiana (assembly GCF_042186555.1). Classification (NCBI taxonomy): domain Eukaryota; kingdom Metazoa; phylum Chordata; class Amphibia; order Anura; family Ranidae; genus Aquarana; species Aquarana catesbeiana. The sequence goes on along the minus strand of NC_133325.1, from coordinate 678,176,005 downwards.
AACACCACCAATTCTCTTCAGGTAGCTTTAGGTGCACACTGTGCAGAGGACACAGCACACTACCTGTAAATACTGCAGCTGGCTGCCTGTGGTGTTAGTAGGATCAGAACAACTGCAATTGTCTTCAGGTAGCTTTAGGTGCACACTGTGCAGAGGATGCTCTACACTAACTGTAAATACTGCAGCTGCCTGTGGTACTAATAGGATCAGAAGAACACCACCGATTTTCTTCGGGTATCTTTAGTTGCACACTGTGCAGAGGACGCAGTACACTAACTGTAAATACTTCAACTGCCTGCGGTACTAATAGGATCAGAAGAACACTGCCAATTTTCTTCAGGTAGCTTTAGATGCACACTGTGCAGAGGACGCACTGCACTAACTTGTAAATACTGCAGCTGCCTGCGATAATAATAGGATCAGAAGAACACCACCAATTTTCTTCAGGTAGCTTTAGGTGCACATTGTGCAAAGGACGCACTACACTAACTGTAAATACTGTAGCTAATAGGACTAATAGGATCAGAAGAACACCACCATTTTTCTTCAGGTAGCTGTAAATACTGTAAAAACACCTGCCTGTCTGTCTGTAGGAAGAGAATAACAGGAACGGATCTAGCTAAACTGAATACAGTGTGTAAGTGCAGCTAACTGACTCGCCTGCCTACTCCATCCAACTTAAATCAAATGACACTGTCTCTCTATCTCTCTCTCAATGCCAGAACACACTACCCAGGGCTGACATGCAGGCGGCCTTATATAGTGTGGGCCATGTACTAAACCCCCTGAGCCACCCTGGTGTTGGCCAATTACGGCTCTCTATGGAGACAGCATTCTGATTGGCCAAGCATATGGGTCATAGTGCATGCTTGCCCAATCATCAGCAGCAATGCAATGCAATGCCGCAGTGAATTATGGGCCATGACGCGCCACTTGAATTTGGTGAAAACGGCCCATATCGTTCGCAATTTGACAAACGGTCGAACATGCGATGTTCGAGTCGAACATGGGTTCGACTCGAGCTCGAAGCTTATCCCTAGTCTCCACATACATAAAATATAAATAGACAAAATAAATAAATAATAATCTAAATAAACCCAAAAGAGGAATACTCACACGTAGAAGTGAAAAAATACATAAATATATCAATAATAAACAAAATGAAAAGGGTCACTTACAGGTGACCACCAGATGCAGTATGAACCAAAATCCATTGAAAACAAAATGCAACACACAGTAAGGGCCAAAAAAAGTGCAGAAATACCCATAGTGTGTGGTAGAACAATAGTCTAGTTTGGAAAAAGTGAATATCAAAAAAAAGTTCATAAAGGAAAGTGCTAGATAATTGCTTCAGAATCCAGTGATTAAAATTAGGCTCATGCAATCTGATGTTTACTCCAGGGACATAAGTACAATCCACCGATAGGTGCAGTGGCCGTTCACCTTGTTGAACAGAATATCCGGCATTGGATCAAACACTCGCCTCCATGGAATCTCTGTCACTCAATCAGGTGATCGATAAGCTTGCACAAAGGGAAAGCAATAATAATTCTCATGGTGTAGTATAACAAACTGATTTTATTAAAACAATGTAGTAACTTACAATTAAAATCACTTCATCCAGCGAAATATAAGACCGAGGGGGTCATACACAATCTGATTGCTGCAGAAATCAAACTTCCGGTCTCGGCCCTGACTGGAAGTAACGTCACCCGGCTTCTTCTGATGGGTTGCGTCACAATCATGTGACTTTACCAAGGACTTGATAAAGTCACGTGATTGTGGCGCAACGTGTCGGGAGGAGTCTGGGGACATCACTTCCGGTCATGGCCGAGACTGGAACAGCCCATGTGTGACTCCTCAGTCTTGGATTTCACTAGATGCAGTGATTTTTTTTTTTTTTTGAAAAAAATTTTATTGAGGTTTGCATAGTATAAACAAGTACATTGCAGTAATCTCATAGCATGTTAGCTTGTATACATACAAATAGATGCATTTGACTGACCATATATAAGGCAAGAGCAAAACAAATCCATCTTGGAATAATGGGGAGGGGGGGGGGAAGGGGGATCTGCCAAGCGGATCACTGCTTATGAAAGACTAAGAACTGACCAAGCCAATACCCATAATGATGGGTGCATAACAGTACATCACAATACAACCTCAGGAGTGGAAGCATAGTATAGACAACAATATCTTATAAAGATGCATTACGTTCAAGTAGTGTCAATGTAGACTGTGGGAGTAACCAATGTCAGAGATATGAGGGACATGGAAGTCAAGGGGCTGTGATGGTTTTGTGGCGAATTGTGGCATATGTAAGCTGGGGGGGTCCTTCTGAGCGGGGTACTTAATTTTAAGGTTGCCCAGAGAATTTGAGATATCTCTTTTCAGGTACCAGTCCGTGTATCGGAATGGGCGCATGACATCTTGCAGAGCCGTCTGAGTGAATGTGGCTTCTATATATTTGCGCCACCTCATGAAGAAGCGCGAAGTAGAGCGAAAGTTGAGTGAAATGGTGTCGAGCCTTTCCATGTAGAAAAGTGCCATCATGGCTTTTTCAACTTCGGGTAATGTAGGTGGCGTTGGTATAATCCAATGATTCATTATCGTTCTGCGGGCTACTAGAAGGAGTAGTTGTGCCCATTGGGGAATATTCGTAGGTCCTCTGGTTGTTGGAGGATCTGTTTGGGGCGTGTATCCAAATAGGCATAATAATTGATCCCTTGGGATCTGTGCTTTATTGATCCTGTCAATGTGCTCTAAGACAGAGTTCCAAAATGTGGTTATGGCTGTGCAGTCCCAAAGACGATGCAACAGGGTGGGGCGTGGTACCGAACACCAGGGGCATTTCATTTGATTTGGATTGTCTTTGGTGAAGTAAAAAGGGTAGTATGCTCTATGTATAATTTTGAATTGGGTTTCCCGCCACGTTTCAGATATTGTTAGTTTGCGGACTTGTCTGTATCCTTCAAGTATTTTTTCTGACAGTTCGTCATCTCCTAGGACAACCGACCATTTATGAAATGGTTTGAGGTGGTATTTTGCAGATTGATGTTGGATGAGGTAGGAGTAGAGATTGGTGATGGAATAATCATTTTGCTGTAATACTGTGTCTATGAAGGATTTCTGGAGGGGATCAGATTTGGGTCCATAGCAAGACTTCAAATAGTCGATCAATTGAGAATAAAAGAATACATGTTTTGCTGGTAGGGAGAATTCGCTAGCCAACGACCGGAAAGGTTTGAAGCGCCCCGAGGTACCCTGGTATATAGAGACTACTTTCGTGAGGCCATTGGATCTCCATTGATCAAACGCTTTGTGCATCGTGGATGGGAGAAACATAGGGTTTCCTTGAATGATTAAGTGCCTTGAAATGTTTGAGGGAAGTCCCAGTAGTTTTCGTACTTCTCTCCAGGCAATTACAGTGTCTCTGATAAGTGTATTGGATTTGAGGTGGGGTGAGAGAGCGTTGAGGTTAGAATGAAGGATAGCTGATAATGTGTGAGGTGAGGTCATGGCAGCTTCAAGAGAGGTATTGCAATATTTCGACTTTCCATTCAGCCAATCCAAACCTTGTCGAAGCAAACACGACAGATTATAAAAACGTAAATTGGGCAGACCCGCCCCACCCTCGGACTTCGGGAGACATAGTTTTTGTAGCGCGATACGTGGTTTTTTGCGAGACCAAATAAAAGTAATTAATGCTTTATGTATTTTCTGTACATCTGAATGTTTTAATAATAAAGGTATGGTCTGCATTGGGTAGAGCAGGCGCGCAAACGACACCATTTTGAATAGGTGACATCTCCCAAAGAGCGAGAGGGGGAGGGCCGCCCAAGCTTCCAACTCCTGCACAATCTTAGTTATCAGAGGTGGGTAATTAAGTACATAGAGAGAGGAGGGTTCACGTCCTATGTGTATGCCTAGATATGTGATATATCGGGTTGTCACTGTAAATGGTGATAGATGTTTCCATTTAGTTGCCAATCGTGGGTGTAGTGGTAGGATCTCGCTTTTATCAAGGTTAATTCTAAAGCCCGAGCTTAGTTGAAAAGCCGCAAATAGTTCACGCAGTTTTTCAAAGTCTGAAAGAGGATTAGTGGAAAACAACAGTATGTCATCTGCGAATAATGCGGATCTGAGAACCTGGTCTCCTATTGTGATTCCGCTGACCCCATCTTGTGCGTTTAGTAGTCTGGAAAGTGGTTCTATGGCCAAGTTGAAGAGTAAGGGGGAGAGTGGGCATCCCTGTCTTGTTCCCTTAGTCAGGGGAATCGAGGCCGACATGAAGTCAGGAGTGACAAGTCGAGCTGTCGGGGAAGCATACATTTGTTGAAGGAAACTCATGATAGGGCCCGTGAAACCGAATTGTTGTAGTACTCGAAATAGCCAGGACAAACTAACGTTGTCGAAAGCCTTTTCGGCATCCAGTGATATAATAGCGACATCTTGGTCTGGATGAGTTGTAGCGTAATGTAACGCCATTAGTACTTTTCGTATATTTAAAGTGGCAGAACGACCCGTAACAAATCCCGATTGAGCTGGGTGTAACAATGAAGGGAGAAGATGTGCTAAGCGCGACGCAACAATTTTAGAGAGGATTTTGACATCTACGTTTATGAGGGATATTGGGCGATAGGAACCTGGCAGTTGGGGGTCTTTTCCTTTTTTAGCTATTAGTTTAATGTGGGCTTGTGTCCCTGTAGGGAGATACGGCCCCCCATTCCACATGGCTGCATATACGTGCTTTAGGGTGTCTGGGATGAAGTCTTTGGTCATTTTATAAAATTCAGCTGTGTATCCGTCGGGACCCGGGGCTTTATTAGATGACATATTTTTGATCGTGCGTCGGATATCGTCGGTTGTGATAGGTGCATTAAGTGCCTCTAGCTGTGCAGTTTGAAGTCTGGGTAGATGTACTTTAGACAGGAGGGCTTCCGTAATGGCTGGATCCATCTGGTCGGCAGCGTATAAGTCTGTGTAGTATTTACTGATTATGTTACTGATTTCATCAGTAGACGTAGTTATGGATCCATCTGCATTTCTCAAAGTAGAGATGCGGGTGGGTCGTCTCGCTCCTGCACACAGTTTGGCCAGTAGCTTGCCAGCTTTGTTGCCATACCTGTGGAAATGTATTTTAGAGTATGCCAACCTAGCCGCCTCCTGATGTTCTGCCCAAAGATCAAACGTGCACTTAGCTTGTCTCCATGTTCGGATATTATCAGGTGTACGATTTAAAGTTAAGCAGTCATGAGCTGTGCGTAGCGCTTCACTGGCTTGTCGGTATTGTTGTTTAGAGTGTTTTTTGAATTGTGTGGTATATGAAATGATCGTCCCCCTGAGGAAAGCTTTGCCAGCTTCCCAAAAGAGATTAGGTTCGGTAATATGTGCTCCATTGGTGGAGACATAATCGTTCCATGCCGTGGTTAGTGTGTGTTGAAAATCCTGGTTGTTCATCAAGTAGGATGGAAAGCGCCATATGGGCGAAGGAGTTGAAGGTGTCATCTGTGTCATGTGTATAGATATAGGGCTATGATCTGATATCCTAGCGTCTAAGATCTCTGGTTCGCATAGGGTGTTGATTAGTGCAGGGGAGGCAAAGAAGTAGTCAATGCGCGAAAAGGAGTTGTGTGGGGGTGAGAAAAAAGTGTACTCCCTGTCTGTCGGGTGGTACAGACGCCAGACATCCGCATATTGCATGGAAGCAATAGCTTGTGCCAGTAGAGTAGAGTCAGGCGCTTGCGATGTGGGATTATGTGTTCGGTGGGTGGAATCTTTTGTGCGGTCTGCTAGTGTAGACATGACTGAGTTAAAATCTCCACCCACTAAGTGTAGTGTTTCAGGAGCGGAGAGTATCCATTGCACCATGTCTTGGAAGAAGGAGGTGTCTGGCGAGTTAGGAGCATAGATGTTAGTGATAGCCACTTGTTTGTTGCCTATTGTCAGGTGTATGGTCATTTTGCGGCCTGATGAGTCAATCCTAACGTCTCTTAATGTGTGTTTTAGGTTTTTATGTATCAGTATGGCCACACCTGCTTTGCGGCCTATTGCAGGTGATCCATATATCACACCCACCCATAATTTACGTAAGCGGGTTAGATCGTCTGCAGACAGGTGCGTTTCCTGCAGCAGGGCCACATCCGTCTGAAGACGTTTCAGATGTCTAAGTATAGCCATTCGCTTACATGGAGAGCGGAGTCCCTTGACATTCCATGAAGTGAACTTTAAGTGGTTCTCACCAGTTGAAGAGGCCATGTCCGATGTTGAGGAGTGTATTGGGTTGAGGAGATGGAGTAAAATCTCCAATCAGACAGTGCATCTGCAATCTGAAGGTGATCTAAGTTTCCTGAGGTTATAAGTATTGAACAGGTGATTACATTTGATAAGTAAACATAACTAAGGATGATAGAGAAGAACAGTTTGGCAGAAGGTAAATGGGAAAAACCTTTAACAGGCATTATGGGCTTCACTTTTTTCCACATGAGGTTCGATTACTTTTCATGGCTCCCATCGATCTCCCATTCTACTCTCGGCTGCAGGTGTTGAGCCATAGGGAGGGGGGGTAAAAGGGCATGGGGGAGGAGATGTTAGTAGATTGGAAGTCCTGGGGACTGAGATTTTACACGAGACATATCCAGTCCTCACCTAGGAGGGCGGCGTCTTTGAGTGATTAAGTTTTGTGAAGTAAAAGCTAGAAACAAGGGGAATCAGAGAAGTGGATCAGCAACTGAAGCCTCAGTGGTGGTTAAATAGCTTAGCCCGTAGACAACACAATTTTTTCAAAGCAATACCACTATATTAAACCGAACAAGTATTGAATAAACGAAAACGTGCCTAAGTATAGCAGCATGTTGCAATATTAGCTGTGGGTGTTCATTCAGGTACATAGGGTATAAAAGGTGTAAAAAACAACGTAAGGTGAGATGAAAGGGAGCATGTGGGGGGAGTAATACTACCCGTCTCCCGGATAGGCGAAGCAGCATCTGTCCCTTGTAGGTCATCAGCGGTGTCCCGAACGGTCCTCTTTCTGCGTAGCACGAAGACGCTTGTATGGGGGTTTGGTCGGGCTACGTTGGGGTTTAGCAGACGAAAATGGAGGGGTCTCCGATGTTGTAGTATAGTCCTCCGTTGATTTATTATGTTCCATTTCCGTGTCCAGGGTAGAGATAAATTTTTCCGCTTCGTCCAGCGTGGTGAAAGTGAGTTGTTCTCCATCCTGTGTTTGAACTCGAAGGGTGGCCGGATAGGCCAAGGAAAATCTGAGCTGATGGTTGTATAGAATGGAGCATATTGGAGAAAAAGCCTTGCGCTTATTCATGACCTCTACAGAGTAGTCGGCGAACAGCAGCAGTTTCGCGCCATCTACCGTTAGTGAGCGGGAACGACGGAACTTTTGCATGATGGCATTTTTATCTGCGTAGTTCAGGTACTTGACAATAACATGTCGGGGCTTTGCGCGGGTTTCCGTGTATTGTCCAATGCGATGCGCTCTTTCTATTATGCATGGTATGCGGAGGCCCAGTTGTTCGGGAATGATCTTTGCACATATATTGGTCAGTTGTTGGGTAGTGATCGATTCAGGAAGTCCTATTATCCTTAAATTGTTTCGTCTCGAACGATTTTCGAGATCGTCGAGTTTTTCCCAGATCTCTCTGTGTGTGATGCTCATACGTGCTACTGCAGCAGATGTAGCAGTGGCTTCATCTTCCAGTGAGGAGATTCGTTCCTCTGTGTGTGAGATCCGCTGTGCTTGTGCCTGCACTTCAACATGGAGCAGCTCTAGCCCCCTGCTTACTGCTGTGTCTACTGTGGCAGCAAGAGTGGGTCCTAGCAGCGCTACAACTGCTTGGGCTATGCCTTCAGGTGATGCAGGGTCAGCAGCTATAGTTACTGGGGCTGATGGATGTAAGGTGGGCTGTTGTGGAGGCAGTGGAGGCGGCTGCAGCAGTTCAGCTTGAGAGATCACGGCCGCCATTTTAGCTGCGCCTGTCTCTGTCCCTTCAGCCTGTGTCAGTGAGGCGGACGCCGTTCGGGCGTATGATCGCTCCACAAAGCGATCCATATGTGTCCCCTCTGAGCGGCAGTATAAGGGGGGATCTCCCCGAGGCTTATGCCGGGCTTTTAGGCCGATTTTATGGAGAGCGGTGCGGGAGCTGTGGGTTCCTACCTCCTCCTCATATGGCGCCGGAACCGGAAGTCGATGCAGTGATTTTAACTGTAAGTAACAGTTAGCAGTGTTCTTGTAGATAGCTGTCTTATTTTTTGTGTTTTGATTATGGATCCCATCATGAGCATGTGTCAGGAAATTCTCCTGATGTTGATGTTGCTGAGGCTCCTAAGACGTAGAAAATTGCTTGAGAGGACCAGAATTCCTCACTACTGGACTCATCAATTGATGCAGGCAACAGCATGTGATAAAATTTGTGTTTTTTCAACATTTTTACATGTTAAAAAGTGTTTTCCCCTTTAAAAATGCTTATAAATGCAAACGAGCATAAATGCGGTTTACTGCAGTTACAAGCATAAACTACTATAAAGGAATGTACACATAAGATAACATAGAGGAGAGTTCAGGGGCTGCTGAAAAAAACACCCAACTGCTCCTAAACTTCAACTTAGCAGCTGTGGTGTACCTGAGTCCTTACACTTTTTTGGCATAATTCAAATGCATGTATAACATTTTTAGTACATAAGCTCTTTGTTGAGGGTGAACTTTTGGAGTGACTTGCATTTATAACCATGATAATTTTGTGATTGTCAGCCTGCTTGTGCAAGTTTGTCATTTGAATTAACATGCTGATCTGTCACTAGATTAGGAAATGATACAGACCACCACCTAAACAGGTGCAGAAATTCAATTTTTTGAAAATTGTGACAAGTGGTTACATCTGAAGTGGTTCTGTGGTAAATCTGTGGCAATTATGCCACGCTTTTTTTTAATGCGAAAGTGTAGAATATCTGTCACACCTATTACACTGAACTGTGACATTATGATACATTTAGGAAGGAGAAGCTGCGCTATATATATCCAAACCAGCAATGGCTTATAGATATCAGAATAAGTGTGCATTGACAAAGTCCATAACAAAACACCCAGGTGAGCTTGGTCCGAACTTAAGTGCCGCCACCTATTAAAAAACTCGCTTACCAGATGGCAAGCAAAAGCATGCAGATGGCTATAGCCCAGCCATGGCCTTTGCTTGATAAGGAACGTCCAAACTGATATACCCAGATGAGTCATCTGTATACTGCAATCCCCTGTGATCGTGGGCGTCCGCTGGGTCTCGGTAACTCAAACGGGTATAAGAGAAAGACCAACCATAGTGTAATAACGTTTGGGATATTTTATTAAGAGAAAAAAGTATTGCACTTACATATCAGTAGTGTAAAATAGCGCTAAAAAACAGAACCGGCCGGCTGCAATAGAAGACCCCGTCCTCCTAGTCAAACAGCGTGGTGACGTCAGCACGTATCCTCCTCCATTATGATACATTTGTCACTTCACAACAGCAGATACACAAAATGTGATGCATTTAATATGAAATTTTTACTAAATGTCCTCCAAGTGGCAGCTGTCCTGGTGATCACATGATTGGTAACCATGATCAAGAAATATTCTTGACTATTAGTGAAGACCCAGAGCTGTCAGTCACAGCAGGGCCTTACAGCTTGGAGCATGCAGAGCTGTATGCTCCAAACTATAAAGAACTACATAGATTAACATTCCCTCTGCATGAAAAATCATTCAGGGGAACATTAGTCAGATTTTAGATGAAAAGGGCTTAAGGAAATTATCTAAGTTTTTCAGTATTCTTTTTAAATGGGTTATACTGTATTTTAGAGAAATATGCTTGTTATAAATAAATAGATCATATTTTCAAAAATAAAAATTGAATATGATAATATATATGGGGAACAGAGTCTATCCATCCAGGGCCTTTATTATTCATCCTGACCTGGCATGACTGCACCTGAATATTCTGCCATGTACAATCTATTGTTACCTGGTTACCTAATGATCTGGGGTGGACTTATCCTGAGCGTGGACAAAGAATTCCAACACCACCCATTTTGACCTACGCACCTCTGTGCAGTCAGCAAAACTTACCAATGAATCAACACCTCTCATTGCTCCTCAGTCACTGCAGTGTACAAGGAATGACCATCATCAGTGAGGGAAATTGTATAGTATAAAATGATTGGTAAGACTCTATGGGTGAGATTTACTAAAAATGGAGCACTCAGAACTTGGTGCAGCTGTGCATGGTAGCCAATCAGCTTCTAACATCAGCTTGTTCAATTAAGCTTTGACAATAAAATCTGAAAGCTGATTGGTTTCTATGCAGAGCTGCACCAGATTTTACACTCTCCAGTTTTAGTAAATCCCCCTTATGTGCTTCTCCAGAAACACTGAAAACTGTGCCTGACCAAAAACACTATTGGAACAATGAATGTAAATCTCAGATAAGGGAAAAATGTGAATATTTTTAGGTATTTATGGCTTTATGACCTCAACACAGGTGCATAATTTCCTGGCTAGCATGAGGAGTCCACTGAATGATTTTACTTTCTGAACAAAGTTGACCTTTAAAATAAATTCCTACTTTTGTGAACTTATTTTAACAATGACAAACAATCCTTCCATACCTCTATGGGAGGTAAATTGAGTTCAAATAAGTATTGGAACATACTCCCAGCATTTACAGCCACAAGAACAACTCAGTCACGTTTATCCAATCACCTCGGTGTCACAAAATCTATCAGGGTAGATAGTGACTGTCCAAGAACATGACAGGTGGTATGAATGTTGAAAAAACATGGTGCTATGAAGTCTGGGAATGGTTTTAATTGTTGTAATTTGGAAAAAATCCTCACTTTCAGCTTGGAGAAATGTCACTTGTATTCTCTCCTTGTCAAAGCAGGAATGTTAAATCAGTGTAAGGCAGAAAGCACCCTTGGAAGCTCCCCTGTCTCCAACCTGTGCTCAGACATTTAACCTGACATGTCTGATCTAAAAGCAAGAGAATAAAGTAAATAAATACAAGTATAATAATCCCTGGAAGGTAAGGTTATACTTACTCATATGAAGAGTGTAGATTCAGATTATTGCAGATGTCCATTGGCGGCTGATTTTCATTAAGCAGACAAAAAAGAATATTATAAAAAAAAAAAAAACGAAAAATAAAAAGTTCCTTTTTTGAGGGGCAGGCGTTGCACTTGTGGGCTTATTTTTCTCAGTGTCAGTTCATGATCTATGGTAACCTAACATCTTCACCAGATGCAGATACTGTACATGAATATGAAGTTTCTGCTATAAGATGACAAATGTCTCTCTGCCATACACCGTCACACAGTTGTAATTCTTTTGTTAGGATTCAACAAATTATATGGTAATTCACATAAAATATCTGTAGGTCAGGAAAGGTGTACAGTAAATTCTACTACATTTTTTCCATTTCTATCCAGCTGAAAGATTGACTAATGAAGCCATAAATGAACATCTTATTAGGCTAATTCTCCATGGGAAAGTACTATAAGTAGCTATTTGCACAACCGATATAATTTAAACAACTTCATCCATCTTCGTCAAAGTGGATCCCTGGGTTTAATTAACCACAGCCTCAACAACGAAAGGAGATGGGATGAAAATATAGTGTTGTCATGTAGCCTATTTATTCATACCAGTCATACCAGAAAGGTACGGTAAGTTTGTAACTTGTGCTTGCTTGCTTGCTATTTAGGGCATTTATTATTGCGTATGTTGCAAGATCATTTCATATCACTGCTCTCTTGAAAACTCTTCATTCATTTTTTTTTTTTTTAAATCTTTCATTGGTTCAAATAAGAAGCAAAATGAAAATATGTACAGTTCAATGAAAGATAAATGCACAAGTAGAAAAATAGTATAAAAAATGCAAGAAACACTTTGGATCCTTGATCAGTTCTTGATCTTGTTGTTTAGATTGGTTGTGGTGCAGTGAAAGTAAGATTTGTTTTTCAACAATAAATGTTTATTGAGTTATACTGTTATACACGTTGTACATACAAAAAAAAGGGGCGTGAGGTCCCCCCCCAAAATCCATACCAAACCCTTCTCCGAGCATGCAACCTGGCAGGTCAGAAAAAGGAGAGGATGAGTGAGCGCCCCCTCCCTCATTCTGAACCATACCAGGCCACATGCCCTCAACATGGAGGGTGGGTGCTTTGGGGACAGGGGGGCTCTGTCCCCCCTGGCCCCAAAGCACCTTATCCCCATGTTAATGGGGACAAGGGGCTCTTCCCAACAACCCTGGGCTGTGGTTGTCAGGGTCTGCGGGTGTGGGCTTATCGGAATTTGGAAGCCGCCTTTAACAAGCGGGCCCCCAGATTCCAGGACCCCCCAGGTGAATGTGTATTGGGTACATCGTACCCCTACCCATTCACCAAAAAATGTCAAAAAGTAATAAAGACAAGTCCTTTATTAAAAAATAAAAAAATAGTGTCCCTCAATGTATATCTATCGTCAACCATGACGCCCACCAGGAAGTGAAAAAAAAAAAACACTGCTGGATCGAGGAAGCAGAGCAGAGGGAGATCATGTGACTGCACAGAGGAGCTATGAAAAAGGGTATTTAGGATTATAATTTAAAAGAAACACACACACACTGCACTTTATATCTCGCAAAAACAGAGATGATACAAGTAATTATGTTATGTGACTTTACAACCTCTTTAAGCTTTGGAGCAGCCAGAGGCCATGACAATATCCCCAGGCAGAGAACACCCAGCTACCCCCAGAAAATCCAGCCTCACAATTAGTCCCACACAACTGGCTCTGATACTGAACAGGGTCTGTTTGTCAAGCACAGTCATTGCTCAATGTGCAGACACACAATACCACAGTTGTCCACTACCAGAACTGAGGGATACTGGCCACTGCACATCTGCACTGCCATCTTGTCAATAAAGGACCATAGAGGGTCAATAGAGAGGGTTGTGCAGCTTTTCATTACTAGTTATAAACTTATGTGAGCAGCTGCCAATTTTGCTTTACACACTAAACTAGTAATAGGTTAGAGAAACCGAGATTATTAATTTCCCTGAAAATTAAACATAAATCAGAGGATTTAGTGCAATTTAGCCATTTTGGCTAAATCCATTGAAGTTAACTGATAAGGTAATTTTAGTAGATTTCAAGGCTGCAATTGGCTTTAATGGCTTCTGGGGGTTATATAAGCTCATTGAACTATCCTGGAATTGTTTTTGTGATGAAAAATGGTACCCTATAAGCCATTGTATTTTAATATTATTTTATATATATATACAGTATCTCACAAAAGTGAGTACACCCCTCACGTTTTTGTTAAATATTATGTTATTCTATCTTTTCATGTGACAACACTGAAGAAATGACACTTTTCTACAATGTAAAGTAGTGCCTGTACAGCTTGTATAACAGTGTAAATTTGCTGTCCCCTCAAAATAACTCAATACACAGCCATTAATGTCTAAACCGCTGGCAACAAAAGCGAGTACACCCCTAAGTGAAAATGTCCAAATTGGGCCCAAAGTGTCAATATTTTGAGTGGCCACCATTATTTTCCAGCACTGCCTTAACCCTCTTGAGCATGGAGTTCACCAGAGCTTTAGAACAACCATTCTTTTTTTCAGATCCTCAGGGAGTTCTTTGCCACGAGGTGCCATGTTGAACTTTCAGTTACCAGTATGAGTGAGGGAGAGCAATAACACCAAATTTAACACACCTGCTCCCCATTCACACCTGAGACCTTGTAACACTAACGAGTCGCATGACACCAGGGAGGGAAAATGGCTAATTGGGCCCAATATGGACATTTTCATTTAGGGGTGTACTCACTTGTGTTGCCAAGCGGTTTAGACATTAATGGCTGTGTGTTGAGTTATTTTGAGGGGACAGCAAATTTACACTGTTATACAAGCTGTACACTCATTACTTTACATTGTAGCAAAGTGTAATTTCTTCAGTGTTGTCAGTGTTGTCACATGAAAAGATATAATAAAATATTTACAAAAATGTGAAGGACGTACTCACTTTTGTGAGATATTGTATATATACGTGATCCAACTCTTCCAGGTAGTGGGCGCGCATGGATGGTGGGTGTACAGTACCCAATATCCTCCTGCACCGATTGTCAGGCAGAGAATCAGAATTGCGATCTGCCTATGTAAAGAAGGCAGATCACTGTTCTAACAAGAGGGAAGGGATGTAATTTGTGTCCCTGCAAGGCAGCGAATATATTCCATCTCCTCCCCTGGTAACAGCACCTCCCACAGTATAGTAAAACACTGGCTAGGCACATAGTTAACCCTTTGATTGTCCCTGATGTTAACCCCTTTCCATATTTTTTAGCATGATCACTTTATTAGTGTTACTGGTCCCCAAAAAGTGTCAAAAGTGTCAGTTACTGTCAGTATGTCCGACACAATATCGCAGTCCTGCTATAGGTCGCTGATCACTGGCATTACTAGTAAAAGAAAAATGCATAAATAAAAATTTCCCATAGTTTGTTGATACTATAATTTTTGTGCAAACCAACCAATATACACTTATTGGGATTTTTTTACCAAAAATATGTGGCAGAATACATTATGGCCTAAATGTATGAAGAAATTTGATTTTTTTTTTAAATTTAATTGTTTTATAGCAGAAAGTAAAAAATTCATTTTTTTTCAAAATTGTTCATTTTTGTGTATAGCGCAAAAAATAAAAAAACGGATTGATCAAATATAGCTCAAAATCAAATATAGCTCTATTTGTGGAAAAAAAAGGGCATACATTTTATTTGGGAACAGCGTTGCATTACCTTGCAATTATCAGTTAAAGTAACGCAGTGCCGTATCACAAAAATGGCCTAGTCATAAAGGGGGGTAATTTCCCGGAGGTTAAGTGGTTCTTTTTTTTACTCACACTATCTGTGTCACTGATCTGTGTTGTATTGGAGAGCTACAGTTGCTTGAAGAATCTTTAGTATCCAAAAAACTTATGGGTGTGTCCTGAAGATGTCTAATCACAGATGAAACTAGCTGAGGCGGTGTTACCTAGCCAAATGTGACTTTAAGTGAAGGCACATCCCATCCCTGGAGCGCAATTTGGCTTCTGGTCTCGGGGCAACGGCAGCCATCTTAACAAAAAGTGCTGTATGTACCTGGTGCCAGTCCATAGGCACACATACATGTGAGTGTGATGTAATTGTAATGTTTTACATGGTTTAATAAAGTCAGCTGCTTTGCGCAAGTAACCTTTTTTTCCTGATATTGTTTTTTGTGTGGCAGTGTATGGCATAGGAAGGAATCACATTGTGGTACATGTGAATGGTCACATTGATGACAAGATACACAGTGGGTCCAACCAAAAAAAAAAAGTGCAGTGAGACCTATCTAGTAATAGAAGGTCCATTCATTTTAGTGAGTGTACATCCACCAAATACCACCAAAAGAAAGTGCTATTTGTGTGAAAAGAAGAATGATAAAAATGTAATTTGTGTACAGTGTTGCATGACTGCGCAATTGTCAGTGTGACAGCTCTGAAAGCTGAAAATTGGCCTGGGCAGGAAGGGGGTAAAGGTGCCCTTTATTGAAGTGGTTAAGCAACTATTATTTGAATGGGACTCATTTGACATAAGTTGTATTTTCTGGTGTTGTTTACTTTTTTTTTGTGCACTTTTAGGGCTCATTTAAACTTGTTTCAAAACATCGCTTCTGACGCGCATTTTTAAAGCTCTCTGAATGCCAGTCAAAGCACCAAAATGGTTAGCTTACAGTCCCGTTTACACATTGCATTTGCTTTGCTTTGCTTGGCTCCTCTTTTAAAAATGATATCCAATGTCACTTTAGTGGTGCTTCAAAGCATCTTCAAAGCCTCCATAGAAGCCTATGCCAAAGCTCGCTTGAAGCACTTGAAGCTTTTGAGAGACTTTTATTCAGCTTTAGCTTCACTTTGTTTCGGAGAAATTGCAGGTATGAGATCTCTCCACACATACAGGGCATCTGCCAAGCTTCATTAAAGCAACACCGAAGCACCACTGAAGAATCACAGAAGCATCAAAAACACATTTAAAAAAGCATGTTGAAAATGTTTAATGCAGGGGGGCAGGAGGCGGAGCCTAGCGGAGCAGACATGCATTGTTAGAGCTCCACACCGCTGAGGAGAGAAGAGAAGGACAAAGCGGAGCCTGCAGGCTCAAAAGGTATCCATTTGAACCTTTTTGCCCCAGGGAACAAACTGTGAAAGTTTGGGCAGGAAATATGGTACTGGGAGGAAACCGTGGCAGAAATAAAAATCACCTCACAAAGAGCTCACAGGCACTCACTGCAGCTGAAGCAGCTCCAGTCACCTCACAAGATACAGCATCAGGGCGCACTCACAGACAGAAAATGGCACAGCAAGACTCTCCATTTGAGTCAGATACAGAACAAATCCTCTCACAAACTTCTCCACAAGCCTCCTCAGTATCCCCAGTAATATTATTACAATTTGAAAAGATGCTTCATAAGGCTTTAAAACAAACCTCAGACCAAATAACAAAAAGCCTAACCAAAGAAATAAGAGAGCTGGGAAACCGCACCGCAGCCTTAGAAATAAAAATGGATGAAATTAAAATTACAACCCAAGAAAATATAACAGAATTGGAACAATTAAAAAAAGAGAATTTAATACTTCAAACTAAGCTTGAAGATTACGAAAATAGAGCCAGACGTTCAAACTTGCGCATAAGGGGAATACCTGAAACTGTGACAGACCTGCAATCTACTATTACTGCTCTATTACAAGAACTAAAGCCAGATATCCCTATTGAACGTTTAGAACTGGACAGAGTACACAGAGCCCTCACAGCCAAAAAGAAAGATGGACCCCCACGTGATATAATCACAAAATTTCATTATTACAGAACGAAAGAACAAATACTAATTGCTGCAAGAGAAAAAAAGGAACTTAATTTTCAAGGACACAATTATCAAATTTTTGCTGACCTATCCCAACTTACTATTACTAAAAGACGATCCATGAAACCCCAACTAATGGAACTGCAACGCCACAACATTATGTATCAATGGGGCTTCCCCTTTTCAGTCAGATTTAACTACCAAGGTACAATTTACAGAAGCAGATCAGCAGATGAACTACAACAAACCCTTTTAAAATTAAATCTGACAGAACCCACAAGCAGCAACACTCCCACACGCAGAAGAATGGCGTCATCTTCACCTTCAGGCAGCACCCAGAAAATTTCAGAACACAATGGGAATCATCATTCTCACAAAAGAGGCCGTTATGCCACATCATCCATGGACCAAGAAGATTCAATGGACTGACATCCTAATTCCTGATATCTCTTCATTTATTATACTAAGAAATGGTTCTCTATAAAAAACCTATATTTATAACTGAATGTAACTGCATTCTGATAGTCACACACTGTGTGGGATCATCTTACATTCCAGTTATATTTCTTATTACTTCTGATTCATATAGCCTTAGAATATATAAGTGAAATAAGGAAATTCTTGTTCAGTTATATATTATCAGGTAATAACAATAGATTTATTACTTTTTAGGACAAATATGTTCAATAATCCAGAAGTAATAGAAGCTTTTTCTTTCTTTTCTTAAAACAAATATATTATTACCTAACTAGTTCCTAGAATTATGTTTTTGTTTATTCTAATCTGAAGCAATACAACCTCAATTTTATGAGTTAACATATCTAAACAGTTACATATGAATAAAATATGTAATTGTTTACTCTAAAAGGGTTAAAATCCCAAAATAATTCAAACTATCTTCATCAATACCAAAGTTATTAACAGTACCTTTCTAACTGAATTATTTAGCCTAGGGCAAGACTAACCATATACAACCACCCTGGAATAAATAATTTCAACAAAAACTATATTCTGCACTCCAATTAATGAAACATCATTTTGATGTCTTTTGACATAGCACTTCTCTCCTGTAAGCGGAAGATCCGTGTACCCCCATTAGCCCTCCTCATTCTCCCAACCATATTATGTGGGAGTGTGACGAAGGCACTTATTCCCCTGAGAGAGATATTTATTCTCTTTCACGGGTAAATTGTGATTACTTGCAAAAAATAATTTATACAATGTATCATCTAATCTCATATGTTTTTTGTTTACTCTTTACTCCAGAATTCACTGGTTTCTTTTCTATCTATTCATCTCTTCAGTCCACACAGGTTGATCTGCGCAGTCAGCTCTGCATAACAAAAAGTAAGTCAAAACTATTTGATCTATTGCCATGGCACCACTGAATATACTTTCCCTGAATGTTCAGGGAATAAATGTCCCTCAAAAAAGGACCAAAGCCTTCCGTACTTTCCATAACAAGAAGGCTCACATAGTATGCCTCCAAGAAACACACTTCACCAAAGATTCTACTCCAAAATATATTTCTCCTTTTTATCAACAAATTTACACGGCTTCTGCCTGTGCCAAGCAAAGGGGAACTCTAATTGCATTTCACCGATCCACACCATTCACCTTATCATCAGAAATGAAAGACCCAGAAGGTAGATACCTGATACTCATGGGTTATATAATGGATACAGCAATCACGGTGATTTCCTACTACGCTCCTAACAAACAACCTACACCATTCCTCTCACATGTATTACAAGTGATTAATACACACAAACTAGGAACAGTAATAATGTGTGGGGATTCGAACCAGGTCCTCCTCCCATTTCTAGATAAATCACCTTTTACACCATCCAAAATAACCTCTAGATTACCTTTTTCTCAACTTCTTTCCAAATACAATCTGGTAGATTCATGGAGAGAAAGTAACCCAATGAAAAAGAAATTCACTTATTTCTCGCACCCTCATCAAACCTTCACCAGAATAGATCATGTTTTTCTAACAATAGGAATGATACCAGAAATTATTGCATCAGATATAATTCCGATTCCGTGGTCTGACCATAATGCAGTATACACTACTATAGCCTCAGCCATACCAAAAGCGCATGACCCAACGTGGTACTTACCGGACATAATGCTCAAACACCCACTACATCAGATGGCCATTGAACAAGCTTTAAAGGAATACATATCAATTAATAATACAACAGACATCTCCCCAATAACACTGTGGGAAGCTCATAAGCCTGTCTTGCGTGGTACAATACAAAGACAAATGGCACTATTTAAACGGGAACGCAAAAATCTAGCAAAAAAACTAGAACTCAATTTTAATGCAGCCTACATATCATTTCAAGATAATCCATCTCAGAGTACAAAATCTCATCTGGAAAAATCTAGATTGGAATACGATCTATTTCTCACTGAGTCAGTTGATAAATCCCTCAAACGCTCCAAACACAATTTCTACATGAATACAAACAAACCAGGTACATATTTGGCTCGGGCATTAAATTCAACTAACAAATCTTTCAAACCAATACGTTTGAAATTATCAAAAAATGTTTTCACTTGTAATCCAGTTAAAATAGTCCATAAATTTCACTCACATCTCGCAACTTTATACAAGACAAACAATGAATTTAATCCTACAGAGGCTGAATCCTTCTTCTCAAAAATCACCTTACCTGAGTTATCTCAGAATCAAAAAAGCAGTTTGGATGAGCCTATAACTATAGATGAAGTTGCTAACGCCATAAAAGACCTAAAACTTAACAAAAGACCAGGCCCAGACGGCTACTCGGCTTTATACTATAAAACATTCTCAGAAATACTCTCTCCCATTCTCACTGAAACTTTTAACAAACTTCTAGATGGACATTCTTTTCGGCAAGAAACACTAATGGCAATTGTTTGTATGATCCCAAAACCCCTTTCTGATGATACTTCCTGTGTGAATTATCGGCCTATCTCTCTGTTAAACCTCGATATTAAATTATTAGCAAAAATAATAGCAAAACGCCTCAATAGCATTATAGGAAAATTAATACATAGAGATCAAGTAGGCTTCATGCCAAATAGACAGGCAGGCGATAATATACGCAGGGCAGTGTTATTGGCACATATTGCTAAAAAACGGAAAATCCCTTTATGTTTATCCTCCTGTATTAAGACAGATCACAAATCTAATAAAACAATGGTCGCAACTTCCTTTATCCTGGATAGGGAAGATTAATGCAATCAAAATGACTATTCTACCCAAATTGCTTTATCTATTCAGAGTCCTCCCTATTCCAATTCCTTCCTATTTTTTGAGAATAGTACAAAAAAGAGCAACTTCGTTTATATGGGGCTCTTCTAAACCATGTATACCTATACACACACTACATCTTCCCAAAAATAAAGGAGGCCTGGGATACCCTAATTTTACTAACTACTACAGAGCAGCACATTTGGCCAGTCTGTCCAAATACCATGCAAAACAGGAAATCCCATTATGGGTATTTATAGAGGCTTCAGAAAATGACTCTCTATTAATATCAAATTTATTATGGCTTGATCCTAAAGACTGCTTTAAAATTCATAATCCCATAACTAAACACTTCTTATCTCTCTGGGATAAACTAAAAACCAAATATCAGTTACAATCTCCACACAATCCTCTCCTTTCTTTTATCAGAAATCCGGCCTTTTATCCGGCATGGATCTACCCAAATTCTTTTAAAGCTTGGACAACATCAGGCATTCAGACACTAAATGACTTCATAGCATCTAAATCATTCCTTTCATTCCCATCGCTTAGAGAAAAATATGATCTACCAAACTCTGAGATATTTAGATATCTCCAAATCAAAAATTTCTATACACCATTCCTAAAGGGGGATACACCATTATCCCAATTATCCATTTTTGAATCAATCTGTACAAAAGATCCATTTGCTAATGGTACAATTTCATCACTTTATAATCAATTATATGGAGTAGCAAATCTTAATAGACCCTCTTACGTTCAGAGGTGGGAGGAGGACCTGGGACGAACTTTAGAAGACACGGACTGGTCTAACATATGGCTCACATCTAAGTCATCTTCACCCAACATCTTAGCACTGGAGACAAATTATAAAGTCCTAACTCGCTGGTACCTTGTACCCGCTAGAGTGGCAAAATATTCACCTAATACCTCAGCTCTTTGTTTTCGAGGATGCCCAGAAATAAGCACATATTTACACATATGGTGGACGTGCCCAGTAATCCAAACCTTCTGGAAGGAAGTCTTCGTGATTGCATCTAAAATATTTAAAAAAATAATACAACCAGATCCATATTTAACTTTACTTAATCTAAAACCGGAATGGTTAACACTCTCTCAATTCAAACTTATGATCCAACTAATAACGGCTGCAAAACAAACAGTGGCCAAGGCATGGAAATCTCCTACATTGGTACTAGCAGAAACAATTCACAGAATGAATAATACAATGTCCCATGCTAAGATGGTAGCCATCGATCAAAATCAAATTCCAAAATTTGAAAAACTTTGGCATCCTTGGATAAAATAACAGTTCCTGTCAAACTTCAATGACTCTGTCCTGTTGCCATGGTAACAGATTAAATGACTTACAGAGACACCCATTCTAAGGCTTCAAAGAGAACTAAAAAGAATAATAAACTGACGAGCGGGACAACCTTGTGGACCATACCTCTACCTTTCAATCCTTTTTCTTCTTTCTCTTTCCTTTTCTCCACCTTACGATTAAAGCTCATTATCAGAATTTATTTGACCTATATACACTCTACTTGTAAACAATATGTATAGTAGGTATAAATCATTTAAATACCTACAAAAGTAACTAAGGAAATTATATATATCTTTAATTTAGGTTTACGTGAACCCAATGTTTAATATTTGAAATTTCATGATATTTACCTATATAAACCCTACTGTAAAACAATGAGCTTACTTTATAGATCCTTGTAAACTTACTTTATGTATCTTTATAACATTGTATACTCAATAAACTTCTTTTGACAAGAAAATGTTTAATGTGTGTTGCAGTCATAAGCAATAGTAATGTGCAATTTGTTTTGGAACTAATCGAACTTCGGCTGAATTTTGCATCTTTCGGACATTCGCATGCATCCAAATGTCCAAATAAAAATTTGACATGATTCGTTAATTTGTTAAAGGTCTAATGAAACAAAAGGTCAACTCGGAATAAATCTTATGCTGCATACACACGGTTGGAATTTCCGTCAAAAAAAGTGTGATGGGAGCTTTTGGTCGGATATTCCGACCATGTGTATGCTCCATCCAACTTTTTCTGTCTGAATTTCCGCCAGCAAAAGATTGAGAGCTCATTCTCTATTTTTCCGATGGAAAAAGTTCTTGATGGATATTCCGTTCGTCTGTATACAATTCCGACGCGCAAAAAACCACGCATGCTCGGAAACAATTTGACGCATGCTCGGAAGTATTGAACTTAATTTTCTCGGCTCGTCGTAGTGTTGTAGGTCACTGTGTTCTTGACGTTCAGAGAACTTTTGTGTGACCGTGTGTATGCAAGCCAAGCTTTAGCGGAATTCCGTCAAAATTCCGGAAAAATTCCGCTCGTGTGTTCAGGGCATTACAGTCCAGTCAGCCGATTCATTTTGTGCTGGAGGTTGGATTACTAAGTCAACACAGAAAAATAAAAAACAAATAGATCTCTACACACCTACATGACTTAAACTACAATAATTTTATTGCCTATAAAAAAGCGATATACAGTGGGGACGGAAAGTATTCAGACCCCCTTACATTTTTCACTCTTTGTTATATTGCAGCCATTTGCTAAAATCAATCAGAATTGTTGACATTTTTGCAGATTTATTAAAAAAGAAAAACTGAAATATCACATGGTCCTAAGTATTCAGACCCTTTGCTCGGTATTTAGTAGAAGCACCCTTTTGACCTAATACAGCCATGAGTCTTTTTGGGAAAGATACAACAAGTTTTTCACACCTGGATTTGTGGATCCTCTGCCATTCCTCCTTGCAGATCCTCTCAAGTTCTGTCAGGTTGGATGGTAAATGTTGGTGGACAGCCATTTTTAGGTCTCTCCAGAGATGCTCAATTGGGTTTAAGTCAGGGCTCTGGCTGGGTCATTCAAGAACAGTCACGGAGTTGTTGTGAAGGCACTCCTTCATTATTTTAGCTGTGTGCTTAGGGTCATTGTCTTGTTGAAAGGTAAACCTTCGACCCAGTCTGAGGTCCTGAGCACTCTGAAGAAGGTTTTCGTCCAGGATATCCCTGAACTTGGCCGCATTCATCTTTCCCTCGATTGCAACCAGTCATCCTGTTCCTGCAGCTGAAAAACACCCCCACAGCATGATGCTGCCACCACCATGCTTCACTGTTGGGACTGTATTGGACAGGTGATGAGCAGTGCCTGGTTTTCTCCACACATACCACTTAGAATTAAGGCCAAAAAGTTCTATCTTGGTCTCATCAGACCAAAGAATCTTATTTCTCACCATCTTGGAGTCCTTCAGGTGTTTTTTTAGCAAATTCCATGCGGCTTTCATGTGTCTTGCACTGAGGAGAGGCTTCCGTCGGGCCACTCTGCTATAAAGCCCCGACTGGTGGACCTCTGGAGCTCAGCCACAGTGATCTTTGGGTTCTTCTTTACCTCTCTCACCAAGGCTCTTCTCCCCCGATAGCTCAGTTTGGCCGGGCGGCCAGCTCTAGGAAGGGTTCTGGTCATCCCAAACGTCTTTTATTTAAGGATTATGGAGGCCACTGTGCTCTTAGGAACCTTAAGTGCAGCAGAAATTTTTTGTAACCTTGGCCAGATTGTGCCTTGCCACAATTCTGTCTCGGAGCTCTTCAGGCAGTTCCTTTGACCTCATGATTCTTATTTACTCTGACATGTACTGTGAGCTGTAAGGTCTTATATAGACAGGTGTGTGGCTTTCCTAATCAAGTCCAATCAGTATAATCAAACACAGCTTGACTCAAATGAAGGTATAGAACCATCTCAAGGATGATCAGAAGAAATGGACAGCACAGTTAAATATATGAGTGTCACAGCAAAGGGTCTGAAAACTTAGGACCATGTGATATTTCAGTTTTTCTTTTTTAATAAATCTGCAAAAATGTCAACATTTCTGTGTTTTTCTGTCAATATGGGGTGCTGTGTGTACATTAATGAGGAAAAAAAAAGAACTTAAATGATTTTAGCAAATGGCTGCAATATAACAAAGAGTGAAAAATTTAAGGGGGTCTGAATACTTTCCGTCCCCACTGTACATAGAAAAAAGCACCAATACCCATATTCCCCTATATATTAGGCCAGAGGGGACTGCCCCCAAAAAGTAAGAGGGGGTCTCCCAAGTGGTCTAACCTAACCCAAAAGCTAAAACACAAACCGTGTAAATGATGTTTAGACGAACCCCTCACAAATGGGAGGGGACAAACAGATCACACAGACCTTTTCCCTCCCCTAGTATAATAAGCACCCCCTAAATATACCTGATAAAACACATAGATCACCCAAAGGGCCAAAGTCATGCAAGCAATTTCTAGTGTGGGGCAGCGTATTCCTGAAAAACAGGTTTTGTCTCACTGTCCCACAATGGAATGGGGCACAGCCTAAAATTCACTAGATTAACCCCACCCAAAGGGTTCCCAACCGTCAGTCAGTCAAAAAAGAATAAGTAATTTTCCTTCATTATACATCCTACTAGTAGTCTTATCCTGATGAATAGTATGTAACTTGAGAAAGGAGGGAGTTTTCAGATATTCAAAGGACTGTTTAAATCACTCTATATACAGTAATAAGTTGTTCGGTTGTCACCGAGTGTGAGACAACAACATTAATTCCTTGTTTATACTGATATGAAATAATTCCCACAGCCTGCAGGTAATTCTCATAATTCGTCATTAGTCACACATATAGCTGTACAGTTGCTTCACAGTCGCTGATTTATGCAAAGTTTTCCACAAAATGTCCAATCAGCATAAATGGCCAGCCGAGTGATAATTATCCTTGATGTTTCAATATATATCTGTTTGTATGATATTGGTTCCTGCACTTCTCACCTTTAGAACAAACTTGCAAAAATTACTGGGCAACCATCTCAGGCTATTCTGAGGTAACACGAAATATGGAACAATATTCACAGATATTATAATGTCATGTGTGGAACAGTCATCTCAGATACATTCAGTATAGTTACAAAATGAGTTCCTGCAACCTGCAGGTAATTTCCAGTTGGTAGTGTTAAATAATACACTTGGTAATGTAAGTTACTCACAGATCTGTAGATTATACAGATATCACTCAAAGATTCAATCGGGATCGATCTCTATATGTGTATCCAATTGATATAAATGTCCAACACACTGTTCCTTTTCCGTTGGTTGTTTCCTTATTTTCCCTTCTGTTAGCACAGTCTTTTGCAATCAAAGGAGGGCATTTATAGTTCTTTTGCGGGAGTTTGTATAACCAACATTCACAATATAATCACAGTATATCACAGTATAATCTACAGATCCGTAAATAACTTACATCATCAAGTGTATTATTTAACACTACCAACTGGAAATTACCTGCAGGTTGCAGGAACTCATTTTGTAATAACTATATTGAATGTATCTGAGATGACTGTTCCACATTATAATATCTGTGAAGCAACTATACAGCTATATGTGTGACTAATGACAAATTATGAGAATTACTTGCAGGCTGTGGGAATTATTTCATATCAGTATAAACAAGGAATTAATGTTATTGTCTCACACTCGGTGACAACCGAACAACTTATTACTGTATATAGAGTGATTTAAACAGTCCTTTGAATATCTGAAAACTCCCTCCTTTCTCAAGTTACATACTATTCATCAGGATAAGACTACTAGTAGGATGTATAATGAAGGAAAATTACTTATTCTTTTTTGACTGACTGACTGACGGTTGGGAACCCTTCGGGTGGGGTTAATCTAGTGCATTTTAGGCTGTGCCCCATTCCATTGTGGGACAGTGAGACAAAATCTGTTTTTCAGGAATACACTGCCCCACACTAGAAATTGCTTGCATGACTTTGGCCCTTTGGGTGATCTATGTGTTTTATCAGGTATATTTAGCGGGTACTTTTTATACTAGGGGAGGGACAGTTTGTGTTTTAGCTTTTAGGTTAGGTTAGACCACTGGGAGACCCCCTCTTACTTTTTGGGGGCCGTCTCCTCTGGCCTAATATATAGGGGGATATGGGTATTGGTGCTTTTTTGTAGGCAATAAAATTATTTTAGTCTAACTCATGTAGGTGTGTGGAGATCTATTTGTTTGTTATTTTTCTGTGTTGACTTATGCCCTGTACAGACAATCGGACATTGATCGGACATTCCGACAACAACATCTGATTTTTTCAGACGGATTTTGGGCCAAACTTGTCTTGCATACACACGGTCGCACAAAGTTGTCGGAAAATCCAATCGTTCTGAATGTGGTGACGTAAAACACGTACGTAGCCAATAGCTTTCATCTCTTAATTTATTCTGAGCATGAGTGGCACTTTGTGCGTCGGATTTGTGTACACACGATCGGAATTTAAGCAATCGGATTTTGTTGTCGGCAAATTTTATATCCTGCTCTCAAACTTTGTGTGTCGGAAATTCTGACGGAAAAAGTCAGATGGAGCCCACACACAATCGGAATTTCCGACAACACAATCCAATCGCACTTTTTCCATTGGAAAATCTGACCGTGTGTACAGGGCATTAGTCTAATTTTTGATCACACCCTCCGAAATCCATTCAGTGAGTGGTACTATTTCAAATAGGCGGGATTCCCATTTTGTTCTCTTTGTATGTACATATAGGTTGGATTACTGGCAAAGTGCATTCCTGAGAACTGAGTGAGAAGGGTGTTGTACTGTATTTGAGCATACGAGAAGAGATATTGTCATTGTGTGTTAATGAATTCAATAAACAAACGCCTTTCTGAACTACGAATCGTTATCACTAATATATACACATACATAGATATCGAATTATCCGAAAACGAATCGATTTGTTATAATGAATATCAATACTCTACAGAAATATTGACATATCCGAAAAAGAATTAACATAACATAACAAATATAACAGAGCAAAATTATGTATTTTACGAATGAAAAAGAAACAAAACAAAATCGCTGTGCACAAGTCTCGAAAGCAAGTGTAAATGAGCCCTTACATGTACAAACAGTTTAGTAATTGTGATTCACATTTTTGGCAGCACGGTCTATATAAAAATCTGAATGTGTTGGATAAATGTCCCCCTCGCTGTGCTCAGTGATTAGATCCACCAGACTCAGCATTACTGCTGTGTCCTGTAGAGCAGTGCTTCTCAACCTTATTAGTGCCATGACCCCTTGAAAAAATTTCCCAAGTTGTGTGGACCCTTAAGTAAAGTTATTCTCGTAGCGTGGGTTGTCAGCACCCAAGGCAAGACAAGTAACATGCGCCTCTAACACACTGACATTTAACACTCCCTGAGTCCCTTCCACTCGTAGAGTACATTTTAGGACGTACCACTCTTTATCTTTGTTCTCCTTCCTTCCCCTTTTACCTCTCTCTATCCTAATTTCTTGGTTTTTTCCCCCACCCCTCTCTCTCTAGCCGTCGTTCTTGTTCTTTCTCTTATTCTCTCTCTCCCTTTTTCTCCCCCCCCCTTTGCCTCTCTCTTCCATGTATTCTCTATTTTTATTCCTTCTCTGTCTGCTTGGTGGGGGGGAGGTGGGATAAGTGGCAGTGCTGGTGGGGGGTGGGATCAGTGGCAGTGCTGGTGGGGGGTGGGATCAGTGGCAGTACTGGGGGGAGTTCTGATCAGCCAGAACTCTTGATCAAGGTCATCTGCTGATCTGAGAACTGTAGTGGGGACTTTTAATGGCAACTATAATCACAGTTAGTGTTATTCACTGTGTCTCCATCTTCACTGTATCTCCGACTTTGTTGTGTCTCGCAGCAGTGATACCTATGCCGAAATCAGGAGATAGGGTCTCCTCCAGCCCCTCCCACTTCACATTCCTCACCAGTCAGCTGACCTCTAGTCTCTGCCCCCCAGCCATGCTGTGAACTGAATGGTCGGCTGTGAAGAGGCTGAGTGGGTGGCCGCGGGCTCCAGGAACAGCCCAGCTGGGCGGCGACAGGCTCCAAGGACAGCCCTGCTGGGCAGCTGCGAAAAGGCTGGGAGAGCAGTGTGGGCTTCAGGAACAGCCCAGGATTTGGTGACCCCTGGCAAATCATCATTCGACCCCCAGGTTGAGATCCACTGCTGCAGAGACAAAATGGTCAGCAGGAGGAACCACAAAGTGTAGAGTAACCACAAAGTGTAGGGGAGACAAGAGATCAGACATCTTTGGAAATGTTGGATTCTGAATATACTCTTCAGGCAGCTATATTTTTGCAATACAGCGAGGGGATAAAGGAGGCAAGTATAACTTTTCTTCTAACCAGGGGGTTCTTTGTCTTTCATTTTTATTTTAGCAACAGGGCCATTTTAATAATTGAAAACATTTGTTTACCCCAATTTTATGGCTTTTTACATAAGTTTGTTACAGTACTGGTACTGAACAAATTTTCTGCCATTTGAAAAGCATTTGTGACTGTTTCAAATTTAAACATGTTTTGCATATCTGCAGTGATAAAAAAGAAAGAAAGAAGAAAAAAACATTGAAAAACAAAGATAAATGGGCTTATATAAAAATTGTTTACCCTTTGTCCTTGGAAAATGTCCTTCAGGCTATTGTATTCCAAGCTTCAAATCAATATTTGATTGCAACCATATTTTTTTGATGGAAAAGACACTGTCAAATGTAAGCAAAGCAATTGCAGTGGTCTAAAGTGAAATGAGAAGAAATTCCTGCAATTTTCATCGAAGAAAAATAGTGTCTCAGTAATGAAAGCAATCATGTCCCTAAATTATTAGCACCAAAGACACCATTACAGACTGAGAACAAAAGATGAATTGATCATGGTAATGTTATTGCATTCCAGATCAGACATGGGGCGATATTACAATACGCTTTATTTCTTGATTTTTACTGTACTGTTTAATAAAGTTTGTGACTTTCCAGCATAACTTTTTCCAAGAATATTAATAATTAATGTCATTTTGTTGACATTTCTCTGACAGAGAATAAAAGTGGTGTGATTACTGTCTGTGAGCCAGTGAGATATAAAATTCTGCTGTATTGCGGGAAAGATGTGAATCAAAAAATGATAATGAAGATGAGACGATGAAGTGAATGCATTGCTCACACTGTTGCCAAATGGAAAATAGTTGGTAATTTTTCTCCCCCTCTGTGTCAGACATATTAAAACAACCTCCAGTTTTAAAACCTGAAGTGGTAGATTAACGCAGAAGTACTTGGTGCAGATATCTTTTAATGCAGAAAGGCCTTGGGTGCAAAGGTTTTGAAGCAAGAGAAGTGAAGGTTATGTCTGTATATATTAAGGACATAGGAAAGGTCAGCATGAGGGTAAGTGTGGGGGTACAGCAGAGATTAGTGTAAGAGTTACAATTAGGGTTACAGGAAGGTTAAGCACCAGCGTTAAGCTTAGTCCAAGGGTTACAGAGATGTTACTATAAGATCTACTGTACTAAGAGTTATGTGTACATACATCAAGGTTACAGGAACGGCTAATTGACAAGGAGAGCTAGTGTTAGGGGGAAAGAAAACTCTACTGGGAAGATTGGTGTTAGGTTTACTGCGATGGTTAACGTTAAGGCACGTACACACAATCGTATTTTCGGACGGGAAATGTTGGATGTGAGCTTGTTGGCGGTAAGTCCGACCGTGTGTATGCTCCATTGGACAATTGTTGTCGGACTTTCCACCAACAAATGTTGGCTAGCATGTTCTCAAATGTGTTGTCGGACTTTCCAATCATGTGTACACAAGTCCGTCGGACGAAAGTCCAAAGTACAAACACACATGCTCGGAATCAAGGATGAGACGGAAGCGCTTGGTCTTGTAAAACTAGCATTCATAATGGAGATATCACATTCGTGAAGTGGCAAATTATGAAATCTCTCAATGCAGCGCATTCTCTTCTTCTTCATAAAGGTATAATAATGAAGCTGCTTTGCTGCTGATATTCACAACGTTCTGACAAACGTATTTCTTTTTTTTTCTAGTGATCTCCAGAATATTATTTGTTTTTTGTTTTTTTTAGTGATCTCCAGAATAATGTTTACTTTTTTTTCTACTGATCTCCAGAATAATAGTTTTTTGTGTATCAAGTTACCACAACACCATTATTATCTTGCATTTTTTAACCTCAAAGATACAACTATGTTGGTGTCCCTTGTTAATTTGAGATTGTATTTTTGAAATGTACCTACCTACTCACAAACAAACTGTTCTTTTTGAAGTAAAACACATAGCCAACTATTTGTCAAAACAAAATGTTTTCATTCAATAGGGAGCACAAGGTCATATCAAAATAAAGAGGAAGGCAACGATGGAGAAACAGTTGGAATTGGTGAAGCCTTTGTACCCCAGGGCAGACATCAATTATTTGACTGTCCAAATTGGTAACCTGAGGAGTCCTTTTAATAGGGATCACAATACGGTCCAGGACTCTGAGAGATCGGGAGCAGCAGCAGATGATATATATGTCCCAAGGCTGTGGTCTTCCAACACCCTGCATTTTTTGCCCGATCACACCAAACCCAGGCCATCACTCTAAACACTTCCTTCCACGCTTCCTTCCATGCTGCTGTGGTGGACGGGGTGGCTGTGTTGTTGGTGGGGGTGGTGGAGGAGCATGGTCCAACTTGCACAGGTGCGTTTGACAGGTGAGTTTGCCCCTTGTCCCCTTGTTTAGGGCCTGAAGAATTATTTCCTTGCATATAGTGCACTGGGCCTCCTCCATCTGTTTTAATTTATTGCCTGTCAGGCATCCAAATGCCTCCTGTCCATCAGGGGCTGTGCTAATTGCTGCTGTAGCATGGCGAAGAAAAGCAGCCGTGGCCTCCTCCATGTTCCTGGACATTCTGGCCCTTTTGGTTGGAGGGCGGAGGAGAAGAACCTGTGATTCTGTCAGGCTGCTTGCCACGGCCTTCTCTTGGCTGAGGCTGAGACTTTCCTGTGTATGAAAATAGTACATAGCTTTAGGTTTTTGGTCATAAATCACACACAATTTTGAGCCCATGACTGTTGCAAATTGAATGTTAACAAATAAGAAAGACTATCATTCTGACCCCAGCATTTTTCATTCTTGTCCCAATCATTTTTGGCCACTACTGTCCATTAATATGTAAACTACTTTGTTAAATCAGAAATTTGTGATCAATAACATCTAGTTAACATCATTCAATTTTTGACAAGAAATATGTTCAACAATGCTATACCTGGGTCAAGCTGGGCTCCTCCACATCTTCTTCCTGGGTGGAAGGCCCAGGTTGGACCTCAGGAGCCTCAGCTGATGATGAAGGAAGTGTTGAGAGTAGGGATGAGCTTCGTGTTCGAGTCGAACCCATGTTCGACTCGAACATCAGCTGTTCGGTCGTTCGCCGAATTGCGAACGATATGGGCCGTTTGCGCCAAATTCGTGTGGCGCGTCACGGCCCATAATTCACTGTGGCATCGCAGTGCATTGCTGGCTGATGATTGGCCAAGCATGCACTATGACCCGCATGCTTGGCCAATCACAGCGCCGCCTGAACAGAGAGCTGTAATTGGCCAAAGCCAATGTGTTCCGGCGTTCATTGAGAGAGAGAGAGAGACAGACAGTGACATTTGATTTGAGTTAGATAGATTAGGCAGAACAGTCAGTCAGTTAGCTGCACTTACAGTGTATTGTGTATATATATGCATCCCAGGTGTTGCATATATATATATACACTGTATTCAGTTTAGCTAGATCCGTTCTTGTTATCTTCCTACTGACAGGCAGGCTTGTCTTGTTACAGTATTTACAGCTACCTGAAGAAAATTACTGGTGTTCTTTTGATCCTATTAGTACCACAGTCAGGCAGCTAGACTATTTACAGTTAGTGCAGTGCGTCCTGCTCACAGTGTTCAGCTAGATCCGTTCCTGCTATCTTCTTACTGACAGGCAGGCTTGTCTTGTTACAGTATATACAGCTACCAGAAGAAAATTGCTTCTGTTCTTTTGATCCTATTAGTACCACAGTCAGGCAGCTAGACTATTTACAGTTAGTGCAGTGCGTCCTGCTCACAGTGTTCAGCTAGATCCATTCCTGTTATCTTCTTACTGACAGGCAGGCTTGTCTTGTTACAGTATAGACAGCTACCTGAAGAAAATTGCTGGTGTTCTTTTGATCCTATTAGTACCACAGTCAGGCAGCTAGACTATTTACAGTTAGTGCAGTGCGTCCTGCCCACAGTGTTCAGCTAAAGCTACAAGTTAGTGGGGTGCGTCCTGCTCACAGTGTTCAGCTAAACCTACAAGTTAGTGGGGTGCGTCCTGATCACAGTGTTCAGCTAAACCTACAAGTTAGTGGGGTGCGTCCTGCTCACAGTGTTCAGCTAAACCTACTAGTTTAGTGCAGTGCGTCCTGCTCACAGTGTTCAGCTAGATGCGTTCCCGTTATCTTCTTACTGACAGGCAGGCTTGTCTTGTTATAGTATATACAGCTACCTGAAGAAAATTACTGGTGTTTTTTTGATCCTATTAGTACCACAGTCAGGCAGCTAGACTATTTACAGTTAGTGCAGTGCGTCCTGCTCACAGTGTTCAGCTAGATCCGTTCCTGCTATCTTCTTACTGACAGGCAGGCTTGTCTTGTTATAGTATATACAGCTACCTGAAGAAAATTGCTTGTGTTCTTTTGATCCTATTAGTACCACAGTCAGGCAGCTAGACTATTTACAGTTAGTGCAGTGCGTCCTGCTCACAGTGTTCAGCTAGATCCATTCCTGTTATCTTCTTACTGACAGGCAGGCTTGTCTTGTTACAGTATAGACAGCTACCTGAAGAAAATTGCTGGTGTTCTTTTGATCCTATTATACCACAGTCAGGCAGCTAGACTATTTACAGTTAGTGCAGTGCGTCCTGCTCACAGTGTTCAGCTAAAGCTACAAGTTAGTGGGGTGCGTCCTGCTCACAGTGTTCAGCTAAACCTACAAGTTTAGTGCAGTGCGTCCTGCTGACAGTGTTCAGCTAGATCCGTTCCCGTTATCTTCTTACTGACAGGCAGGCTTGTCTTGTTATAGTATATACAGCTACCTGAAGAAAATTACTGGTTTTCTTTTGATCCTATTAGTACCACAGTCAGGCAGCTAGACTATTTACAGTTAGTGCAGTGCGTCCTGCTCACAGTGTTCAGCTAAACCTACAAGTTAGTGGGGTGCGTCCTGCTCACAGTGTTCAGCTAAACCTACAAGTTAGTGGGGTGTGTCCTGTTCACAGTGTTCAGCTAAACCTACAAGTTAGTGGGGTGCGTCCACCTCACAGTGTTCAGCTAAAGCTACCTGTAGAAGGTTGGTGGTGTTCTCATACTACAGGCAGGCAGTTGATTTTGCTAGCTGCAGTATCAGTACATATATATATATATATATATATATATATATATATATATATATATCCCAGCTTAGTACAGCTACAGGCCATTAGTATGTCTGGAAGGCCAAGAAGGAGAGGCAGACAGTCACAAGCCAATAAGAGAGGGCAAGCAGGCTCTGTGTCTAGTGCTGGTCATGTAGACGGTGCATCCTCATCAGCACGTGGCCGTGGGACACGCTTGGCCTTTTTTTCGGCAGCTGGCCGTGTTGAGCCGCAACATGCGGAAGACTTGGTCGAGTGGATGACCAAGCCGTCCTCATCCTCCTCATCCTCCCTCACCCATGCCCAGGGTACTTTGTCTGGCAAAGCAGCGGCCTCTTCCCTCGGCTCAATGTCATCAGTGACTCCTTCCCTAGCCCCACCATGCCCTCCTGAGGAGTCCCTCGAACTGTTTGACCACAGTGTTGGGTACATGCTCCAGGAGGATGCCCAGCGTTTGGAAGGCTCTGATGATGATACTGAGCTCGATGAAGGCAGTAACATGAGCACGGACAGAGGGGGTGCCCAAGAAGGACAGCAATCTGGCAGTCATGCTCCCCCTGCTGCAGCATACTGCCAGGTTTGCTCCAGTGATGAGGAGGGAGGGGATGATGAGGTCACTGACTCAACGTGGGTGCCTGATAGGAGAGAGGAGGAGGAGGAGGAGGCGGCACATCACCAACGAGGCAGGATGCCCTCCAGGGGCCAGCCTAAGGGCAGCACATTGACTGCATCACACCCCAAAGCTCCACATGTGCAGGGCGCTGCAGTCTCTGCGCGTTATTCAAAAAGTTCTTTGGTGTGGGCCTTTTTTGAGACAAGTGCATCAGATCGCACCGCTGCTATTTGCAACATATGTCTCAAGCATATCTCGCGTGGCCAAAACATCTCCCGCTTGGGTACCACATGCTTGACCAGACATATGTTGACCTGCCATGCAGTTCGTTGGCAAGCGTATCTAAAAGACCCACACCAAAGAACAAAGAGGACCTCTCCTTGCTCCTCATCAGCTGAGATTTCCAACCCCACTATACCTTCAGTCCTCTCTGAGACCTGCACTGAGAGGAATGAAGGTGTAGAATTAGGTGTGTCACAGCCAAGTACTTGTGGGCAATCTGCTTTTGGTATACCGACGTCAGATTGTACCAGGCAAATTTCCCTGCCCCAGCTGCTGCACCGCCAAAAGAAGTTTGCTCCCAGCCATCCACATGCCCAGCGGTTGAATGCTAGCTTGGCAAAATTGCTAGCACTTCAACTGCTGCCTTTTCAGTTGGTAGACTCTGCCCCCTTCCGTGAGTTTGTGGAATGTGCGGTTCCTCAGTGGCAGGTACCCAAACGCCACTTTTTCTCACGGAAGGCGATTCCAGCTTTCTACTGGCATGTGGAAGGCAAGGTCCATGCCTCGCTGGACAGGGCGGTCAGCGGTAAGGTGCATATTACCGCTGACTCATGGTCCAGCAGGCATGGACAGGGACGTTACCTAAGTTTCACGGCGCATTGGGTGACTCTGCTGGCAGCTGGGAAGGATGCAGGACAAGGTGCAGTAGTGTTGGAGGTTGTTCCGCCACCACGCCTCCAAAATGCTAATGATTGTGACACACCTCTCTCCTCCACCCCCTCCTCTTCTTCTTCCTCCATGGCCTCTTCCTGTGCTTTGTCCTCGGAACCAGTGGTGCTCCGTAGCCGTTCAAGGGGCTACGCAAGTACGCAGGCCAAAAGATGCCATGTGGTGCTTGAGCTGGTGTGCTTGGGGGACAGGAGCCACACTGGGGCAGAGGTTCTGTCAGCTCTGCAGGGGCAGGTTCAGAGGTGGTTGACGCCATGCCAACTTAAGGCAGGAATGGTGGTTTGCGACAATGGCACCAACCTCCTCTCTGCCCTCCGACAGGGACAAATGACCCATGTGCCCTGTTTTGCTCACGTCCTTAACTTGGTGGTGCAGCGGTTCTTGGGCAGGTGCCCGGGCTTACAGGATGTCCTGAGGCAGGCCAGGAAAGTCTGTGTGCATTTCCGCCGGTCATATAATGCCAGTGCTCGGCTGACGGACCTCCAAAAGGAGTTTAACCTGCCCAAGAACCGCCTAATCTGTGACATGCCCACCAGGTGGAACTCAACGTTGGCCATGCTGCAGCGGCTGCACACGCAGCAGAGGGCCATCAATGAGTACCTGTGCGACTATGGCACCAGGACAGGGTCAGGGGAGCTTGTTTTTTTTCCCCACGCCAGTGGGCCATGATCAGGGATGCATGCACTGTCCTGTCACCATTTGAGGAGGCCACGAGGATGGTGAGCAGTGACAGTGCATGCATCAGTGACCCTGTCCCCCTTGTCCACCTGTTGGAGCACACGCTGCGTGGAATAATGGACAGGGCACTTGAGGCAGAACAGAGGCAGGAAGAGGAGGACTTCCTTAGCTCTCAAGGCCCCCTTTATCCAGACAGTGTTCCTGCGTGCCCGCCGATCACACAGGAAGAGGACGAGGAGGAGGAGGAGGAGGAAGATTGTGTCAGTATGGAGGTGGAGCCTGGCACTCAGCATCAGCAGCAGTCTTTAAGGGATTAGTCCCAAGAAACACATGGACTTGTACGTGGCTGGGAGGAGGTGGCTGCGGACCATGTCATCCTTAGTGACCCAGAGGACTCCGGACCGAATGCCTCAGCAAACCTACGCTGCATGGCCTCCCTGATCCTGCAAAGCCTGCGTAAGGATCCTCGTATTCGTGGTATCAAGGAGAAGGACCAATACTGGCTGGCAACCCTCCTTGATCCACGTTACAAGGGTAAGGTTGCGGACCTTATCTTGCCATCGCAGAGGGAGCAGAGGATGAAACATCTTCGGGAGGCCTTGCAGAAAGGTCTGTGCAACGCGTTCCCAGAGACTGGGAGGTTACAAACTCCTGTTTCTGGACAACGTGTTGCTGAGGCTTCGGTCAGTCAAAGAAGGAGCGGTGGAGAAGGTGGCCATCTGACTGATGCGTTCAGACAATTTTTTGGTCCGCAGCCCCAAGGTATGATCGGTTCCAGCAACCATCGCCAGCGTCTGTTTTACATGGTGCAGGAATACCTAGGGGCAAGATCAGACTTGGACACCTTTCCCACCGAAAATCCTCTGGGTTACTGGGTCTTGAGGATGGATCACTGGCCATAGCTTGCACAGTATGCAATTGAGCTACTGGCCTGTCCTGCATCAAGCGTTCTTTTGGAACGCACATTCAGTGCTGCTGGAGGCGTGGTAACCGATCACAGGGTGCGTCTGTCCACCGACTCAGTCGATCGACTGACCTTCATAAAAATGAATCAGTCTTGGATCACCACCAGCTACCAAGCACCTGATGCTGATGTAACCGATTAATTTTTTTGGAAATCTCAGATCCCTTCAAAGACTGCCTATGCTGATGCTGAGTGACTATCCCTGAGTAATTATCCTCTTCCTCCTCAATCATCACGCTGATAGCTTGTAAGAACATTTTTGGTTCTGGGCACCACCACCAATGCCTAAGGCACAATTTTTCAGCCCCTGTTTAACAGGGGCGTGTAATTACAATTTTTGATGCAATACTTTGCAGCAGGGCTCGTTCCTGCGTTCCAACTAGAGTGTCTGTGAGGGGTTGCAGTGTTGTGGCACCAGCACCAGTGCCTAAGGCCCAATTTTTCTGC
Organism: Aquarana catesbeiana; assembly: GCF_042186555.1. Classification (NCBI taxonomy): domain Eukaryota; kingdom Metazoa; phylum Chordata; class Amphibia; order Anura; family Ranidae; genus Aquarana; species Aquarana catesbeiana. Next base: position 678,138,910 of record NC_133325.1, on the reverse strand, counting down.
CCCTGTTTAACAGGGGCGTGTAATTACAATTTTTGATGCAATACTTTGCAGCAGGGCTCGTTCCTGCGTTCCAACTAGAGTGTCTGTGAGGGGTTGCAGTGTTGTGGCACCAGCACCAGTGCCTAAGGCCCAATTTTTCTGCCCCTGTTTAACAGGGGCGTGTAATTACAATTTTTGATGCAATACTTTGCAGCAGGGCTCGTTCCTGCGTTCCAACTAGAGTGTCTGTGAGGGGTTGCAGTGTTGTGGCACCAGCACCAGTGCCTAAGGCCCAGTTTTTCTGCCCCTGTTTAACAGGGGCGTGTAATTACAATTTTTGATGCAATACTTTGCAGCAGGGCTCGTTCCTGCGTTCCAACTAGAGTGTCTGTAAAGGGGTTGCAGTGTTGTGGCATCGGCACCAGTGCCTAAGGCCCAATTTTTCTGCCCCTGTTTAACAGGGGCATGTAATTAAAATTTTTGATGCAATACTTTGCAGCAGGGCTCGTTCCTGCGTTCCAACTAGAGTGTCTGTGAGGGGTTGCAGTGTTGTGGCACCAGCACCAGTGCCTAAGGCCCAATTTTTCTGCCCCTGTTTAACAGGGGCGTGTAATTACAATTTTTGATGCAATACTTTGCAGCAGGGCTCGTTCCTGCATTCCAACTAGAGTGTCTGTGAGGGGTTGCAGTGTTGTGGCACCAGCACCACCACCACCACCACCAAAGGCCCAATTTTTCTGCCCCTGTTCAAAAGGGGCATGTAATTACAATTCTTGATCTAATATTTCACAGCAGGGCCCATTTCTGCACCCACCAAGAGCGAGTGAGGACTTACAGTGTTGTGGCACCAGCAGCACCACCACCACCACCAAAGGCCCAGTTTTTCTGCCCCTGTTCAACAGGGGCATGTAATTACAATTCTTGATCTAATATTTCACAGCAGGGCCCTGTGAGGGCTTACAGTCTTGTGGCCACAACAACACCTAAGGCCCAAATTTCTGCTGAGTATAAAGGGCAGGCCCCTACTTTCAAACATCTAACTTACAAACGACTCCTACTTGCAAACGGAAGGAGACAACAGGAAGTGAGATGAAATCTACCCCTAGGAAGGGAAATTCTCTCCTGTAAGAGTTAATATGGGAAAAACATTTCTCCTTTCCACTGATGCTTTCCAATCCTTGTTCCACAAAAAAACCCAAATTCTCAAAAAACATTTGTCATTGGGACAAAAAGTGAGGTGAAATCTTCTGAAGAGGAGGAAAGACAGCAAAACAAATGTCACAGGGGTGATAACCCTTCCCTATGTTTTCCAAAAAGCTTAAAAAAGATTTTTTGGCTGGAGCTAAACACGTTAAAAATGTACCCGTTCAAAATGACAAACAGATTCTACTTAACAACAAACCTACAGTCCCTGTCTTGTTTGCACCGCCTGTATACTGCTGTTCAGAGTATATAGGGCCTGGTGGCCCCACACCTTTCCTTATTTTAATTTGGGTGCGGGGTTCCCCTTAATATCCATACAAGACCCAAAGGGCCTGGTAATGGACTGGGGGGTACCCATGCCGTTTGTCTCACTGATTTTCATCCATATTGCCAGGACCCGACATTACATTAAACCCGCAAGCAGTTTTAAATGAGATTTTTTCCTTTAAAAATGACATTTGGTGCAGGGACTGTTCTAAACACGGGAAACATGCGCCACTTTACAGGCATACTATAGACACCCCCCAGGTACGATATTTAAAGGAATATTTCACTTTTTTTTTTTTTACTTCAAGCATCATTAAAATCACTGCTCCCGAAAAAACGGCCGTTTTTAAAAGTTTTTTTTGCATTGATACATGTCCCCTGGGGTAGGACCCGGGTCCCCAAACCCTTTTTAGGACAATACCATGCAAATTAGCCTTTAAAATGAGCACTTTTGATTTCGAACGTTCGAGTCCCATAGACGTCAATGGGGTTCTAACGTTCGTGCGAACTTTCGGTCCGTTCGCAGGTTCTGGTGCGAATCGAACCGGGGGGTGTTCGGCTCATCTCTAGTTGAGAGTGATGGCCTGGGTTCCGTCTGGTTGGACAAAAAACACAGGCTGTGGTAGTACCACAGCCTGGGGACATATATGTCATCTGCTGATGCTCTGGATCTCTTGGAATCCTGGACTTTCTTGCGTTCCCTATAACATGTGCCCCTCAGGCTACCAATTTTGACCTTCAAATAGGTGGTGTCTGTCATGGGATACACAAAGCTTCACTAATTCCAACAGTTTCTCCATCGCTGCCTTCCTCTTTAGCTTGTTTGAATAGTCCCTGCATTGTACTTGCCAGAGACATGGCAGCTCCCTGTATTTTTCGATAAACTCTGGCAGGAAATCTGGGGCTGTAAATGTATCAACCATTTTATCTGCAAGACACAACACAAGACAAACCCTAATGTCAGGCCAAACTCTCATAATCTTGTACCAATATAGGCCTCAATCTATAAGCAGTATAGGCCACTAATCACTGATACCCCAATTTACAATTGTACCTTTGTTTCAACGTCCCTTTGCGCGAAAAACGATCTTCCGTCCTCTACTCACAGATCGTACCTACGTCTGTTACAGCGACCGCTCGTTATGCTTTATATACACTGCGCATGCGTCAAACTCTGCCCCGTCCTTCTTTCTAGTGTATTCCCGTCTCTTCTCTTTTGGGCCAGTGGGAGAGCAAATGGCGGAGAGTCAGCAGGTGCATGCTAATAGCAGCAATGAGGAAAGCCCGGAGCAAGGCAGGAGGAGATATAAGGCCTCAAATATGTCCTTTGAAGAGATGGTGGACATCTTAAAGAGGACAGATGGTGATGGGAATCATGGGCCGTACAGAAACCCTTATGTGAGAAAGGCCAAGATCATGGTTAAAGTTGTCAGAAGTCTGCACAGGACTTTTGGGGTACGACAATCCAAGGATCAATTGAGGAAACGCTGGTCAGACCTGAAATTGAGGGAGCAAGATTAGTATAGAAATATCAGGAAAGTGCTGCAAAAAAGTAAGTATTTGTCGTGTGTTCCTATTATTATTATTACTTTCGTGCTGGTCCATGTGCTTTTCTATACTGTTGTACAGTTTAAAATGCCAAGTTTGAGGTTCGTGTACACAGGAATCGTTCGTATTAAACATCGTTTATTCGACCACTTGTAGCAGGCACCTACTTTTAGGTAGGTGACCCTTTTTGCTAGCTTTCCATGTCAGGTAAATTTAGACAGGCTTATGCTATTACAGCAGGCCAGTTGTTGTCAATTACCATTTGAGTTGCAGGTAGTTTATGTGATAGTCTCGACCAATCATTGATTTGTTTGGTAATGCCCGGGACTCTCATATAAAAAGGGGGTCACGTGGTGTCCGGGGGAGTTCGAGTCCAGTCCTGCTCTGAGGAGCGAGAGAGCCAGTCTGGTTCCCGAAGGGGGAGGTGGAGGTTTTTCCCCTCCGGTGAGCCAACGGAGCTTCACCTTTGCGAGAAGGGTGAAGAACCGGTCCTCATGGAGGAACAGACGACATCTTACAGCATGTAGTCGCTGATGTCGTTGGCCGCCCCTGCGGGGAGGGGAGCGGGCCACAAAGGAGAAGAGGAACTAGGAATCATTGTGGGAGAAGTAGAGTCAAGCGGAAAGAAACTGGGTGATCGATTGCTTAGGAGCGACACACGGGCTATTGATGAAGTGAGTGAAAAGCCCAAGGGAGAGGTACTGTCCTGAGGCTGAGGGATGTTGGTACGCAAGTCAGCAAGACAGGTGGTTGTGGCCTGTGACTTTGGGTTCAGCATTGCCCCGGGATTCCAATCAGTCAAGCAGGAGAGATCATTCAGAGTGACTCTTATGGTTTATTCTCTGTCAGAAATCTACTTCCATTTTCCCTGATAAAGTAATCATCCAGTTTTGAATCACTCTCACCTGCAATGCTGTGAGTCTTTGCAAGTGAAGCAAGAAAAAGATCAGAAATTAACCAAAGAGCATCTCAAAGAAAGTCCTTCTCCCATCCCAGTTTATGTTGATGAATAAAGCATTAAGAAAAAGCATTAAGGACTGTGACTTTTAAATATATGGGCTGCAAGGGTTGAGTGGTAAACGTGAATTACGGATATAACAATTATTTAGCCATTCCTTCGGGGGGTAGCTAAGCGTTACACACTAATACGTCATTTTTGGCAGATGCAGGTTAACTACATTTGTTCAGGCCTATTTTGATTAAAATAAGTTTATTACATTGTTGTCTAAATGTGTTTGAAACTATAATGAAATGACAACTTTATTAAGTGTAAGGAGAGGACACTCAGCAGCTGTGTACACATCTGGACGCAGGAGCACTAGTGTGGGACACCATAACACGCTTGTTATGGTGTCCAACGCAGGTGCTCCAGTGGATACTAGGGGTCTCTCTGGTGTGAAACTTGCACAAAACAGGTAAGTATTACAGCTTTTGAAAGGGAAAAAATCATGTATTCAGCTTGGAACTCTGCCAAAATAGACAGTTCCAAGCAATGTTTCATATTACTATTTCTAACCTAACACATCTGTCTGCTAAGTATACCTTTTTTGTATTCACATAGGGGAGAAAAGAATAGGGACATCTGAGGACACCAGTAACCCCACACCGAATGAAGAAAGTCAACTCACCACACACCCTGAAGATGTGGATGCAGATGTTCAGGAATTGCTGGGTGAAGTGGTAGAAATGGTGTTGACAACAGGTCAGTTTCTGAGACCACAGCTTCAGGTAATAGAAGGATGCCTGCATATTTATAGTACATGGTGTGTTTTTTTTTATTTTTAGGTGATATGGATGTTTTGGAAGAAGGTCACCACCGCCAACATCACAATACTACTAAACCCCTTGTAATTATAGTAGTACGACCCCGAGTTGGGTGGTGGGATGATCCTTACGTGCTTCCCATCGATAGCACCACCACAATTGGGAAAGTCCCACTGGTGGAGAAACTGGGAAGCCACAGTCTGCCATTTCTGTGGGTTGGTAGGAAACTGTGAAGTCAAACAAGAAAAAAATGAGTACTTTTGCACATTACATTGCAAGAAGATTACACACAAACATTCTTGGCCAACATATGTATAACATTTATTGAAATGAGTATTTAAAGACAAAAGCATAAGGTCAACTTATCAGATTCCTCACCCCCTCTGGTGGCCCATTGGAAAAATGTTATGGTGGGGGGTAGATGTTTTGGACAGGTAACTCTCTCCACTTCATTGAGAGATGAATGCATAAATAATGTGTGTTACTTTGGCCAGCCCCTCCTTACTATTGGCAGCCCGCTGGACAGGTAAGAAGTGTCATAATTCAAAAATATGAATGCACACTGTCCAAACTGAAGCACATTTTTACATTCTGCAATTACCTATCAAGATAATAGGAGAATAAAACTTTAAACAGTACCATTTGAAAGTATTCAGGCAGGCACTTGCACTACATAAAATAAAAAGAAAAAGAATTGCGCTTAGTGTGTAAAAAAAATCAAAAAGTATAAAAATTATGAGCAAGGTCCTGCTGCTATGCACTATAACCCCGATATAAGGGCACATAAACAGATGTAGAAATAGGAAGTGCAGCGCTGGACTAGTGACAAGAACACATGTGAGTGATAACGAATCAGTTATTCAATCAATTAATCAAAGTAGTGAACCACAAAAAATGTCCAATCAAATGATCAAAGATCCACAACAATTGGGTGCTCAAAAATATAAAGTGTTGAAAAAACAAATAAGTCAATAACATAAAGTCCAAAAATAGTGATGTGTAGAAATCCGATACGGGGTTCGGGGTCAATTATCACCCATATAGTGCTGCCCACCGCCTAATGAAAAAAATGAAGGCTTACCAGAAAGCCTGTGACCGCCCTTACTCAGTGGGGTCAAACTAGGCTTAGTAGAAGTAGACCGTCAAGGGAATACTCCAGGACACATTGCTGAAAAGAGACATCAACCTCCTGCATGGACGACCAGCTGGCGAAGTGCTTCACAAGGTGTTGTCCCAGGATCGCTTCTCATAGAGCAGTTAATTAGTAGCAGCCACTGCTCCAACTCCACCTTCCTCCTCTCAGGGCCCCACCTTCCCAGCGACCCCAGACAAGCATCATTCAGATGTCACAAAGTTCACTGCTGCATTGTGCCTGTGCTGTGTGGCGCGGCTCCCTCACAGAGACAGAGTGCCATGTGATCAGTCCCGATATCAGTCAGCGATTCAGCGGCAGGCAGTGTGCAGTGTGAGTCAGCTGTCACTGAGAAGAATGGAGCTGATGCTTTCTTTCTGTACAGTTCCGGCTCTTCACAGGCGGAGTAATATGAAATGCACTCTGCCTGTGACAGATACAGGAAGCATCGGCTCTGCTCTCTACTGCAGCCGCATGCTTCCTGCGTCTCAGAGGAGCCAGGCAGCAGTACACACGCCAGCATTAATACCCACCAGCACTAGCAGTACCCACGCCAGCATTAATACCCACCAGGCAGCACCAGCAGCACCAGAGTGTGTACATTTATATATATTTATTTAGTTTTTTTAAGTTGTATGATTTACTGGTGAAAGTTATTAGTGCCCCCCTAAGTTTTGACTGTAATATCTTTTGTGTCCCCCTTATATATAAATCTTAGAGTTGCCACTAATTTGAGGAAGTGTAAGAAAGGTGAGGAAAAAGAAAATTAATTAATTAAAACTAATTGTTAATGTGTAAACACACATTTTGTTGGAAGTACCAATAAATATAGCCTTATTGATATTTTGCATTTTTATTCTCATGCGTGATTGTGTAGACAGGGCCCCAGTGCACTGTATTGCCTGGGGGCCTATAATGCTCTTAAGATGTCCTCTGGAGCCCTAGTGCCTCCAATGAACTGCAAGATGCAACAGTCCCAAAACCACGAGTCGAGCCAAGAGAGGGAAACAGGAGCTCCTGGATCTCAGCCTTCCCCTTATTATACCACAGGTGGGCTGACTGGGACCAAAAAACCTGGGAACTGAGCACACATAACATAACCCTTTCCCCAAGCCTGGGCCAGACGCTAACTTACTAAATCAGCTTTAACACAACCTCCATACAAACAGAATGCTGATCCTCTTATGTCTACTGTCTGACCTCCATGCAGATAAAAAAGAGACATTTAAAGTGGAACTATGATCAAAATAAATGATATGTTTGTTACTAGCATGAATACAGCAGTTTTTGTTTTTCTGGGTCACTCTGTAGCATAGTTTTATTACCTGTTGATCCAGCAGCAAATCTGTTGCCTAAAAAAATTGAGAGACTGTTAGATAGTGACTGTTAATGCTCGTCTCATTTATGGTTTAATAGTTCACCATTGTTGTCTGGACTATATGCTGTTATATTTTCTCCAGGAAGTAACAGTAATGCCCTTCACACACGATCAGATATTGATCGGACATTCCGACAACAAAATCCATCGTTTTTTTTTACGACGGATGTTGGCTCAAACTTGTCTTGCATACACACGGTCGCACAAAGTTGGCGGAAAATCCGATCGTTCAGAACGCGGTGACATAAAACACGTACGTCGGGACTATAAATGGGGCAGTAGCCAATAGATCTTTGTGCGTCGGATTTGTGTACATGCGATCGGAATTTAACTGATCGGATTTTGTTGTCGGAAAATTTTATATCCTGCTCTCAAACATTGTGTGTCGGAAATTCCAACGGAAAAAGTCAGATGGAGCCCACACATGATCGGAATTTCTGACAACACAATCCGATCGCACGTTTTCCGTCCAAAAATCTGACCGTGTGTATAGGGCATAAGAGATCTCCCTGTACTATATGAAAGGGATCAAAGATCACCAGAGTTGGGCAACCTTTTTGTTAAAAAGAATAAAATAAATGAACTAGTAAGGCCCAACAAAACAGTAAGAAAACTTTATTAAAATACAACAAAAAAAAAAGGACAGTGTAAAATTATAAACTTACACTACCCTAAAAGCAGACAGTGTCAGTCAATAGAGCAGTATGTAATGGCAGGGTGGTCAATGAGCAGTATGTAGTGACAGGGAAGTCAGTGAGCAGTATGTAGTGCCAGGGAAGTCAGTAAGCAGTATGTAGTGCCAGGGAAGTCAGTGAGCAGTATGTAGTGACAGGGATGTCATTGAGCAGTATGTAGTGACAGGGAAGTCTGCGAGCAGTATGTAGTGTCAGTGAGCAGTATGTAGTAACATGGAAGTCAGTGAGCAGTATGTAGTGGCAGTGAGCAGTATGTAGTGACAGGGAAGTCGGTGAGCAGTATGTAGTGACAGGAAAGTCTGCAAGCAGTATGAAGTAACAGGGAAGTCAGTGAGCAATATGTAGTGACAGGGAAGTCTGTGTGCAGTATGTAGTGACAGGAAAGTAAGTGAGCAGTATGTATGACAGAGAAGTCAGTGAGCAGGATGTAGTGACAGGGAAGTCAGTGAGCAGTATATAGTGACAGGGACATCAGTGAGCAGTATGTAGTGACAGGGAAGTCAGTGAGCAGTATATACTGGCAGGGAAGTCAGTGAGCAGTATGTAGTGATAGGGCAGTCAGTGAGCAGTATGTAGGGACAGGGAAGTCAGTGAGCAGTATATATTGGCAGGGAAGTCAGTGAGCAGTATGTAGTGATAGGGCAGTCAGTGAGCAGTATGTAGTGACAGGGAAGTCTGCGAGCAGTATGAAGTAAGAGGGAAGTCAGTGAGCAGTATGTAGTGATAGGGCAGTCAGTGAGCAGTATGTAGTGACAGGGAAGTCTGCGAGCAGTATGAAGTAAGAGGGAAGTCAGTGAGCAGTATGTAGTGACAGGGAAGTCAGTGTGCAGTATGTAGTGACAGGAAGGTCAGTGAGCAGCATAGGCGTGCGCACAGGGTGTGCCAGGTGTGACCAGGTACACCCTAATTACCCCGTGCAGCAGATTCCCTCTACTGCCCTGGCTCCCATCGTTCCCCCTGCAGTGCTGCCGCCTTCTCTCCTCTACTCTCCCATCGGCTGTTGCTGCAGGGATGTTTTCTTTTTGGAATGGGGAAAGGGGCCACTAAATACCGTATGTAATGTACCAGCCCCTTCCCTTTCTGAATGAACATCGTGAGTGATCTGTAGTGTGTGTTTGAGCTTTGGGGTGCACACCCTAATGCAATAGGCTGTGCACACCGTTGGTGAGCAGTATGTAGTGAAAGGGAAGTCAATGAGCAGTATGTAGTGACAGGGAAGTCTAAGAGCAGTATGTAGTGATAAGGAAGTCAATGAGCAGTATGTAGTGGCAGTAAGCACTAAGTAGTGATAAAGAAGTCAGTGAGCAGTGTGTAGTGACAGGGCAGTCAGTGAGCAGTATGTAGTGAGTCAGGAAGTCAGTAAGCAATATGTAGTGACAGAGCAGTCAGTGAGCAGTATGTAGTGACAGGGCATTCAGTGAGCAGTATGTAGTGACAGGGCATTCAGTGAGCAGTGTGTAGTGACAGGGCATTCAGTGAGCAGTATGTAGTGACAGGGCAGTCAGTGAGCAGTATGTAAGGACAGGGAAGTTAGTGAGCAGTATGTAGTGACAGGGAAGTCAGTAAACAGTATGTAGTGACAGGAAAGTCAGTGAGCAGTAGGGATGGTCCAGATGTTCGAGTCGAGCGTAAGCTTTACTTAAACATCGGGTGTTCGTTTCTTCACAGAACAAACGAACATATGCAGAGAGCCCCATAATGCACTGCGAGATCGCAGTGCATTGAGGGCTACTGATTAGCCAAAGCATGCACCTGACCTGCATGCTTTGGCCAATCACAGCGCAATCTGCTGTGAGAGCCATGATTGGCCAAAGGCAGGATGCCTTTGACCAATCATGGCTCAGGGGGCTAAGTCCACTCACCACACTATATAAGGCAGCAGTGTATAGTGTGATAACGTGGAGAGGAAAACTTGAGCTAGATTTGGCAGGTTAGTTAGTGGCGTGCAGGCAGTTTAATATATATATATATATATATATATATATATATATGTATATATATATATATATATATATATATATATATATATATATATATATATACAGTGCAGTCAGTGTAGAATATATATATACAGTGCAGGCAATGTATTAATATATATATAGTGCAGTCAGTGCAGAGTATAAAATAGTGCATTAAAGTGGTTAAGGGGAACCCCATGAAAGAATTAAGAAAAAAAAAACAACATGGGGTCCCCCCCAAAATCCATACCAGGCGCTTTGGGTCTGGTATAGATTTTGAGGGGAACTCCATGCTAACATTTAAAAAGAAAACAGCACGGGGTCCCCCTAAAAATCCATACCAGGACCTTTGGGTCTGGCATTGATTTTAAGGGAAACTCCATGCCAAATTTTTTTAAAAAATTGGCGTGGGGTCCCCCCAAAATCCATACCAGACCCTTATCCGAGCAAGCGCCCCCCCGAACCATACCAGGCCACTTGCCGTCAACATGGGGAAGGTGCTTTGGGGTTACCCCCAAAGTACCTGGTCCCCATGTTGATGGGGACAAGGGCCTCTTCCTGACAACCCTTGCCCGGTAGTTTAACAAGAGGGCCCCCAGACCCCCCCCCCCATGTGAATGGGTATCGGGTACATTGTACCCCTACCCATTCACCAAAAAAAGTGTCAAAAAGTAAAAACAACAATAGACAGTTTTTGACAATTCCTTTATTATTAAAAAAAAAGTGCCCCCACGATATCCATCCATCTTTAATTATGCCGCCCGATGGACCAAAAATAGAAAGAAAAAAAGCTCCGCCTCGATGGGAGGCCTCCCGGGGACTGCTGTCTCTTGGCTGTGACAGCATTTATATAGGCAAGGGCAGGGCCACCCGGTGACGTAACCAAGTGACCCCACCCCCTTCTGACACCATGTGACATCATGTGACGTCAGACGGGGTGAAGTCATCTGGTTACGTCAGTGGCCCTTGCCTTTATAAGAACTGTCAAAGGGAAAAGACACCAGTCACTTTTTTTTCTTTTTTAATAAAGGAATTTTTAAAAACTGTCTATTGTGGTTTTTACTTTTTGACAGTTTTTTTTTGTGAATGGGTAGGGGTACAATGTTAAAGGGGGCTTCCAGGTTCCGACAACCACCCGACAACCACCGACAACCACCGGTAACCCCAAAGCACCCTCTCCATGTTGAGGGCCATGTGGCCTGGTATGGTTCAGGAGGGAGGGGGGTGCTCGCTTGCCCCCCCGCTATCCTGTTCTCCAGGCTGCATGCTCAGATAAGGGTCTGGTATGGATTTGGGGGTCCACGTCAATTTCTTTTTCATTTTGGCGACGTGTGCCCCTTAAAATCCATACCAGACCCGAAGGGCCTGGTATGGACTTGGGGGGACCCACGCTGATTTTTTTCCTTGATTTTTATCTATATTGCCGGGAGCCAGCAATACATTACAGCCCGTTTGCATGTTCTAGTGTGAACTGAACCGGGGGGGTGTTCGGCTCATCCCTAGTGAGCAGTATGTAGTGACAGCGGCAGTTGTGGGAACAATCATCAATTCCCGACTCGACTACGCAAATTCGCTCTACGTAGGACTACCCCAATATCAGCTTGTGCGCTTGCAACTCATCCAAAACACAGGGGCAAGACTGTTAACAGGGAAAAAACCCTAGGAATCTATTTCCCCATCACTAAATGTGCCTACACATTTTAAGACCCTCTGCCTCACCCACAAATGCATACAAGGAAACGCTCCACTATATCTCCAGGAGAAAATAAAACACTACACACCTTATCGCAGTCTTCGATCAGCTAACCAAAACCTCCTCATCATCCCCAAATACCGCTACAAAGCAAAGGGAGAACGAAGATTCGCAGTCCAAGGACCTCGACTATGGAACGCTCTTCCAACCCACATCCACATGGAAGAAAACCATCAGGCCTTCAGGAAAAAACTAAAGACCTTCCTTTTCTAAGAAGCTGGCTACAGAGAACGCATTCTAGCACCTTGAGGCGATTCAGTTCGCATTTGCATCGCTCTACAAATCTTTTATTCATTCATTCATTCATTCATTTATTCAGGGTGATCAGTGAGCAGTATGTAGTGACAGGGTAGTCAGTGAGCAGTATGTAGTGACAGGAAAATCAGTGAGGAGTATGATGTGACAGGGAAGTTAGTGAGCAGTATGTAGTGACAGAGTATAGTGGCAAATTGGGATGGTATAGCACTAGGTTAGGGTGGTATAGTGGCAGGTTAGGGTAGTACAGGGTGGTATAGTGGCATGTTAGGATGGTGCACTGGAAGGTTAGGTTAGTATCGGGCAGTATAGTGGCAGGTTGGGGTGGTATAGGGTGGTATGGTGGCAGGTTGGGGTGGTATAGTGGCAGGTTAGGGTGGTATAGTAGCAGGTTAGGTTAGTATAGGGTGGTATGGTGGCAAGATGGGGTGGTATAGTGGCAGGTTAGGGTAGTATAGGGCAGTATAGTGGCATGTTGGGTTAGTATAGTGGCTTAGGTTAGTATTGGGTGGTATAGTGGCAGGTTTGGGTGGTATAGGGTGGTATGGTGGCAGGTTGAGGGTGTATAGCGGCAGGTTGTGGTGGTATAGTGGCAGGTTAGGTTAGTATTGGGCAGTAAAGTGGCAGGTTCGGGTGGTAGAGTGGCAGGTTAGGTTAGTATTGGGCAGTATAGCGGCAGATTGGAGTGGTATAGAGTGGTATGGTGGCAGGTTGGGGTGGTATAGTGGTAGGTTAGGGCTGTATACAGTGACAGTGTGCTCAATCACTTACTGTATGGCTGGCGATGCAGACACCTGGGGCTGCTGTGTTCTCTCCTCTTTCTCCTCCTTCAGCCGCGTGATAAGCCTGTGAACAAAACTTTGGGAGGAGTGGAGAAGGGAGCCACACACTTCTCAATAAGCAGGTGCATTTCAGTTTTCAGAAGTATCCATAAGAAAAACAGCTCTATAACAGTGAAAGTGTAGGAACAACGCTTGCACTCTATTAGATTTTATGAACTAAACTGAAGCAGAAAACTGTATTGTAAGAATATCATACAGTATCTCACAAAAGTGAGTACACCCCTCATATTTTTGTAAATATTTTATTATATCTTTTCATGTGACAACACTGAAGAAATGATACTTTGCTACAATGTAAAGTAGTGAGTGTACATCTTGTATAACAGTGTAAATTTGTGATCCCCTAAAAATAACTCAACAAACAGCCATTAATGTCTAAACCACTGGCAACAAAAGCGAGTACACCCCTAAATGAGAAAATCTCCAAATTGAGCCCAAAGTGTCAATATTTTGTGTGGCCACCATTATTTTCCAGCACTGCCTTAACCCTCTTGGGCATGGAGTTCACCAAAGCTTCACGTGTTGTCACTGGAGTCCTCTTCCACTCCTCCATGAGGACATCATGGAGCTGGTGGATGTTAGAGACTTTGTGTTCCTCCACCTTCTATTTGAGGATGCCCCACAGATGCTCAATAGGATTTAGGTCTGGAGACATGCTTGGCCAATATATCACCTTTACCCTCAGCTTCTTTAGCAAGGCAGTGGTCATATTGGAGTTGTGTTTGGGGTGGTTTCATGTTGGAATACTGCCCTGTGGCCCAGTCTCCGAAGGGAGGGGATCATGCTCTGGTTCAGTATGTCACAGTGCATGTTGGCATTTATGGTTCCCTCAACGAACTGTAGCTCCCTAGTGCTGGCAGCACTCATGCAGCCCCAGACCATGACACTCCCACCACCATGCTTGACTATAGGCAAGACACACTTGTCTTTGTACTTCTCACCTGGTTGCCGCTACACTTACGCATGACACCATCTGAACCAAATAAGTTTATCTTAGTCTCATCAAACCACAGGACATGGATCCAGTAATCTATGTCCTTAGTAGGGATGAGCTTTGCGAACGATATGGGCCATTCGTGCCAAATTCGTGTGGTGCGTCATGGCCCATAATTCACTGTGGCATTGCAGTGCATTGCTGGCTGATGATTGGCCAAGCATGCACTATGACCCGCATGCTTGGCCACAGCGCCGTCAGTAGCGAGAGCTGTAATTAGCCACACGCCCCACACTATATAAGGCCGCCTACATGGCGGCCCTGTGTAGTGTGTTCCAGCGTGCTTAGAGAGAGAGAGAGACAGTGTCATTTCATTTGAGTTAGCTAGATTAGGCAGGACAGTCAGTGAGTTAGCTGCACTTACAGGGTATTTTTTATATATGTATCCCAGGTGTTTTATATATATATACACTGTATTCAGTTTAGCTAGATCCGTTCCTCTTATCTTCCTACTGACAGGCAGGCTTTTCTTGTTACAGTATTTACAGCTACCTGAAGAAAATTGCTGGTGTTCTTTTGATCCTATTAGTACCACAGTCAGGCAGCTAGACTATTTAGAGTTAGTGTAGTGCGTCCTCCTCACAGTGTTCAGTTAAAGCTACAAGTTAGTTTAGTGTGACCTCTGCACAGAGTTCAGCTAAAGCTACAAGTTAGGGTAGTGCGTCCTCCTCACAGTGTTCAGCTAAAACTACAAGTTAGTGTAGTGTGACCTCTGCACAGTGTTCAGCTAAAGCTACAAGTTAGTGTAGTGCGTCCTCCTCACAGTGTTCAGCTAAAACTACAAGTTAGTGTAGTGCGACCTCTGCACAGTGTTCAGCTACAGCTACAAGTTAGTGTAGTGCGTCCTCTGAACAGTGTTCAGCTAAAACTACAAGTTAGTGTAGTGCGACCTCTGCACAGTGTTCAGCTAAAGCTACAAGTTAGTGTAGTGCGTCCTCTGAACAGTGTTCAGCTAAAACTACAAGTTAGAGTAGTGCATCCTCTGAACAGTGTTCAGCTAAAACTACAAGTTAGTGTAGTGCGACCTCTGCACAGTGTTCAGCTAAAGCTAAAAGTTAGTGTAGTGCGTCCTCTGAACAGTGTTCAGCTAAAGCTACAAGTTAGTGTAGTGCGTCCTCCTCACAGTGTTCAGCTAAAACTACAAGTTAGTTTAGTGCAACCTCTGCACAGTGTTCAGCTAAAGCTACAAGTTAGTGTAGTGCGTCCTCTGAACAGTGTTCAGCTAAAACTACAAGTTAGTGTAGTGCGTCCTCTGAACAGTGTTCAGCTAAAACTACAAGTTAGTGTAGTGCGACCTCTGCACAGTGTTCAGCTAAAGCTACAAGTTAGTGTAGTGCGTCCTCTGAACAGTGTTCAGCTAAAACTACAAGTTAGAGTAGTGCATCCTCTGAACAGTGTTCAGCTAAAACTACAAGTTAGTGTAATGCGACCTCTGCACAGTGTTCAGCTAAAGCTAAAAGTTAGTGTAGTGCGTCCTCTGAACAGTGTTCAGCTAAAGCTACAAGTTAGTGTAGTGCGTCCTCCTCACAGTGTTCAGCTAAAGCTACAAGTTAGTTTAGTGTGACCTCTGCACAGTGTTCAGCTAAAGCTACAAGTTAGGGTAGTGCGTCCTCCTCACAGTGTTCAGCTAAAACTACAAGTTGGTGTAGTGCGTCCTCCTCACAGTGTTCAGCTAAAACTACAAGTTGGTGTAGTGCGACCTCTGCACAGTGTTCAGCTAAAGCTACAAGTTAGTGTAGTGCGTCCTCTGAACAGTGTTCAGCTAAAACTACAAGTTAGTGTAGTGCGACCTCTGCACAGTGTTCAGCTAAAGCTACAAGTGAGTTAAGTGCGTCCTCTGAACAGTGTTCAGCTAAAGCTACAAGTTAGTGTAGTGCGTCCTCCTCACAGTGTTCAGCTAAAACTACAAGTTAGTGTAGTGTGACCTCTGCACAGTGTTCAGCTAAATCTACAAGTTAGTGTAGTGCGACCTCTGCACAGTGTTCAGCTACAGCTACAAGTTAGTGTAGTGCGTCCTCTGAACAGTGTTCAGCTAAAACTACAAGTTAGTGTAGTGCGACCTCTGCACAGTGTTCAGCTAAAGCTACAAGTTAGTGTAGTGCGTCCTCTGAACAGTGTTCAGCTAAAACTACAATTTAGAGTAGTGCATCCTCTGAACAGTGTTCAGCTAAAACTACAAGTTAGTGTAGTGCGACCTCTGCACAGTGTTCAGCTAAAGCTAAAAGTTAGTGTAGTGCGTCCTCCTCACAGTGTTCAGCTAAAGCTACAAGTTAGTGTAGTGCGTCCTCCTCACAGTGTTCAGCTAAAACTACAAGTTAGTTTAGTGCGACCTCTGCACAGTGTTCAGCTAAAGCTACAAGTTAGTGTAGTGCGTCCTCCTCACAGTGTTCAGCTAAAACTACAAGTTAGTGTAGTGCGTCCTCCTCACAGTGTTCAGCTAAAACTACAAGTTAGTGTAGTGCGACCTCTGCACAGTGTTCAGCTAAAGCTACAAGTTAGTGTAGTGCGTCCTCTGAACAGTGTTCAGCTAAAACTACAAGTTAGAGTAGTGCATCCTCTGAACAGTGTTCAGCTAAAACTACAAGTTAGTGTAATGCGACCTCTGCACAGTGTTCAGCTAAAGCTAAAAGTTAGTGTAGTGCGTCCTCTGAACAGTGTTCAGCTAAAGCTACAAGTTAGTGTAGTGCGTCCTCCTCACAGTGTTCAGCTAAAGCTACAAGTTAGTTTAGTGTGACCTCTGCACAGTGTTCAGCTAAAGCTACAAGTTAGGGTAGTGCGTCCTCCTCACAGTGTTCAGCTAAAACTACAAGTTAGTGTAGTGCGACCTCTGCACAGTGTTCAGCTACAGCTACAAGTTAGTGTAGTGCGTCCTCTGAACAGTGTTCAGCTAAAACTACAAGTTAGAGTAGTGCATCCTCTGAACAGTGTTCAGCTAAAACTACAAGTTAGTGTAGTGCGACCTCTGCACAGTGTTCAGCTAAAGCTACAAGTTAGTGTAGTGCGTCCTCCTCACAGTGTTCAGCTAAAACTACAAGTTAGTTTAGTGCGACCTCTGCACAGTGTTCAGCTAAAGCTACAAGTTAGTGTAGTGCGTCCTCTGAACAGTGTTCAGCTAAAACTACAAGTTAGTGTAGTGCATCCTCTGAACAGTGTTCAGCTAAAACTACAAGTTAGTGTTGTGCGACCTCTGCACAGTGTTCAGCTAAAGCTACAAGTTAGTGTAGTGCGTCCTCTGAACAGTGTTCAGCTAAAACTACAAGTTAGAGTAGTGCATCCTCTGAACAGTGTTCAGCTAAAACTACAAGTTAGTGTAATGCGACCTCTGCACAGTGTTCAGCTAAAGCTAAAAGTTAGTGTAGTGCGTCCTCTGAACAGTGTTCAGCTAAAGCTACAAGTTAGTGTAGTGCGTCCTCCTCACAGTGTTCAGCTAAAGCTACAAGTTAGTTTAGTGTGACCTCTGCACAGTGTTCAGCTAAAGCTACAAGTTAGGGTAGTGCGTCCTCCTCACAGTGTTCAGCTAAAGCTACAAGTTAGTTTAGTGTGACCTCTGCACAGTGTTCAGCTAAAGCTACAAGTTAGGGTAGTGCGTCCTCCTCACAGTGTTCAGCTAAAACTACAAGCTGGTGTAGTGCGTCCTCCTCACAGTGTTCAGCTAAAACTACAAGTTGGTGTAGTGCGACCTCTGCACAGTGTTCAGCTAAAGCTACAAGTTAGTGTAGTGCGTCCTCTGAACAGTGTTCAGCTAAAACTACAAGTTAGTGTAGTGCGACCTCTGCACAGTGTTCAGCTAAAGCTACAAGTGAGTTAAGTGCGTCCTCCTCACAGTGTTCAGCTAAAGCTACAAGTTAGTGTAGTGCGTCCTCCTCACAGTGTTCAGCTAAAACTACAAGTTAGTGTAGTGTGACCTCTGCACAGTGTTCAGCTAAATCTACAAGTTAGTGTAGTGCGACCTCTGCACAGTGTTCAGCTACAGCTACAAGTTAGTGTAGTGCGTCCTCTGAACAGTGTTCAGCTAAAACTACAAGTTAGTGTAGTGCGACCTCTGCACAGTGTTCAGCTAAAGCTACAAGTTAGTGTAGTGCGTCCTCTGAACAGTGTTCAGCTAAAACTACAAGTTAGAGTAGTGCATCCTCTGAACAGTGTTCAGCTAAAACTACAAGTTAGTGTAGTGCGACCTCTGCACAGTGTTCAGCTAAAGCTAAAAGTTAGTGTAGTGCGTCCTCTGAACAGTGTTCAGCTAAAGCTACAAGTTAGTGTAGTGCGTCCTCCTCACAGTGTTCAGCTAAAACTACAAGTTAGTTTAGTGCGACCTCTGCACAGTGTTCAGCTAAAGCTACAAGTTAGTTTAGTGTGACCTCTGCACAGTGTTCAGCTAAAGCTACAAGTTAGGGTAGTGCGTCCTCCTCACAGTGTTCAGCTAAAGCTACAAGTTAGTTTAGTGTGACCTCTGCACAGTGTTCAGCTAAAGCTACAAGTTAGGGTAGTGCATCCTCCTCACAGTGTTCAGCTAAAGCTACAAGTTGGTGTAGTGCGTCCTCCTCACAGTGTTCAGCTAAAACTACAAGTTGGTGTAGTGCGACCTCTGCACAGTGTTCAGCTAAAGCTACAAGTTAGTGTAGTGCGTCCTCTGAACAGTGTTCAGCTAAAACTACAAGTTAGTGTAGTGCGACCTCTGCACAGTGTTCAGCTAAAGCTACAAGTGAGTTAAGTGCGTCCTCTGAACAGTGTTCAGCTAGAACTACAAGTTAGTGTAGTGTGTACTCTGAACAGTGTTCAGCTAAAACTACAAGTAAGTGTAGTGCGACCTCTGCACAGTGTTCAGCTAAAGCTACAAGTTAGTGTAGTGGGTCCTCTGAACAGTGTTCAGCTAAAGCTATAAGTTGGTGTAGTGCGTCCTCCTCACAGTGTTCAGCTAAAACTACAAGTTAGTGTAGTATGACCTCTGCACGGTGTTCAGCTAAAGCTACAAGTTAGTGTAGTGCGTCATCCTCACAGTGTTAAGCTAAAACTACAAGTTAGTGTAGTGTGACCTCTGCACAGTGTTCAGCTAAAGCTACAAGTTAGTGTAGTGTGTCCTCTGAACAGTGTTCAGCTAAAACTACAAATTAGTGTAGTTCGACCTTTGCACAGTGTTCAGCTAAAGCTACAAGTTAGTGTTGTGCATCCTCTGAACAGTGTTCAGCTAAAACTACAAGTGTAGTGTGACCTCTGCACAGTGTTCAGCTAAAGCTACAAGTTAGTGTGGTGCATCCTCTGAACAGTGTTCAGCTAAAGCTACAAGTTAGTGTAGTGCGTCCTCCTCACAGTGTTCAGCTAAAACTACAAGTTAGTGTAGTGCGAGCTCTGCACAGTGTTCAGCTAAAGCTACCTGTCAAAGGTTGGTGGTGTTTTCCTGATCCTATCACTACCGCAGGCAGCTAAATAAGCTACAAGTTCATTTTTTGCAAGCTCTGCACAGTGTTCACCTAAAGCTACCTGTCGAAGGTTGGTGGTGTTTTCCTGATCCTATCACTACCGCAGGCAGCTACATAAGCTACAAGTTTGTTTTTTGCAAGCTCTGCACAGTGTTCACCTAAAGCTATCCGTCGAAGGTTGGTGGTGTTTTCCTGATCCTACCACTACCGCAGGCAGCTAAATAAGCTGCAAGTTAGTTTTTTGCGAGCTCTGCACAGTGTTCACCTAAAGCTACCTGTCGAAGGTTGGTGGTGGAGCCGCAACATGCGGAAGACTTGGTCGAGTGGATGACCAAGCCGTCCTCATCCTCCTCATCCTCTCTCACCCATGCTCAGGGTACTTTGTCTGGCAAAGCACCTGCCATTGTGGCCTCTTCCTTCAGCTCAATGGCATCAGTGACTCCTTCCCTAGCCCCACCATGTTCTCCTGAGGAGTCCCTTGAACTGTTTGACCACAGTGTTGGGTACATGCTCCAGGAGGATGCCCAGCGTTTAGAAGGCTCTGATTATGATACTGAGCTAGATGGAAGGCAGTAACGTGAGCACGGACAGAGAAGGTCCCCATGAAGGACAGCAATCTGGCAGTCATGCTCCCCCTGCTGCAGCATACTGCCAGGTTTGCTCCAGTGGTGAGGAGAGAGGGGATGATGAGGTCACTAACTCAACGTGGATGCCTGATAGGAGAGAGGAGGAGGAGGACGCACATCACCAATGAGGCAGGATGCCCTCCAGGGGCCAGCCTAAGGGCAGCACACTGACTGCATCACACCCCAAAGCTCTGCATGTGCAGGGCGTTGCTGTCTCTGCACGTTATTCCAAAAGTTCTACAAACTTTAGTTCTTTAGTTCTGTAAACTACAAGTTAGTGTAATGCGACCTCTGCACAGTGTTCAGCTAAAGCTAAAAGTTAGTGTAGTGCGTCCTCTGAACAGTGTTCAGCTAAAGCTACAAGTTAGTGTAGTGCGTCCTCCTCACAGTGTTCAGCTAAAACTACAAGTTAGTTTAGTGCGACCTCTGCACAGTGTTCAGCTAAAGCTACAAGTTAGTGTAGTGCGTCCTCCTCACAGTGTTCAGCTAAAACTACAAGTTAGTGTAGTGCGTCCTCCTCACAGTGTTCAGCTAAAACTACAAGTTAGTGTAGTGCGACCTCTGCACAGTGTTCAGCTAAAGCTACAAGTTAGTGTAGTGCGTCCTCTGAACAGTGTTCAGCTAAAACTACAAGTTAGAGTAGTGCATCCTCTGAACAGTGTTCAGCTAAAACTACAAGTTAGTGTAATGCGACCTCTGCACAGTGTTCAGCTAAAGCTAAAAGTTAGTGTAGTGCGTCCTCTGAACAGTGTTCAGCTAAAGCTACAAGTTAGTGTAGTGCGTCCTCCTCACAGTGTTCAGCTAAAGCTACAAGTTAGTTTAGTGTGACCTCTGCACAGTGTTCAGCTAAAGCTACAAGTTAGGGTAGTGCGTCCTCCTCACAGTGTTCAGCTAAAACTACAAGTTAGTGTAGTGCGACCTCTGCACAGTGTTCAGCTACAGCTACAAGTTAGTGTAGTGCGTCCTCTGAACAGTGTTCAGCTAAAACTACAAGTTAGAGTAGTGCATCCTCTGAACAGTGTTCAGCTAAAACTACAAGTTAGTGTAGTGCGACCTCTGCACAGTGTTCAGCTAAAGCTACAAGTTAGTGTAGTGCGTCCTCCTCACAGTGTTCAGCTAAAACTACAAGTTAGTTTAGTGCGACCTCTGCACAGTGTTCAGCTAAAGCTACAAGTTAGTGTAGTGCGTCCTCTGAACAGTGTTCAGCTAAAACTACAAGTTAGTGTAGTGCATCCTCTGAACAGTGTTCAGCTAAAACTACAAGTTAGTGTTGTGCGACCTCTGCACAGTGTTCAGCTAAAGCTACAAGTTAGTGTAGTGCGTCCTCTGAACAGTGTTCAGCTAAAACTACAAGTTAGAGTAGTGCATCCTCTGAACAGTGTTCAGCTAAAACTACAAGTTAGTGTAATGCGACCTCTGCACAGTGTTCAGCTAAAGCTAAAAGTTAGTGTAGTGCGTCCTCTGAACAGTGTTCAGCTAAAGCTACAAGTTAGTGTAGTGCGTCCTCCTCACAGTGTTCAGCTAAAGCTACAAGTTAGTTTAGTGTGACCTCTGCACAGTGTTCAGCTAAAGCTACAAGTTAGGGTAGTGCGTCCTCCTCACAGTGTTCAGCTAAAGCTACAAGTTAGTTTAGTGTGACCTCTGCACAGTGTTCAGCTAAAGCTACAAGTTAGGGTAGTGCGTCCTCCTCACAGTGTTCAGCTAAAACTACAAGCTGGTGTAGTGCGTCCTCCTCACAGTGTTCAGCTAAAACTACAAGTTGGTGTAGTGCGACCTCTGCACAGTGTTCAGCTAAAGCTACAAGTTAGTGTAGTGCGTCCTCTGAACAGTGTTCAGCTAAAACTACAAGTTAGTGTAGTGCGACCTCTGCACAGTGTTCAGCTAAAGCTACAAGTGAGTTAAGTGCGTCCTCCTCACAGTGTTCAGCTAAAGCTACAAGTTAGTGTAGTGCGTCCTCCTCACAGTGTTCAGCTAAAACTACAAGTTAGTGTAGTGTGACCTCTGCACAGTGTTCAGCTAAATCTACAAGTTAGTGTAGTGCGACCTCTGCACAGTGTTCAGCTACAGCTACAAGTTAGTGTAGTGCGTCCTCTGAACAGTGTTCAGCTAAAACTACAAGTTAGTGTAGTGCGACCTCTGCACAGTGTTCAGCTAAAGCTACAAGTTAGTGTAGTGCGTCCTCTGAACAGTGTTCAGCTAAAACTACAAGTTAGAGTAGTGCATCCTCTGAACAGTGTTCAGCTAAAACTACAAGTTAGTGTAGTGCGACCTCTGCACAGTGTTCAGCTAAAGCTAAAAGTTAGTGTAGTGCGTCCTCTGAACAGTGTTCAGCTAAAGCTACAAGTTAGTGTAGTGCGTCCTCCTCACAGTGTTCAGCTAAAACTACAAGTTAGTTTAGTGCGACCTCTGCACAGTGTTCAGCTAAAGCTACAAGTTAGTTTAGTGTGACCTCTGCACAGTGTTCAGCTAAAGCTACAAGTTAGGGTAGTGCGTCCTCCTCACAGTGTTCAGCTAAAGCTACAAGTTAGTTTAGTGTGACCTCTGCACAGTGTTCAGCTAAAGCTACAAGTTAGGGTAGTGCATCCTCCTCACAGTGTTCAGCTAAAGCTACAAGTTGGTGTAGTGCGTCCTCCTCACAGTGTTCAGCTAAAACTACAAGTTGGTGTAGTGCGACCTCTGCACAGTGTTCAGCTAAAGCTACAAGTTAGTGTAGTGCGTCCTCTGAACAGTGTTCAGCTAAAACTACAAGTTAGTGTAGTGCGACCTCTGCACAGTGTTCAGCTAAAGCTACAAGTGAGTTAAGTGCGTCCTCTGAACAGTGTTCAGCTAGAACTACAAGTTAGTGTAGTGTGTACTCTGAACAGTGTTCAGCTAAAACTACAAGTAAGTGTAGTGCGACCTCTGCACAGTGTTCAGCTAAAGCTACAAGTTAGTGTAGTGGGTCCTCTGAACAGTGTTCAGCTAAAGCTATAAGTTGGTGTAGTGCGTCCTCCTCACAGTGTTCAGCTAAAACTACAAGTTAGTGTAGTATGACCTCTGCACGGTGTTCAGCTAAAGCTACAAGTTAGTGTAGTGCGTCATCCTCACAGTGTTAAGCTAAAACTACAAGTTAGTGTAGTGTGACCTCTGCACAGTGTTCAGCTAAAGCTACAAGTTAGTGTAGTGTGTCCTCTGAACAGTGTTCAGCTAAAACTACAAATTAGTGTAGTTCGACCTTTGCACAGTGTTCAGCTAAAGCTACAAGTTAGTGTTGTGCATCCTCTGAACAGTGTTCAGCTAAAACTACAAGTGTAGTGTGACCTCTGCACAGTGTTCAGCTAAAGCTACAAGTTAGTGTGGTGCATCCTCTGAACAGTGTTCAGCTAAAGCTACAAGTTAGTGTAGTGCGTCCTCCTCACAGTGTTCAGCTAAAACTACAAGTTAGTGTAGTGCGAGCTCTGCACAGTGTTCAGCTAAAGCTACCTGTCAAAGGTTGGTGGTGTTTTCCTGATCCTATCACTACCGCAGGCAGCTAAATAAGCTACAAGTTCATTTTTTGCAAGCTCTGCACAGTGTTCACCTAAAGCTACCTGTCGAAGGTTGGTGGTGTTTTCCTGATCCTATCACTACCGCAGGCAGCTACATAAGCTACAAGTTTGTTTTTTGCAAGCTCTGCACAGTGTTCACCTAAAGCTATCCGTCGAAGGTTGGTGGTGTTTTCCTGATCCTACCACTACCGCAGGCAGCTAAATAAGCTGCAAGTTAGTTTTTTGCGAGCTCTGCACAGTGTTCACCTAAAGCTACCTGTCGAAGGTTGGTGGTGGAGCCGCAACATGCGGAAGACTTGGTCGAGTGGATGACCAAGCCGTCCTCATCCTCCTCATCCTCTCTCACCCATGCTCAGGGTACTTTGTCTGGCAAAGCACCTGCCATTGTGGCCTCTTCCTTCAGCTCAATGGCATCAGTGACTCCTTCCCTAGCCCCACCATGTTCTCCTGAGGAGTCCCTTGAACTGTTTGACCACAGTGTTGGGTACATGCTCCAGGAGGATGCCCAGCGTTTAGAAGGCTCTGATTATGATACTGAGCTAGATGGAAGGCAGTAACGTGAGCACGGACAGAGAAGGTCCCCATGAAGGACAGCAATCTGGCAGTCATGCTCCCCCTGCTGCAGCATACTGCCAGGTTTGCTCCAGTGGTGAGGAGAGAGGGGATGATGAGGTCACTAACTCAACGTGGATGCCTGATAGGAGAGAGGAGGAGGAGGACGCACATCACCAATGAGGCAGGATGCCCTCCAGGGGCCAGCCTAAGGGCAGCACACTGACTGCATCACACCCCAAAGCTCTGCATGTGCAGGGCGTTGCTGTCTCTGCACGTTATTCCAAAAGTTCTTTGGTGTGGGCCTTTTTTTAGTTGAGTGCATCAGATCGCACCGCTGCTATTTGCAACATATGTCTCAAGCGTATCTCGCGTGGCCAAAACATCTCCCGCTTGGGTACCACATGCTTGACCAGACATATTTTGACCTGCCATGCAGTTCGTTGGCAAGCGTATCTAAAAGACCCACACCAAAGAACAAAGAGGACCTCTCCTTGCTCCTCATCAGCTGAGATCTCCAACCCCACTATACCTTCAGTCCTCTCTGAGACCTGCACTGAGAGGAATGAAGGTGTAGAATTAGGTGTGTCACAGCCAAGTACTTGTGGGCAATCTGCTTTTGGTACACCGACATCAGATTGTACCAGGCAAATTTCCCTGCCCCAGCTGCTGCACCGCCGAAAGAAGTTCGCTCCCACTTATCCACATGCCCAGCGGTTGAATGCTGGCTTGGCAAAATTGCTAGCACTTCAACTGCTGCCTTTTCAGTTGGTAGACTCTGCCCCCTTCCGTGAGTTTGTGGAATGTGCGGTTCCTCAGTGGCAGGTACCCAAACGCCACTTTTTCTAACGGAAGGCGATTCCGGCTCTCTACCGGCATGTGGAAGGCAATGTCTTGGCCTCGCTGGACAGGGCGGTCAGCGGTAAGGTGCATATTACTGCTGACTCATGGTCCAGCAGGCATGGACAGGGACGTTACCTAAGTTTCACCGCGTATTGGGTGACTCTGCTGGCAGCTGGGAAGGATGCAGGACAAGGTGCAGTAGTGTTGGAGGTTGTTCGCCACCATGCATCCAAAATGCACTACTAATGATTGTGACACACCTCTCTCCTCCACCCCTTCTCTTCTTCTTCCTCCATGGCCTCTTCTTGTGCTTTTTCCTCAGAACCAGCGGTGCTCCGTAGCCATTCAAGGGGCTATGCAAGTATGCAGGCCAAAAGATGCCATGCGGTGCTTGAGCTGGGGTGCTTTGGGGACAGGAGCTACACTGGGGCAGAGGTTCTGTCAGCTCTGCAGGGGCAGGTTCAGAGGTGGTTGACGCCACGCCAACTTAAGGCAGGAATGTTGGTTTGCGACAATGGCACCAACCTCCTCTCTGCCCTCCAACAGGGACAAATGACCCATGTGCCCTGTTTGGCTCACATCCTTAACTTGGTGGTGCAGCGGTTCTTGGGCAAGTACCCGGGCTTACAGGATGTCCTGAGGCAGGCCAGGAAAGTCTGTGTGCATTTCCTCCGGTCATATAATGCCAGTGCTTGGCTGGCAGACCTCCAAAAGGAGTTTAACCTGCCCAAGAACCGCCTAATCTGTGACATGCCCACCAGGTTGAACTCAACGTCGGCCATGCTGCAGCAGCTGCACACGTAGCAGAGGGCCATCAATGAGTACCTGTGCAACTATGGCACCAGGACAGGGTCAGGGGAGCTTGTTTTTTTTCCCCTACGCCAGTGGGCCATAATCAGGGATGCATGCACTGTCCTGTCACCATTTGAGAAGGCCATGAGGATGGTGAGTAGTGACAGTGCATGCATCAGCTGTCCCACTTGTTCACCTGTTGGAGCACACGCTGCATGGAATAATGGACAGGGAACTTGAGGCAGAACAGAGGCAGGAAGAGGAGGACTTCCTCAGCTCTCAAGGCCCCCTTTATCCAGACAGTGTTCCTGCGTGCCCGCCGATCACACAGGAAGAGGATGAGGAGGAGGAGGATTGTGTCAGTATGGAGGTGGAGCCTGGCACTCAGCATCAGCAGCAGTCTTTAAGGGATCAGTCCCAAGAAACACATGGACATGTACGTGGCTGAGAGGAGGTGGCTGCGGACCATGTCGTCCTTAGTGACCCAGAGGACTCCGGACCGAATGCCTCAGCAAACCTACGCTGCATGGCCTCCCTGATCCTGCAAAGCCTGCGTAAGGATCCTCGTATTCGTGGTATCAAGGAGAAGGACCAATGCTGGCTGGCAACCCTCCTTGATCCACGTTACAAGGGTAAGGCTGCGGCCCTTATCTTGCCATCGCAGAGGGAGCAGAGGATGAAACATCTTTGGGAGGCCTTGCAGAAAGGTCTGTGCAATGCGTTCCCAGAGACTGGGAGGTTACAAACTCCTGTTTCTGGACAACGTGTTGCTGAGTCTTCGGTCAGTCAAAGAAGGAGCGGTGGAGAAGGTGGCCGTCTGACCGATGCGTTCAGACAATTTTTTGGTCCGCAGCCCCAAGGTATGATCGGTTCCAGCAACCATCACCAGCGTCTGTTTTACATGGTGCAGGAATATCTAGGGGCAAGATCTGACTTGGACACCTTTCCCACCGTAAATCTTCTGGGTTACTGGGTCTTGAGGATGGATCACTGGCCATAGCTTGCACAGTATGCAATTGAGCTACTGGCCTGTCCTGCATCCAGCGTTCTTTCGGAACGCACATTCAGTGCTGCTGGAGGCTTTCTAACCGATCACAGGGTGCGTCTGTCCACCTACTCGGTCGATCAACTGACCTTCATAAAAATGAATCACCACCAGCTACCAAGCACCTGATGCTGATGTAACTGAATATTTTTTTTTTAAATCTCAGATCCCTTCAAAGACTGCCTATGTGGATGCTGAGTGACTATCCTGAGTAATTATCCTCTTCCTCCTCAATGATCATGCTGATAGCTTGTGTCAGGGACGTGTTGGTGGTCATCGGGCTAACATACATGCACGCAGGTGCACGAGAGGCTTTCCCAGAGCAATTCAGCCAAATTTCCCACTGGGGGCGCTGGCGCGCTTCCGCGCGCGCCCGTTCGTGCGTGCGCGCGTGCGCCCGTGCGCACGCCCGTTGGCGCTAGCGCTGTTTGGCGCCAAAGTCCCTTTAAATAGATGTTCTAATAGGGGAATGGCGCTGTTCACAGATAGTGGAAAAAACAGAAAGACACAACCCCAACCCACCAGAAAATGGGAAAAAATTGAAATTTAAGTAAAAAATTAATGAATATATATATGAATAAAAAATAAAAATGTGAATATGAAAGTGGTAAGCAATGGATGTACGGGGTACACCAAAGTGTGTGAAAATTCTAACTAAAATGCTATGAGTTAATCCCTTGGGTAAAATGACAGAAAGTGTAAATAGCAAATCACTAACAAAAGTAAAAAACCAAAACCGTACCTAGTACAAAGTAGAAAAAATGACAAAAAAAAAAATTGACATAAAAAGTGATAACAACATTGAAATTCCCACTCATGTGCCAAATATCTTCCACAATACATAAAATAACATATAAGTGATTCAAATAAACATCTGTTTATTCATTGTTCCCCACCAGGGGATGCTTTTCTTCATCCACATTGGGCTGGTTCCCTCCTCCCCTTTAGCTAATACATCGCTTCTCCGCTGGGTGGATGGGATGTCACCATTAGCTTTCTGTGATTGGACACTGTGGCGCCTCCTTGTACTATTTAAGACGTGTGGCGTACCAAGATGGCCGCGCCTCGGATGACGTCTTGATGACGAAACGCGTAAGGCGTGGCCATACGGTACGCACACGTCGCTTTCACTTCCTGACTCTGCACTTCCGGTTTCGGCAGCTAGGCCGGTGGAACGCACGCCGGCACCTCGCTGCCTAGACACCATCCGCTTTTTGTTTTTGTTTAGTGAGCACTGTTAGCTCCCGTTTTTTAACTTTTCTATATATGTTTTGACAATAAACTCTTTTTAATGGACTTACACCATGCGGATTTCCTGTTTCTCCACATATAATTTGTTCCGGTGGATACTCATGTAAGAACAACGTGGATCCAGTGGGAAGGGGCTTGTTGTACCTGAGAGGGGGATCCCTGGACTCCAGCATTCCGTCCACAGGATTGATTCATGCCCTTTACCCCTGCAGGGGTAGGGCTTTCTGGTGAGTGAGGGCACAAAAGGGGGCCTTCCAGATACGGACACACTAACACTGAAACTTTGCTGGTGATCACACACCTGTCGGATATATTTTCATTGGACAATTCATATTGGACATTTTTGAGTGTATTATTTACTCATTTACACATCTGTTTGATGGCACATATTTATTAATTAATATACTCATTTTTTCCATTCACCTTCCACATACATTTCCACTTTTCATTTATCTTTTTATTTAAATTTTGGATGATCACAGATGTTTATTTGAATCACTTATATGTTATTTTATGTATTGTGGAAGATATTTGGCACATGAGTGGGAATTTCAATGTTGTTATCACTTTTTATGTCAATTTTTTTTTTTGTCATTTTTTCTACTTTGTACTAGGTACGGTTTTGGTTTTTTACTTTTGTTAGTGATTTGCTATTTACACTTTCTGTCATTTTACCCAAGGGATTAACTCAGTGTTTCTCAACTCCAGTCCTCAAGGCGCACCAACAGGTCATGTTTTCAGGATTTCCACTAATTTTGCACAGGTGATTTGATCAGTTTCACTGCCTTAGTAAATATCACAGCCCTTTCATTTGAAGGAAATCCTGAAAACATGACCTGTTGGTGCGCCTTGAGGACTGGAGTTGAGAAACACTGGATTAACTCATAGCATTTTAGTTAGAATTTTCACACACTTTGGTGTACCCCGTACATCCATTGCTTACCACTTTCATATTCATATTTTTATTTTTTATTCATATATATATTCATTCATTTTTTACTTAAATTTCAATTTTTTTCCCATTTTCTGGTGGGTTGGGGTTGTGTCTTTCTGTTTTTTCCACTATCTGTGAACAGCGCCATTCCCCTATTAGAACACTTTGGTTTTGTGGATTTCACTTTGGTGTTTCCATTTTGATTGGGGGGCTGCAGTTCCTTGTTACTATTGGTCCTAAGCGCGGAATATTTGACTTACATCTCCCTTTAAATAGATGTCAGTTACTTCTATCAGGTGCTGTTCGTCTGCAGCTCTGCACCTGAGTTCTGTATCTGCCTGTTGTTACTATTGTGAATTGACCCGGCTCCGTCTGACTATTCTGCTATCTCCTACCCGACCCGGCCTGCCTGACCTTGCTGTATCCTGTTACCCATTGCCGATTACCTGCCTGCCTGACTATTCTGTGATCATCCCTTCTGCCATATACCTGCCTGATCTCCTGCTGATACGGACTGTTTGACTCTGCTTTGCTTGTGTCCTGTGACGCTGCTCACCACCTGCTCTTCCAGCTCCAGGTTCTGCTGCTGCAACATCCTTCTCCTGCCTGCTAACGGATCCGCTTCTGCCTGCTCGCATCCGCTATACAGCCTCCCTGAAGGAAGTCTCATCAGCTCCTGCGCTGGTCATCGCAAGAAACTGCATCAGGCACTCCTACCCACTGTGCTCAGTAGACTGCTGTCCCCACTTCAGTGGCTTCTGAACCAGTGCTTAAGAGAGGTCTCCTTTCATCAGTCGGGCTCAACTACCAGGTACCTAACAGTACGAACAGCCATGTCTGAGCCCGCAGGAGAAACCTCTCCTATCAAGGAAATCTGCACGCACTTAGCAGCACTCACGCAAGCCGTACAGACTTTGCAAGACAGTTATACCAGGTTGGAAGGTCAAGTTCTGAACCTCAGTAGCCCAGGAGGCGCATCTCCTGCTCCAGCAGCAGCTCCAGCCCAAGCCACTGTACCTCCCTCTGTGGTTATGCTTCCACCCGAACCAAGGGTTCCCATCCCTGAGAGGTTCTCTGGGGACCGCGCAAAGTTCCTGGCCTTTCGCAGTGCCTGTCAGTTATATTTTGCCTTACAGCCACGGACTTTCTCTTTGGAGGCTACCAAAGTAGGATTTGTGATATCCCTCCTGCAAGGAGAGCCGCAAACCTTGGGCTCATCGCCTGCTAGGAAAAAAACTCAGCACAGACCCAGTCCTTGACCTCTTTCTTTGAGGCTATGGCCCAATTGTATGATGACCCGCAGCGTACTGCCACCGCTGAGTCAGCTTTGTTCACGCTCCAGCAAGGCCGCAGACCGGCCGAGGACTATGTCACGGACTTTCGACGCTGGAGCGCGGACACACAATGGAATAATGCAGCATTACGCCATCAATTCCGTATGGGGTTGTCAGAGAGCCTCAAGGATGAGCTCGCACGGGTAGGAATGCCGGATACCCTTGGGGAACTTATTGCTTTAACCATCCAGATCGATCGGCGCCTTCGTGAACGCCGATCTGAACGCTCCTCCCAGCAAACGCGCCCCATGTGGATGACTGCAAAGGTTCCAATGCCTGCTTCCCGATACCTACCTTCTACCCCTTCTACCTGCTCCAACCCGGCCACTCCAACACCTGATGTTTCGGAACCAATGCAGTTAGGACTACTGCGTTCTACTCTATCTCCAGAAGAGCGGGCACGTAGACGTCAGCTGAACCTCTGCCTCTACTGTGGTGGGACAGGCCACTACGTGAACAACTGTCCGGTCAAGACCAGTAAGTGTGTTTTCTCTACCCCGGCCAGTCTTTCAGCATTAACCGCCAATACCACTCAACTTGCTCTCCCTCTCTCGTTACAGCTCCAGGGAAGAACAATCCGGATCAACGCCATCATTGATTCTGGGGCTTGCAGCTGCTTTATTGACTCTGCCTTTGCTGCTCAACAGAATCTTCCTCTGAAAGACAAAACACACAGACTTTCCGTTTTTCTGGCCGATGGGTCCCACATAAAATCAGGACAAGTCTCTCAGGAAACCCTTCCACTGCTTGTCACCTGTTCAGCTCAGCATAAAGAGTTCCTGATTCTGGACGTTATCTCCTCTCCTCTGTTTCCAATCATTTTGGGCATGCCTTGGCCTCAGGCCCATAATCCCCACGTTAATTGGTCTACCGGTGAAATCAAGTTTCTATCTCCCTATTGTCAGAGACATTGCTTACCTGAACCCTCCAAACCAGCTGCCACCTTACTCTGCATGGATGAAGATCCAGATCACCTCCAAGCCATACCAGAAGTTTATCATGAATTTGCAGATGTTTTCAGCAAGAAGGGAGCGGACTCCCTGCCACCCCATCGCCCCTATGATTGCCCAATTGAGTTGCTTCCGGGGGCTGAGATTCCCTTCGGGCGCATCTTCCCATTATCTGAGAAGGAGCAAGAGGCTCTTAAGCTTTACATTAATGAAAACCTCGAAAAGGGCTTTATTCGACCCTCTACCTCCCCAGCTGGAGCGGGTATATTCTTTGTTGCCAAAAAAGATCAGACTCTTCGTCCATGTGTGGACTATCGGGACTTAAATAAGATCACAGTCAAGAACCGCTACCCGTTGCCCCTGATACCTGAACTATTTCAGAAGTTGAGGTCTGCTGTTATCTTCACCAAGTTGGATTTAAGAGGGGCCTACAACCGGGTCCGCATTCGGGCCGGGGATGAATGGAAGACGGCTTTCCGGACCCGTTTCAGACACTACGAGTACTTGGTCATGCCCTTCGGCCTATGCAATGCCCCTGCCACATTCCAGCATCTGGTCAACGATATATTCAGAGATTTCCTGGACATCTTTATGATAGTTTACTTGGATGATATCTTGATCTTCTCCAATTCCCTTAACCTACATCGAGAACATGTTCGCAAGGTTTTGAGCCGTCTTCGTTTACACGGACTGTATGCCAAAGCAGAAAAATGCGAATTTGAACAAAGGGACATTCAGTTTTTGGGGCTAGTGATCTCTCCTACCGGCATTAAAATGGATCCTCAAAAAGTGTCCACTGTGCTAGATTGGCCAGCCCCTCTGGACAAGAAGGACGTACAGCGCTTTGTCGGATTCGCAAATTTTTACAGAAAATTTATTAAAGGATTCTCTGCCATCATTTCACCTATTACGCAGCTAACCAAGCAGAACTGTCGTTTTCACTGGAGCTCTGAGGCTCAGGAGGCCTTTGAAGAATTAAAAAGACGGTTCACCTCAGCTCCAATTCTCAGCCATCCTGACCCATCCCTACCTTTTATTCTGGAGGTAGATGCTTCTGAAGTGGCCGTGGGCGCAGTCATCTCTCAGCGACAGGGGAACAAGGATCTGATGCACCCGGTGGGTTTTTTCTCCAGGAAACTCTCGCCGGCTGAGCGAAATTATGATGTGGGTGATCGAGAGTTACTGGCCATTAAGGCAGCTCTAGAAGAATGGAGGTATTTGTTGGAGGGTGCGGTCCATCCGGTTCTAATATATACGGATCACAAGAACCTCGAATATTTAAGATCTGCTAAAAGACTGAAACCTCGACAAGCCCGGTGGGCTTTATTTTTCACACGTTTCTGTTTTCATATTACTTATCGGCCAGGAACCAAGAACGTGAAACCAGACACGCTGTCGCGCATGTTTGATCATTCCAAGGAACCCTCTGTACCTGACACCATCCTGCCAGCAAATAATTTACTACTTCTCCAGACGGACATCCTGTCCTTGATCAGACAAGCATCACCAGAACCTTCAAGCCTTCAAGGACTTGCTGTAGTACCTCGAGATGGGTTATTATGGAAAGGAAGTCAGATATTTGTGCCAGAAGACATCCGAGTCAAAGTGCTGAGCTTGTTGCATGATCATCCACTTGCAGGACATTTTGGGGTCCGTAAGACCCTTGAACTCATGCAACGCACGTTCTGGTGGCCTAACATGAAAGAATTCTGCAACAAGTACGTTAGCTCCTGTCCTGTTTGCATTCAAAATAAAACCTCTAGGAACCGAGCTTGGGGACTGTTGAGGCCATTACCCATACCAGATAGGCCCTGGAGGATGATAGCAATGGACTTTATTGTCTAATTGCCATGCTCTGAAGGATGTTCGGCGATCTTCGTGGTCGTCGATCGTCTGTCCAAGATGGCCCACTTTTTGCCCCTAAAGGGGACACCTTCTGCTGCAGAGACTGCCCGTGTATTCATCAAGGAAATCGTCAGGCTGCATGGAGTCCCTGCAAATATAGTATCTGATAGGGGGGTGCAGTTTACGTCACGCTTCTGGAAAGCCCTATGTGAAATACTGAAAATTGAATTGGCCCTGTCTTCAGCATATCACCCCCAAACAAATGGGCAAACTGAACGGACAAATCAAACGCTAGAGCAGTACATTAGATGCTTTACCTCATTTGTACAGGATGACTGGGTGTCCCTGCTACCTCTAGCGGAATTCGCTTACAATAATGCTAGCCACTCTGCCACGGGTCAGTCCCCGTTTTTTGCCAATTATGGTTTTCATGTGTCTTTCTTACCAGATTTTCTTCCAGAATCCCCAGTTCCAGCGGTCCAGGACACAGTACAGTTTCTCAGTCACAACAACTGGATGCTACAGGAAGCGATATCCAAGGCACAAGCAGACAGTAAGAGGTTCTTCGATCAAAAGAGAAGAGAAGATCTGGACCTGCAGATTGGCGATAAGGGATGGCTGTCTACCAATAATATTAAACTAGCTTGTCCTTCCAAGAAGCTTGCTCCTAAGTTTATTGGACCTTTTCCGGTGAAAAAGAAGGTTAATGAGGTGTCTTACGAACTGTGTTTACCTGACTCACTTAAAATCCATCCTGTGTTCCATGTGTCATTATTGAAGCCTGCTGTAACCGATCCCTTCCCTAATAGGGGCACCAGGGTCCCCGAACCTGTCTTGGTGGACGGAAACGAGGAATATGAGGTGGAGGCTATCCTCGATTGCAGAAAAAGATTGGGGCAGGTACAGTTCTTGATCAAGTGGAAGGGGTATGGTCCAGAGAACAATTCATGGGAACCCAATAACAATATTCACGCTGAACGGTTGATCCAGGTCTATTTCTCTGCTCATCCTGAGAAGAGGAGTTATCTGGGCATCCGGAGGCTGCCCGTTGGGAGGGGGCAATGTCAGGGACGTGTTGGTGGTCATCGGGCTAACATACGTGCACGCAGGTGCACGAGAGGCTTTCCCAGAGCAATTCAGCCAAATTTCCCACTGGGGGGGGGCGCTGGCACGCTTCCGCGCGCGCCCGCGCGCGCGCTGTTTGGCGCCAAAGTCCCTTTAAATAGATGTCAGTTACTTCTATCAGGTGCTGTTCGTCTGCAGCTCTGCACCTGAGTTCTGTATCTGCCTGTTGTTACTATTGTGAATTGACCCGGCTCCGTCTGACTATTCTGCTATCTCCTACCCGACCCGGCCTGCCTGACCTTGCTGTATCCTGTTACCCGTTGCCGATTACCTGCCTGCCTGACTATTCTGTGATCATCCCTTCTGCCATATACCTGCCTGATCTCCTGCTGATACGGACTGTTTGACTCTGCTTTGCTTGTGTCCTGTGATGCTGCTCACCACCTGCTCTTCCAGCTCCAGGTTCTGCTGCTGCAACATCCTTCTCCTGCCTGCTAATGGATCCGCTTCTGCCTGCTCGCATCCGCTATACAGCCTCCCTGAAGGAAGTCTCATCAGCTCCTGCGCTGGTCATCGCAAGAAACTGCATCAAGCACTCCTACCCACTGTGCTCAGTAGACTGCTGTCCCCACTTCAGTGGCTTCTGAACCAGTGCTTAAGAGAGGTCTCCTTTCATCAGTCGGGCTCAACTACCAGGTACCTAACAGCTTGTAAGAACATTTTTGGTTCTGGGCGCCACCACCAATGCCTAAGGCCCAATTTTTTAGCCCCTTACAGGGGCGTGTAATTACAATTTTTGATGCAATACTTTGCAGCAGGGCTCGTTTCTGCGTTCCAACTAGAGTATCTGTGAGGGGTTGCAGTGTTGTGGCACCAGCACCAGTGCCTAAGGCCCAAATTTTCAGCCCCTGTTTAACAGGGGCGTGTAATTACAATTTTTGATGCAATACTTTGCAGCAGGGCTCGTTCCTGCATTCCAACTAGAGTATCTGTGAGGGGTTGCAGTGTTGTGACACCAGTACCAGTGCCTAAGGCCCAATTTTTCAGCCCCTGTTCAACAGGGGCATGTAATTACAATTCTTGATCTAATATTTCACAGCAGGGCCCGTTTCTGCGCCCACGAAGAGCGAGTGAGGACTTACAGTGTTGTGGCACTAGCACCACCACCACCACCACCAAAGGCCCAATTTTTCTGCCCCTGTTCAACAGGGGCATGTAATTACAATTCTTGTTCTAGTATTTCACAGCAGGGCCCTGTGAGGGCTTACAGTGTTGTGGCCACAACAAGACCTAAGGCCCAAATTTCTGCTAAGTATATAGGGCAGGCCCCTACTTTCAAACATCCAACTTACAAATGACTCCTACTTTCAAACAGAAGGAGACAACAGGAAGTGAGATGAAATCTACCCCTAGGAAGGGAAATTCTCTCCTGTAAGAGTTAATATGGGAACAACGTTTCTCATTTCCACTGATGCTTTATCACCAATCCTTGTTTCACAAAAAAACCCCACATTTTCAAAAAACATTTGTCATTGGGACAAAAAGGGAGGTGAAATCTTCTGAAGAGGAGCACAGACAGCAAAACAAATGTCACAGGGGTGATAACCCTTCCCTATGTTTTCCAAAAAGCTTAAAATGGATTTTTTGGCTGGAGCTAAACACATTAAAAATGTACCAGTTCAAAATTACAAACAGATTCTACTTAACAACAAGCCTACAGTCCCTGTCTTGTTTGCACCACCTGTATACTGCTGTTCAGAGTATATAGGGCCTGGTGGCCCCACGCCTTTCCTTTTTTTAATTTAGGTGCGGGGTTCCCCTTAATATCCATACAAGACCCAAAGGGCCTGGTAATGGACTGGGGGGTACCCATGCTGTTTGTCTCACTGATTTTCATCCATATTGCCAGGACCCGACATTACATTAATGCAGCAAGCAATTTTAAATGACTTTTTTTCCTTTAAAAATGACATTTTGTGCAGGGACTGTTCTAAGCAGGGGAAACATGCGCCACTTTACAGACATACTATAGACACCCCCCCAGGTACGATATTTAAAGGAATATTTCACTTTTTTAAACTTTAAGCATCATTAAAATCACTGCTCCCGAAAAAACTTCAGTTTTTAAAAGTTTTTTTTGCGTTGATACATGTCCCCTGGGGCAGGACCCGGGTCCCCAAACCCTTTTTAGGACAATACCATGCAAATTAGCCTTTAAAATTAGCACTTTTGAATTTGAACGTTCGAGTCCCATAGACATCAATGGGGTTCTAACGTTCGTGCAAATTTTCGGTCTGTTCGCAGGTTCTGGTGCGAACCAAACGGGGGGGTGTTCGGCTCATCCCTAGTCCTTAGTCTGCTTGTCTTCAGCAAACTGTTGCGGGCTTTCCTATGCAGCATCTTCAAAAGAGGCTTCCTTCTGGGATGACAGCCATGCAGACCAATTTGATGCAGCGTGCAGTGTATGGTCTAAGCACTGACAGGCTGACTCCCCACCCCTTCAACCACTGCAGCAATGCTGGCAGCACTCATACATCTATTTCTCAAAGACAACCTCTCGATATGACGCTGAGCATGTGCACTCAACTTCTTTAGTCGACCATGGCGAGGCCTGTTCTGAGTGGAATCTGTCCTGTTAAACTGCTGTATGGGTTTTGGCCACCATGCTGCAGCTCAGTTTCAGGGTTTTGGCAATCTTTTTATAGCCTAGGCCATCTTTATGTAGAGCAACAATTCTTTTTTTCAGATCCTCAGAGAGTTCTTTGCCATGAGGTGCCATGTTGAACTTCCAGTGACCAGTATGAGAGAATGAGAGCGATAACACCAAATTCATACATGAGACCTTGTAACACTAATGAGTCACATGAAACTGGGGAGGGGAAATGGCTAATTGGGCCCAATTTTGAAATTTTCACTTAGGGGTGTACTCACTTTTGTTGCCAGCGGTTTAGACATTAATGGCTGTGCGTTGAAATATTTTAAGGGGACAGCAAATTTACACTGTTATACAAGTTGTACACTCACTACATTACATTGTAGCAAAGTGTCATTTCTTCAGTGTTGTCACATGAAAAGATATAATAAAATATTTACAAAAATGTGAGAGGTGTACTCACTTTTGTGAGATACTGTATATTTACCATGAAGAAGAAAGATCTACTTTATTATTTAAATCAGAGCTTTGTCAACAACCCATCTAGTTGATCCACTATAATTTGTTTTGACAGCTGCAGATATGCCAACTGCAGGTGCTTTGTCCATGTCTTTTAGATGAACATTATTTTGATTTACACTTGTCATTTCTATGCTAAATCGTTCATAGCAGAACATTTCCCTAAAATTTTTCAATCATCCAGCATTACAAGTCAATTTGCATTCTAATATTAGACAATACATGTTTTATTTTATATCTAGTTTTAAAGCAATACCCTAATTTCTGTCTAACACAGCTCGTCTTCAAGCTTGAGATTTCCCATGATTATTTTTCTACTACTATCTCTCTGTTAAAGTATTATAAAGTAGCAATGTATTTCTTTTTTTTTTTTACTAATTTAGCTCCTGAAAATTTCACGTTGCTTTCTGAGACCTCTGAGCCATTCACACCAAAGAAGTGTACATTTATTCTTTCCCAACCATTCAGGAGGTCACTTCTCCTGAGCCAATCATAATTATTTTAATTGTGGAAGTACAGTGGAGTACCAGGAAGACCCCTATACAGAGTACAATGGGTTACCATATTAGCAATGCACATGAAATGATACTATATTTATAATATACTATTGGTGTGTAGCTTTAGGTCAAAGGACATGGCATAATGATGTTAAGGATGTTGTCTCCTATGCACCTCTTTCTGCCCCCACCTTACTTACCTCCTCCTTTGTAGACATTCCAAAGTACTTGTTCTTCATACAGATTACTCTAATGCCACGTACACACGGTCTGACTTTTCGACCGGACCAAATCCGGCAGACAATCCAATCATGTGTGGGCTTCACCGGATCTTCAGTGGACTTTTCCAGTCGCAAATCTGACAGACTTTAGATTTGGAACATGCTTCAAATCTTTACGTCGTAACTCCGCTGGACCCAGAAATCTGCTTGTCTGTATGCTAGTCCGATGGACAAAAATCAACGCTAGGGCAGCTATTGGCTACTGGCTATCAACTTCCTTATTTTAGTCTGGTGTACGTCATCACGTACGAATCCGTCGGACTTTGGTTTGATCGTGTGTAGGCAAGTCCGGTCGTTAGAAAGTCCATTGAAAGTCCGCCAAAAGTCCGTCGAAAGTCTGTCGAAAGTCTGTCGGACGGGCTGTCGGACTTTTGTAGCTGAAAAGTCCGACCGTGTGTACGCAGCATTAGCGGAGTGGTAGTAGTGACATACAGTACTGCACAACTGAGCTCTGCAGTAAAGCTGCACTGGGTGAGAACAGAGCACAGTGATATTCTGCATATGACCATTGCACTTGGTTTTTTTACATCAGACCACATGAGACCCAAGAGATACTCCAGAGAGTTTTCCCTGCACAGCTCTGCTCTATAGTATGTTACTGACAACAAAGAATGCCTTTTAGGTATTGTAGCAGGAAGCTGTTAGGCGGAGGCAATCTTTTTTCATGTGGGCATCCCTGTTCGACAGAAGTCAGTCATCAGATTGACTTCTGTCGAACAGGAGAGTTGGAAAACTTTTGTCGATCAGAGGCTGCAGCCACTGATTTGTGTATTCTGACAGCACAGGGTCCAGCTGCGGAATACAGATTCCTGGTAAGGGTGATTCCCACATCAACCTCACTTGTGTGGAAGGTGGAACCTGTTTTTTTTTCCTCCTGAAAAAAAATGAATCATCTCGTTTGAGTTGAAACACTCCCTGTCAGGGTCCAGTCCTGAAACTGAGACCTCTGTAGTTTCTGGCTGTAGCTCTTCTGCTGTGCCACCAAGATGCTGGACAGCTCTCTGCCTGCCTCCTTGGATAACTCTGCCTTGTATCTTGTTTCTGATGAACCTCAAATTTTTTGCTTTTCCCATGAGCTTCCTGATTAAGCCATGTCTCTGCACTTCCTGTTTGCAAGATTATTGTGCTTTCTTCCTTCAAAATCTCACTCATTTGCATACCTGCAGCTGTTCTTATCTTCGCTACCACTTGTTAGCAACCTTGGATTATTTATAAACTATGCTTCTGTTTGTTCCTTATCTGACTCCTGCTTGCTCCCTTCCTGCTGGGACAATCCTCAGGTCTGTGACCTAGCATTAGCATGCAGTGAAACCCATCTCCACCATCAGGAGCTCTGGTAAAGTCTAGTTAGTGCTTAGACCCCACATCTCCGATGAGCCTGGATCCTCTATTAGAGGA
Organism: Aquarana catesbeiana; assembly: GCF_042186555.1. Taxonomy (NCBI): domain Eukaryota; kingdom Metazoa; phylum Chordata; class Amphibia; order Anura; family Ranidae; genus Aquarana; species Aquarana catesbeiana. Next base: position 678,099,616 of record NC_133325.1, on the reverse strand, counting down.
TCTGTTTGTGTATTAATCCAGCTGACTACTGACTACTCGTGAATCTCTCAACTGCTACAGTCACAGGCCTCTGAGCCTGTTTCCAGACACCCCCTACTGTTTATTCAATGACACAAAGCTGCATGAAATTTAGATTCCACATAAATGAAAACTAGCAGGTGCGCAGATCAAGAAAATTCATAGTAGGCTGGTAGATATAGTTCACTCAAATCCGACAGATTAACAGTCAATATGGTGCTGCAGCTCTCCATATGTTCCACTGGGTGGTGGAGAAACATCCGAAAAAAACAAAAGAAAAAAGACACATCCGCACTAGTGTAATACTGTTTATTAAAAGCAATAAATAAGATCCTCAATCAATACACTCACATTTATGAGGATGAGGAAGTAAAATCAGCATGTCAGTATTCTCAACCAACTCTCCTGGGTCATCACTGTATGATCTGGAGAGGATACAGGACCCCTGAGGAACTTTTTGACAGCTAGATGTGTTGGTCGCAGACAGACCACCATAGGTCGGCTCTGGCATGCCCGATCCACTGCACATGTCCAGCTGGCACCGTGCATTGCGGGGATATACCACAACATGAAGGACAGCAGGGAGATGAGAGAACACACGTCACAGTTGCTAAGACAATGCGTTTTGAAGGCATGGTCTCCTTTATTAAGTCACGCCCACTGATGATGCACCATGCATTATAGAGGGACACAGGACACCCCCCCTGCCCCAGATCTTAAAGAGACCACAAAGAATGCTCAAAGAATGACCAGTTGACCTATATAAATAGCAGGTGGTGCTGACTAAAAGGTTCCTTAAAAAGGGTTATAAAGAAGATCATATTCAGAAGGTGAAGATATCAAAATGGTCTGGGTACTAACAGACTGGAGCAACATTTAGATAAGCAAGGAAATATTGTTCATTACCATTTAATGATCAACATTGCGCTATAAAAAGGGCATTTCAAAAACATTGGCCTATCCCGAGGCAATGCCCTGCTTTAAGCAGGGTGCTTCCAGATAGGACTAAAGTTGTGTTTAGGCAGTCTAATACGGTATATCACCACAGTGCACGGCCTCGGCAGTGGGTCGGGTATGCCAGAGCCAAGCTACGTCAGTCTGTCTGTGGCTGTCAAGTCTAGCTGTCAGCAAGCTCCTCAGGGATCCTGTTTCCCATCTGTATCATACAGTGGTGACAAAGGAGAGTTGGTTGAGAATACTGACATGCTTATTTAACTTCCTGTTAAATGTGAGTGTATTAATGGAGGATCTTATTTATTGCTTTTTAAAAACAATATTACACTAGCGAGGATGTGCGCTCTCTCTTTCCCCTTGTTTTATGAAATTTAGATTGGCCATCTGGCTTTCTGTCTGCCACTGATTACAATTATAGAAAGCATGCTGGCCCAGTCTTACTATGCAATCTTACAGAGATTAGCAGTGAGTTACAACTGGGTTTATAGGCACTACTAATACAATAAAACTACATGAAAATCTAGGTCTACTCACTCTTGACTGAATCATGACAGGCTGGAGTGTGCTTTAACACTGGACACTATTATGATACATGTCAGACTGAACAATTTTTATACAGCCTAGACATTAAATGACAGTCCCCTGATATGGCCAGATAGGTAGACTATCTATTGCCTGTGGGGCACAGACAGACATCACCATATGAGGTTATAAAGCTTTATCTGATTACTATAGCTTGTCCCCTGATAAGCCAGCACTGGCAGTGTCAACAAAACCTAATCTATGCCCTTCTCTAAAGGCTAAGCATGAATGGTGGCATCATCCAACAGTTTGTGTTTAACCTTGTTAAGACTGGGCTTTGTAATACAATGGCTGGGCAGGGCACTTGGACGTTAGACAATACACATCACAGAAAGAAGGCGCAAAACCAGTTATCACCAGATTAGAGCCAGACCTGATTACAGCCAACTCCCTTGGGGTTGCCACCTTCCAAAAAGGGGTTATTTTAGGGGTGTTTATACTGTCCTGGCATTTTAGGGTCTCAAGAAATGTGATAGGCAATCACCATTAGGCTTGGTAAATCTCTATACACAATCATCTGTGAACTTTCACACACTTACAGGTATACACACACTTATACACTTATACACGTATTTGTTTGTTTCTTTTTAACCAAAGAATTGTAGCAGTATACAATTTGCCCCATTTTTTTGAAGAAAGTTTATTTATTTAATGTTCTGAAATGTATTAAAAGGGAAACTTTTTTTTCTTTTTAAATGTCAGTCTTTTTTCCTATATATAGTAAAAAATAAAAAAAACTCCAGTGGTTATTAAATATTACCAATAGAAAGCTCTCTCCTACAAGTGATAAAAATATATTTGGATACAGTGTTACATGACCAAGTAATTGTCAGTCAGACTATCACAGCACTGAAAATTGAAAGTCATCTGGTAAGGAAGGAGGTGCAAAATGCTTGTAGTGAGATGGTTAAGTATCAGCGACCAACATACATGCCTGAGGATGGTCAAATTGTCCCTGCACATCTAACTGCTCTATTATTTCTATAGCAGCATTAAATGATGAATAAATAATTACAAAACTCACAGATCTTTTCTTTTTTTTTTTTTAATTCATTCATTTAAATTCTCTTTCATGTATTATTGGCACAGTGGTTCAGTTGAAAAATAGTGTTGCTGCTGTTTTTATGAAGCAATCATGTAGCTCAAGGAATGGCATTCTTGAAAGGACATCACATAATACATTCAAGGTTAGCTTTCTAGTATGACCATACTTTATTAGAATTGTAGTTTAGGCCTGCTTTAAAAGACATATTCAGGGGGATTCAATAAATTCCAGTTCACGCGATTTTGTGAGTCATTATTAAATCCTAGTTTCACTCATGCGTTTCTTTAAAAAAACGTATTTCTTTGTGTAATTTGTGCATGGCTCTCTCTCCTAGACATGAGCCTCCTACTGATCCAGCCTTGCTTTTCACTCTTTTGGGTTCAATTACTTTTTTATTATTTGCCTTACTTACTAACCTGTCACCTTACCCCCCTTTCAATGTGTAATTTTTAATTCATAATAAAATGACTTAAAAAAAGCTAAATATACTGATTATATGCATCTATTGAAGATGTTTCAAGTGTCAAAGGATTTGTATTTGTCAATCCAGTCCTGAATTATAGGCTAGATATACTGAAAGAATTCATTCATTTGCTGGCAGTTGCCTAAGCCCTAGTTCACACTGAATACGACTTTGAAATTGTGCTACTTCCCTTGAGTCAGTGTGATTTCAGGTGCAACTTGCCTGACATCTGTGCAACTTCACGAACGGATGTTTACGCAAGTCGCTCCTGAAATCGCAAAAATAGTGCAAGAACCTTTTTTCAATTCAGTGCAGCACCGCAAAGTCAGAGTAACACCGATTTGAACGGTTCCATTGCCGGCAATAGGGTCTGACATGCCTGCTGATTTTGTAAGTTTTGTCAAGATTTATATCTGTGAGTCTCACTTAGAGGGCGCCCCCTCACTTACACTGTAATTATTATCTTAGTCCTCTTATAAATATAATACAGTTGTTTTTGATACTTATTAACATACATCATGATAGTTTACTAGGGGGTATGACGTAGATTTTTCTGAGTATTAAGTAATGAATTTGTTTGAGTTTTGAGCCAATTTGTTTGGACTTAGGACTTTAGGGACCACCTATTACAGTGTATCTGCTCTGTTAGCGGTGCATAATTTTAAAATATTTTTTTTTTTTAATTTACATTAGGTATATCTAATTGACATCTTTATATTTTTATTTTTCATGTTTCCCAGATACATATTTTTGTATATGTGTTTGTGGCTCTGTTCTTAATCAGCAAATTTATTCTATTTTTGTATGCTTATCAAGGGCTACGTTGTGAAATTATCTAGTTGCCCTTAGTTTATCCCTTAAGTGGGATGGCGCCTAAGGTATCTCGTCGGAGGGAGGCGGGATCTCTCTCTATTTAAGCGGTGCATCAGGACGCCGCCTGTATCCTGTGATCACGTCCGTTAACGACGAAACGACGTAGGGAGGAGGAGCCACGTCCTGATGTCACCGCTACACTTGCAGTCCCGGAAGTTACGGGCTGATCTGGAGCCGGCCGGCTTTTCTTTTTATGCTGATGTAGATCTGCTGATTTGTAGGTGTCCATTTGCCTACTTTTTATTTAATAAATGTCAAAAGGTTTTAAGCTATGTGGAGCATTCTGTCTTTTATGGTAAATACCTCACGCTGTATCACTCTGCTGCGATATATGACGAGGATTCTTTTGGACGTGATGTCATCTAGTGCCTGCCTGTGAGATCCCGGGCTGGGGTACAGCCGTCTGCTCAGTGCGGTCCCCTATAATCAGGGACCCATTCTCTCTGGTAAGCGGCAGCATTTTCTTGAAGGTGGAGGTCCCATTTATGCACATTTTTCACCGCAACAAGAATTTTCATCACTTGTCACTTTGGGATGTGTTTTTTTCTTTCTATGGACTTTGATATTTAGCATCATTTTTGTAATTTACTTCACTCTGTAGTATACTAATTGTACGGACATTGTTTGAATTAATTTTTATGTGTTCGTGTGTTCGGCTCATTGGTGTACACAAACATCATTTGGGTTTTTTCATTATTTATTTAATATTATTTTGTGGCACTCATCTGCTGTTCTCATCACATTTTACTAGCGCAACTTTTTTTCCCTAATATTTTGATTTGTGTCGTATAACACTTTAGTTGCAGCTTTACTTTTATTTTTATTTTTGTTTTTATTTGTAATTTCGATTGTTAGCGCAGTATTATATTTACACTTGTTACGTTCTTATACTTTTTTATGGCTGCTAACTTAGTTGCCAGTTTGTTTTTGCTGAGTGTGTCTGTGTTCACTCTAATTTTAGTTATGAATATTTTTGAGTTCAGAGCCACTAGGGTGGTTAACACTGACGGTGTCTTTGAACCTTTTAAGAATGGGGATAGTGATATCAGTGGGTTATTCGTGAGACTCAAGAACTTGGTTGTCTCCGAAATACATACCCAATGGGATGTTGCTTTCCTTGAGACATACGTTAAGAAACACATGGTACCCCGTAGCCCTAGGTGGGACGTGGGCCCCCAGAAAGGAGAGAATGACCTGGAATGTTAGTACAAGCATTTTAATTAAGCGGGTATTAGCCTGCTGAGATTTTTGCTTGAAAGGAAGGCCAGTAAATTGGCTAGGCTTGATGAGGAGATTAGGCAGATCAAAGATAAACTTACTCCTTTTCAATCAGGAGAGGAATATCTTGATAGATCTAAACATTTACTTAAATTATTGGAAAAGGAAGGTAGAGAACAAAAAATTAAGAAAAGGAAAAAATATAATAGGGACATAGCTGACTATGAATCACATACGGTGTTTGAATGGCAAAAGAAACTACTTGCTGAACAGGCTGGTAAGGCTATCCATTCTATGGATACTGTCCCATGTGTAAGTAATCAGGCTATGATCCCTATCCAGGGAGGTCCTGTGAGTAATGTTACCCACAGTGTGGCGTTACCCCAGCGTGTTCGCTCTATCACAGCAGGGGCACAGCCACCACCACAGAGGATGATCGAGAAACGGTTTTCCGCTCCATACCCTCACCCCGGCAACTCTGGGTATGGTGGGAATCGACCTTATGAGGGACCCTTACCCCCACAGCCTTACAGGCATGGCTCACCTTATTGTGGTTTCCAGCGGGGCCGTGGAAGAGGTTGGATGCGGGGCCTGCCCCCCTCTCGGGGGCGGGGATCCGGGTCCAACGTTAGTAATGGCTACTTAAACAGTGGCCATTTGCAAGGTAGTCATCCAGACCATTGTGCGCCCATTACATCCCATCTCCGGGGTCCCGGCTATGTTCACCCTAACACATATGGGGCACAACATATAGTACACTATGAGGGAGATTATGCTACTGGTTACAATGTACCGGTTCAGAACAGCTTTTTACCATTGAGAGATATACAGGGCCCTGAGGATAAGGGATGATATTGGTAATTCTGGTGGCCAGTATGTACCTAACCACGCTGGGTATGTTGGGCCAAGCAACATGCAAGATCCCAGACAACAGAATTGGGATTTTCCCAGACCCAACCAGGGTACAAAAAGGTTGGTAGAACTAAGAGAGGAACTAGAGGGGGGAGGCGCATTAAGTCCAAAAAGACCAAGGACGTAGATGGCATGGGCATCTTTAACCTGAGTTCCCAGACCTTGACCGATTCTGAGGTTAGGGTGCTGGTCAAAGGTTTAAAATTTGCCCCACCCCGTAATATCAATAAATTTAAAACTTATATGGACATCCATAAATATGTCCGCAAACTCAATATTCAAAGGTACATGGCTTCAAACCCCATCAACTCTTCCAGAACATCTAATGTTGTTTTTTCACACTCGGGTTTATCTAATGCATCTCTGTTTAACCCCCCTGGCCATTTATCCCCCTCATTGAAAGTGTTTAGGGATTTGGCCCTGAGGGATTTAGATAATATGGAGGTGAAATTTGTAAAAAATAGAAAGGACATCCAGTTGGGTATAGAATCTCTTTGTGCAAATAAACAACTTGTTATCCACCCTGCAGATAAAGGGGGCGGGATAATCATCCTTAATAAGGATGACTATATGCAGGAAATGTATCGCATTCTGGGGGATAACACCACTTATACCCGATTGCTCTATAACCATCATATAATAATGATCTTTATAAGACCGAATTAGAGGGTTTAGTTTCTAGGGGTTTCAATCTTGGTATCCTGAACAAAAAGGAAAATGCCTTTTTGATCCCTAGGGCACCCAGGATACCAATAATATATTATTTGCCTTAGATACACAAGAGTCTTGTTTGCCCCCCGGGACGTCCCATAGTTAGTGGGATTGATTCCATCACATCCCGGGTGGGCAAATACATATACTTTTATTTACAGCCATTAGTGCAGTCAATGAGGTCCTATATTAAGGACACACGGGATGTCATTAATCTCCTCTCCAACCTGAAACCTAAGGAAGGGACCATATTGGTGACAGCTGATGTCACTTCCCTATATACGATAATTCCCCATAATTTGGACCTAGAAGCTGTTTCTGCACACCTTAATCAGTCATCCAATCTCCCTGAGGAACAAATCGAATTCATCATGTCTTTGTTGGAGTTTACAGCCACTCACAATTTTTTTTGGTTCTACGGTAATTATTACCGCCAGGACAAAGGGGTTGCAATAGGGGCTAAGTATGCCCCGAGCCTGGCTAATTTATTCATGGCCAGGTGGGAGGAGGATGTCGTCTATGCCCAGCCAAGGCCCCAGATGACCTTGTGGGCTCGCTACATAGACGACATTCTCCTCCTGTGGGATGGTACCGATTCTGACTGTCACGAAACGTCCCACACTCCGCTTGAGTGCTTCCGTCATATACCACTTCCTCCCAGTCTGTATACAGATATCAGATATTCCAACCTCTCTGAGCACAAAACAAGGCGACACTTGCTTGTTGCTACCATGAACTGTTTATTTAGAATCAAAGTTACAAGACTTTATATGCCGTTGGAACCTCCTCTAGCAATACAACTGTAACCTAATTAAAATAATTAACATGAGCTAATTAACTAAAAAATTTACCCAGACCAGATGACAGACTTGTGGGCACTGAGCTTCACACAGTAGTATAAACACAATAGCTGCAGCTCCATTAGGAGTCGTCCCGTCTCCTACATTGTATAGAGGACAATGTGATCAGCTCATTCAATTAACATAAACACAGGTAGTTGGAGTTGATGACACCAGCATCTCCTCACAGGATGTGTCCCAACAGAATGAATCAGTCTTATCAGCAGGGGGCTGCTGGAGGAATCCCCCCTCCCTCTTCAGGGACACAAATCCACAGCAAAGAGTCCCAACAGAATCAAACAACATACAATATATACATATATACACGACGGAGTCCGATTAGTACAGTTCAGACTGGATTTCTCATTCACCTCACAAAGAGTATTGTTCCATTGAAAATCCAGGGCCCATAATCAAAAGGCAACAGGCTTGCATTCAGTCCTCTCCAACAGCCTCTGTCCCGGCTAGGTCTGACACACTGACCTATCCTAATTTATGTGTTTTCTTAATAATAACAATAGAGGTATCCAGCTCAATTATGAGGCCAGCTCTGAGCAGATTCACTTTTTGGATCTTACTACCTCCATACACAATAATGAATTTGTCACCTCCACATACTTTAAACCGACGGATAGGAATTCCTTCATTCCCCAAGATAGCTGTCACCACGCTTCATGGCTTAGGTCTGTACCTAAAAGCCAGTTTCTCAGACTAAAACGCAATTGTACTGATGCTGCTACTTTTCAGACTCAAGCACAGATTTTAACTCAGAGGTTTTTGGCTAAGGGACACTCTCTGGATTTTGTTGCTAGCACTTTTGATCAAGTAGCTAAAATGGATCGTAAAGACTTACTTACTGTATGAGCTGAGGGTCCAGTTGATGCATCTTATCGTTACCCCTTTATTACTGACTTCTCCTGTCAGCACTTTAGGGTTAAGCATATTATCAATAAATATTGGTATATTCTTAAAAATGATAGGGTGTTAACATCTATCTTACCAGACAAACCTCAGGTAGTTTTTAGGGGGGCACCATCACTTAGGGATAAAGTGGCACCCAATACTCTTGACCCTCCCACTCCTAGGTCTACTTTCTTTTCAGAACTAACCAATGTAGGAGGTGTCAGGTCTGTTCCATTAATGGGTGCAGGACTAGAAGGTCTGTGAACTTTACCTCTACATGCACCCGAAAATCCTTCAATATTGAGCCTTTCATCACCTGCTTCACGTCTGGGGTCGTCTACATGCTGCAGTGCCCTTGTGGCCTGCAGTATGTGGGCCGGACCAAGAGACCATTGCAGGTGCGATTAAATGAGCATATTAGCAACATTAGGAGAGGATTCACTAAGCACTCTGTATCAAAACATTACCTCACCTCCCATGACAGGGATCCCTAAGGTACAATTTTTTTGAGAATCAACAAATTTAGGCCTCATTGGAGGGGTAGTGTTCTTGTTAGAAGCATCTCACGATTGGAGATGGCTTGGGTCCATAAGCTAAAGACTTATACCCCTTTTGGCCTTAACATCGATGTAGATGTTAATTCCTTTATCGATAATTCCTAGTCATTTGGGTTTACTGCAGGTCTGTTTCTGATATATCATGTTTGTCCATTTGATTTGAGAATATCTGAATCCGTGTGGGCCTTGAGATGTCCCCCATCATTTAATATTTTTTCTTACTGCCTGCTGATTTTGTATGTTTTGTCAAGATTTAAATCTGTGAGTCTCACTTAGAGGGCACCCTCTCACTTCAGGGAGACACTGTAATTATAATCTTAGTCCTCTTATAAATATAATACAGTTGTTTTTGATACTTATTAACATACATCATGATAGTTTACTAGGGGGTATGACGTAGATTTTACTAAGTATTAAGTAATGAATTTGTTTGAGTTTTGAGCCAATTTGTTTGGACTTAGGACTTTAGGGACCGCCTATTACAGTGGATCTGCTCTGTTAGCGGTGCATAATTTTAAAATATTTTTTTTTAATTTACATTAGGTATATCTAATTGGCATCTTTATATTTTTATTTTTCGTGTTTCCCAGATACATATTTTTGTATATGTGTTTGTGGCTCTGTTCTTAATCAGCTAATTTATTCTATTTTTGTATGCTTATCTCATTGGTGTACACAAACATCATTTGGGTTTTTTCATTATTTATTTAATATTATTTTGTGGCACTCATCTGCTGTTCTCATCACATTTTACTAGCGCGACTTTTTTTCCCTAATATTCTGATTTGTGTTGTATAACACTTTAGTTGCAGCTTTACTTTTATTTTTATTTTTGTTTTTATTTGTAATTTCGATTGTTAGCGCAGTATTATATTTACACTTGCTGTTTTTATGAAGCAATCATGTAGCTCAAGGAATGGCGTTCTTGAAAGGACATCACATAATACATTCAAGGTTAGCTTTCTAGTATGACCATACTTTATTAGAATTGTAGGTTAGGCCTGCTTTAAAAGACATATTCAGGGGGATTCAATAAATTCCAGTTTGCGCGATTTTGTGAGTTATTATCAAATCCTAGTTTCGCTCATGCGTTTCTTTAAAAAAAGTATTTCTTTGTATAATTTGTGCATGGCTCTCTCCCCTAGACATGAGCCTCCTACTGATCCAGCCTTGCTTTTCACTCTTTTGGTTTCAATTACTTTTTTATTATTTGCCTTACTTACTATAGGCTAGATATACTGAAAGAATTCATTCATTTGCTGGCAGTTGCCTAAGCCCTGGTTCACACTGACTACGACTTTGAAATTGTGCTACTTCCCTTGAGTCAGTGTGATTTCAGGTGCAACTTGCCTGACATCTGTGCAACTTCACGAACGGATGTTTACGCAAGTCGCTCCTGAAATCGCAAAAATAGTGCAAGAACCTTTTTTCAATTCAGTGCAGCACCGCAAAGTCAGAATGACACCGATTTGAACGGTTCCATTGCCTGCAATAGGGTCTGACTTGCCATATATTTTGGAACTGATCGCATTACAAGTCGCGCCGGTGTAAACGGGGACTTTAGTGCAGTACATTAACATCAATTGTGTTGCCAATCAGATGCTATCAGCAGCTAAGATTATTATTGTTGTAGCCTACTCTTAAGCTGGGTTTCATTTTTAGGAATAGCAACAGAATGATGAGGTCACTCCTCTCTCATTTCCTATCATAATGCTCTTTGTCAGCACACGTGAATGCAGAGTACCTAACTGGCCCAAAACACTGCTATTGCCGAATAGAGGATTACAAGAGACTAAAATCAAGTCAAATTCTGGTATCTTTTCCAGCTGCAGTTAGAATATTATTGGTCTTTTTATTAAAAAAATACACGTCACAACAAACAACACAACAAATAAATGTCACAAGATTTTCTAAGCCATAACAAATTCTGCCCTGATTTGACTTGTTATGTTGATCTGACCTGATTTTTCTTGTTACGTTGATCTCCAATGATTATCAGCCCCATCTAATGGTGATAATGCATTTTTTTCCTGAAATACCTCTACCATGCAAATATTTCATTATGGCCACTAGATGGAACCGATGATCATAGGAAATCAACATATTAACCACTTCCGAACCGCCCACAACAGATATACTGTGGCAGGGAGGCCCGGCTATGTGAAACTAGGTACCTGTACCTCGTTTCTTGCATGAGATAATGAGGGTGAGCATGCACACGGGTCTGGCGAACTCAATGTCCACATATCACTTCACAGAGAAGCAGAGAGGGGATCTGCCTATGTAAACAAGGTGGATCCCTGTTCTGACAGGAGACAACACTGAGATTGGCTGTTCCTAGTAATCAGGAACAGCGAACTCTGTGTTGTCCCAGTGAGCCTACCCCCACACAGTTAGGACACACCCAGGGAACACAGGTAACCCCTTGATCGCCCCCTAGTGCTAACCCCTTCCCTGCCAGTGTCATTTATACATTGAAATATGTAAATGGGAACAATCAGCGCAAACTGTTAACACTTATATGCAAGCTGAACACTTATAGGCAATCACAAATCCTACGAAACTATTCAAAAGACAATATTAGTGCAGCGCATGTAGATATAAAAAGTCCATAACATAAACATAAAACAGAAGAGAAGATTCCTCATGTGCAGAGGGGGGAACACAGGCTTCTATAAACAGAGACGATATCTTCCACCATAGGCACACAAATGTGCTTACCAGATAGGGTGGACCTCTTATTATAGGAGGTCATACACGCATATATCAGCTCAGAAATGGGTCAGCACTCATCGGCCACTCTGAACATCCAATTTCACACCATCAGACAAGACTCCGAAAAGAAGATATGGATAATGGCTCCAAAAATCTAAGCGTATACCGTAAGGTGGTAGATTTATTGAGTAAAAAACACAAGCGCCAACAACGGCGCAAGACTTAAAAAACAACGGCACAGTAGCACTAAAGAATTAGCTATAAAAACAGCCTGTTCCGAACGAACAGCTGATGAGATGGCAGCGGGTGACGTGTGTAGTTTTTATAGCTGATTGTTTAGTGCTACCATGCTGTTGTTTTTTAAGTCTTACGCCGTTGTTGGTGCTTGTGTTTTTTACTCAATAAATCTACCACCTTACGGTATACGCTTAGATTTTTGCTCTCTTTTTTGTGGGCTGTTACATTCCCCTGACCATACATCTCTTTGGAGCCATTATCCATATCTTCTTTTTGGAGTCTCGTCTGATGGTGTGGAATTGGATGTCCAGAGTGGCCGATGAGTGCTGACCCATTTCTGAGCTGATAAATGCGTGTATGTCCTCCTATAATAAGAGGTCCACCCTATCTGGTAAGCACATTTGTGTGCCTATGGTGGAAGATATCGTCACTGTTTATAGAAGCTTGTGTTCCCCTCTCTGCACATGAGGAATCTTCTCTTCTGTTTTATGTCTCTACATGTTATGGACTTTTTATATCTACATGCGCTGCACTAATATTGTCTTTTCATTTATACATTGATCAGTGCATTTTTGTTAGCACTGATCACTGTATTGGTGTCACTGGTCCCCAAAAAATGTCACTTAGGATCAGATTTGTCCGCCGCAATCTCGCAGATCACCGCCATTACCATTATCCCTATTTCCTAGATTGTAAGCTCTGAGCAGGGTCCTCTGATTCTTCCTGCATTGAATTGTATTGTAATTGTACTGTCTGCCCTACTGTTGTAAAGCGCTGCACAAACTGTTGGCGCTATATAAATCCTGTATAATAAAAATAATATTTTGTAGATGCTATAACTTTTGCGCAAACCAATCAATATACGCTTATTGCGATTTTTTTACCAAAAATATGTAGAAGAATACGTATTGGCCTTTTTTTGGATATGTATGTTAGCAGAAAGTAAAAAATGTTTTTTTCCAAAATGGTCACTCTTTTTATGTTTGCATAGCATGTTTTTATGTTTGCATAAAAAAAACGCAGAGGTGATCAAATACCACCAAAAGAATACTCTATTTGTGGAAAAAAAGGACATCAATTTTGTTTGGGTACAACATCGCACGACTGTGTAATTGTCAGTTAAAGCGACGCAGTTCCATATCGCAAAAAATGGCCTGGTCATTAAGGGGGGAAGTCCTTCCGGGGCTGAAGTGCTTAAGCAAAGTATGGTCAGAATTTGTGAAGGCTGGATGAGACCCCATTCACACAGGGACGACTTGTCAGGCGACCTAGTCGCCTGACAAGTCGCCTCCCGTTCTGTACTATGGAGCCGTTCTAAGGGGAGCGACGCAAGTCGCTCCGACTTAGAAAAAGGTTCCTGTACGACTTCGGGGGCGACTTGGGGCGACTTGCATAGACTTCTATGCAGAAGTCGTTTTGCAAGTCGCCCGGCCATTCGTTTGCAGGTCGCCTCGCTGAGGCGACCGGCAAGTCGTGTTGCCCCTGTGTGAATGGGGTCTGAATGCTTATGACATTTGTGCAACACCCTTTTTAAATAATTGACCATGTCACGGAACGCCCCACACTCCGCTTGAGTGCTTCCGTCATATACCGCTTCCTAAGTTCTGGAACACGAGTCCAATGGATCTGGCTATAGGAACCCCAAGAACTAGACAACACCAGTCTTGGAGTACATCAGAACTACTCTTTATTTGAGATCTCACAGACCTTTATACAGCAGGGATGACTCAAAGCTAACCTAATTAACATGACCTAATTTACTACAAAATGTACCCAGACCAGATGACAGTCTTGTGGGCACCGAGCTTCACACATTAATACAATTAACAATACAAACAACAATCTCCCCCCTCCTCAGCCTAGACCATTCGTCTATTAGCCAGGGCTGGTGGCTAATGTGATCAGCTCTCTCAATTAACATAAACATATGTTGATAACACCAGCATCTCCTCACAGGATGTGTCCCAGCAGAATGAATCAGTCTTATCAGCAGGGGGCTGCTGGAGGAATCCCCCCTCTCTCTTCAGGGACACAAATATACAGTAAGGAGTCCCCATACAATATATACATGACTGAGTCCGATTAATACAGTTCAGACTGGATTTCTCATTCACCTCAAATGCTAGGGCCCATAATTGGTGGGCAACAGGCTTGCACACAGTCCTCTCCAACAGCCTCTGCTCTGGCCATGCCCGTGACATTTCTCCCCTTTCGGCAGGAGACTAACACAGGAGGAGACCCCAGACGGGTTGACTCCGAAGTTAGTCCACAGCTCCAGTCCTCTACTGCCTGTACCCACACAGTACCCCAAACAAATCATCCCAAACAGAGTATTACTCACCCAGCCATCCTCTGCCTCTCTCAGAGAACATATCTGCAGCTGGGGAGAGGCCCGGACTGGCCCTTCTCCCTGGAATCCTTTCTGCCGCTGGAGAGAAGACAGGGGGACTGGGCTCACTCCATCCTGCTGTTGGGGATCTGGGCCGACTGCCCAGCATCCCTGGGGTATACAGGTGGGGACTGAAGCCCCATCAACCGACACCAGATCAAGCTGCAGTTGTGAGGTGATGACTGCATTCTCTCCTTGGATCCTGATCTGCAGCTCGCGATAGACTGCCACCTCCTCACCTTGGGCCTCCACAATTGCTGCAGGTGTGGGGCAGAGGTCTTGGACCCTCTGTCCGGTTGCCAGCACTTCTGCTGGGGGTTTGCCAGGTGGTTCCTCCTCTACAGAAACGTCTATTAAATCCCCAGTCTCTGGAATTGGTAAAAGTGTGGGACAGAGGTCTTGGACCCTCTGTTCAGTTACCAGATCTTCAGCTGGAGAAGTTTGTTTTAACTCCATAGATGCTGCTGGCAGAAAATCACATGTCCCTGTCAGTGTTGTGGGAGAAAGGCTGACTACCTCTTCTCTCAGGAAGGCTGAAGCCACTGTTGGTGCTGGGCAGAACACAGTGAACTTTGGCCCTGATAGCAGCTCTTCTGCTGGAGGCTCATCAGGTTGTTCTTCCTCAGCAGAAAAGTCTATTAAATCCTCTACCTCTATAACTGGTGTCTGTGGATAGAGGTTCACCATCTCCTGTCCGTGGAACTCAGAAGATGCCATCAGTGCTGGGCAGAGGTTAGCAGAGCTCTGCCCTGTTGTCAGCACTTCAGTTTTGGGGATGGCAATCTCCAGATTTTCCACTGCAGATTCTCTGGCATGCTGCTGGACAGGCACATTCCTCCATCCAAGATCATCCCATGCAGAAACAGGATCATCAAGGTCAGTCAGCACTTGCTGCATCCGCCATAAGACCTCCGCCTCCATAGCTGTGGGGGCAGGTTGGCAAAGCACACTATCGCTCTGCCACATTGCTGACTCTTCAGCCAGGATTTCAGGGTTGTCAGCTGGTATTTCCTGATAGTCCCAGGCAAAGGGAGCCCAGCCCTGGCACTGAGCAATGTCTAGCAGCCGTCTGTAGGCGATCTCTAGCTCCCATTCCTGAACGGCCAGAAACTCCAAATCTTCCTGTGCCCAGTGCACTTCCGAAATGTTCAGTAGCCCTTCTCTGAAATCCATGATTTCGTCCACCCGCCGCTCCAAATCACTCCCAAAGTTAGGGTCCCCTGTCAGCTTCACAAACAACAGTCCCAAGCCGCCGTAGCTTAAGCCTTCCGTTGGGCTGTCATCCGCTATCCAGGGACATTCTTGGGATACATGCCACCGGAGGGCTCTGTAGCTCTCATCCAGCTTCATCTCTGCCCAGACCAGCCTGCTTAATTCAGCTGTCTGCTTCTTGTGTGGTTTTTCTCCCAAAAACCGCACCCGCAGTCCGTACTGCGACCAGTACCTTTCCTCGATGGAGGGGAGAACTTTTCCCTGGTGTCGCTGCTCACAGGCTAGCGCTTCCTTCCAGAGTTTGCAGCGAATAGAATCACACCATCCCAGCAGGACCTGCTCCGATACTGGTCCTCTGTGCTGTATCTGCATCTCTCGCAACCTCCTTCTGAATTCCTCATCCATGGCGGCTGGTATCTGTACCTCTCCTCTTCTGCTATCTGGACCTTGGATCCAGATGGAAGTTTGGATGTCCCAGACTTCAGGAAGCTTTCCCGCTGCTTGCCACCAATGTCACGGAATGCCCCACACTCCGCTTGAGTGCTTCCGTCATATACCGCTTCCTAAGTTCTGGAACACGAGTCCAATGGATCTGGCTATAGGAACCCCAAGAACTAGACAACACCAGTCTTGGAGTACATCAGAACTACTCTTTATTTGAGATCTCACAGACCTTTATACAGCAGGGATGACTCAAAGCTAACCTAATTAACATGACCTAATTTACTACAAAATGTACCCAGACCAGATGACAGTCTTGTGGGCACCGAGCTTCACACATTAATACAATTAACAATACAAACAACAATCTCCCCCCTCCTCAGCCTAGACCATTCGTCTATTAGCCAGGGCTGGTGGCTAATGTGATCAGCTCTCTCAATTAACATAAACACATGTTGATAACACCAGCATCTCCTCACAGGATGTGTCCCAGCAGAATGAATCAGTCTTATCAGCAGGGGGCTGCTGGAGGAATCCCCCCTCCCTCTTCAGGGACACAAATATACAGTAAGGAGTCCCCATACAATATATACATGACTGAGTCCGATTAATACAGTTCAGACTGGATTTCTCATTCACCTCAAATGCTAGGGCCCATAATCGGTGGGCAACAGGCTTGCACACAGTCCTCTCCAACAGCCTCTGCTCTGGCCATGCCCGTGACAGACCACTTATTGATTTTTGATGAATGCATTGGTATTTTCGTGTCTGGAGATCAGTTTTAATGTGTACAAATGTACTACAACCAAAAATATACTGTTTTAGTACATCATTCTTTGTTTATCTCCTTATTGCTCATTTCGTTTAGTTTTTTTCCCTATTTTAGTTTGTTTCTGAAAGTTACTAATGATTCCTTAAAATCAAGATACATATCACATGAGTTGAAGTAATAAATCAGCAAATCCACCCTCTGCACTATTGCTCAAACTTTTCTTTCTGCAGTAAATTTGAATATAATCTATGCAGGAATAATAGGTAGTACAGTTATTCCATTTTAATATTGTGCTTTGATTATTAGGAAGAAATCATAAATTAAATAGCAAAAAAAGAGTTTTGATGTGGATTATATTTAATTCAAGGCATTTTTTAATGAGAAATCTAGTAGGCTTGCTAAATATTCATAGTGAAATTAAAGACATGTAGTCAAATAAACCACTTTTATTTATATTCTGATGGGAAAAGCATAGCTTTAAATTAAAGAGTAATATGAAAATATGCAACATATATCTTAGTAGAGAAAGGGAGATGATTTCCTGTTATTTAGTTTTCTGAAATATTTTTGTCATTTGAATTTCAATCTCTAATAAGATACAGTAAGATAATGTATCATCTATTATATCATGCCTCCTTATGGGTACATAATTAAAAAAGTCTCTGTTTATCTATGATCTTAGAGTTTTATACTCTGGTGTAATTAAACCTCTGATACATCACTTTAAATTCATAAACTTGATATATAATGGCGTAAACAGTTTAACGCAAATTCATTTTAAAGGAAATCTGATTTGGCTATCAAACACATTAGGTCAAAGCAAATGTTAAAAAAAGAATCTTCAAAGCTGAACTTTAGGCAAATATACTGTATGAGTCTGACTTAAATTCCTGCAACTCTCTAATAATTAATACATCCTTAAAGTGATACTAAAGTCTATACTTTTTAAATAAAAAAAGGGAATACCTTCCTGCTCTGTGCACTGTCCCTTATCTCCTCTTCTGGCAGCTCCCCACTGGCACTTTCTGCTTCTCCCTACACCAGATGCCTCCTTAGCAAGTCCGGTGCTAAGGAGGTACCCATGTGTGTGCACTCCTGAGCTGGGCTGTGTGCATCCAAAGAGCAGGAAGTGAGGGAAGCAATGCTGGAGTGTGTAGTGGGGAGTTTTTTACCTTAATGCAGAAAATGCATTAAGCCAAAAATCTTTAGACTTTAGATCCACTTTAGATTTATTTGTAAAAGCAAGCATCGTAAGCACCTGAATTTAAATTAGTATCAGCCTATGTCAGTTCATGTACAGCAGAGCTCAACTTGAGAAAGGGAGAAGCAATACAAAGAGCAAATTTGTTGAGCTGCAGTGTAAGGAACACGCTTAGAAGAGGAAAGAAGAGAGTAAGAGAGATGAGCTCATCAGTCTGCTGTTTCTCCTTTCATTGTCCAGTCACTGGGTGGAGATGAGACATGTAAGTGATCCTGAACTGCAGCTGAGAGCCCTCCTCTCCTTCCAGACAGGGATGTGATGTGCGACAGAGCTGTATACATCTCAGAACTGGATAAGCATATAGCTTTTTATATATATATATATATATATATATATATATATATATATATATATATATATATATATATTTCAGCTGTTTAAAAATCTGATCTCAAACATTATCTTATTTTTTTTCTTATAATCACATTTTTACTGGAATTCGGTATCAAAGAAACAATTATCATATGACAGAAAATTGTACGTTGTCATACATTGTATATCTCAAGCAAACTGTATGACAGGCTTTGAAAGAATAGGCAACAGAAACAATACATTGCAAAGTGAGTCATCTGTACAATTCAAAATTGCTTATGAGCCCTACACCATGCTATCCAGTAGTGTATAATGACAATAAAATGTAGACAGTATCTTCCGTACAGTATATAGGTAGGATTAGATTAAAGCGTCCAAAATGTACCTTTAGGGACATAAAAAAAGGGGGAAAGACAAAAATAAATACAAGAAACAAAAAATACCAGGTGCCTAAAACTGAAGAGATCCTAGAACCTACAGTATCGGACAAACATAAAATTACACAATATGGGTGTGCACTATGCCAAGTATACACCTTTTTCTGTAGTGGTAGGGCAAAGGGGGACGATAGGAGACCTCTACCCTTACTGAGCCTGGAATTGAATTATTTACAAGTTCACTCCATCCCACACAGATATCCCTAACTTGTGTGCGTTAGTAGTGTGAACCCATTGCTCAGCTACCATAATTTTATCCACCTTCTTCTTCCAGTCCAGGAGGATGGGACATGCAGTTTTTTTCCAAAATCTTGGAATCGGCTCTTAGCACCTTTAAGTGGGGGGGGGGGGTCATGCTGTTCTTGTATGACTTAAAGGAGGAGGGTGTGTTGTGGAAGAGGTAGTGGAAGGGTGTGTTCTTGATTGATTTGAGGGTGGTTGTCGTCTGTATCAAAGCAGAAATGAAATCTCAAATTTTAGGGAATGAACACCATATACTGTATGATAAAGTATACTATTTGATTATATCCCCTCCAGCACTTTGAATCGGTTCCTGGAAATATTTGGCCAGGCAGGAGTTTTATAGCACCTAAAAACTTATATCATGACTCTTGCACTTTAGAGCTTATAGAAGAGGCATGCATGAGCCATTTGACTTTTTAAAGTTGAGGTGGTGTTAACTCAATGTCAAGTTCCTTCTTCCATTTTCTAATAAGGTGGACTGTGTAACAGAGGACCCAGTAAAAGTTTATACACCAGGAAAAGGAGATTGGAATTCATAGTAGTTTAGGGGTAGTAGTTTAGGAGCTACTCAGAGAGTTATCTGTATCTTCAGAGATCCATAGGGAAAGTTCTGAAAGTTTCCAAGGGTAGTAATTTATTAATAGGGGCCAACTTAGCACAAGTGGTGCCCCCATCCATCCCCCATATTTGAAAAAAAATGCATATCCTCTCCCTGTGTGAACCTGTGGAAACCCCCTAATGGAGCCAAAGGAGAGGTCTTTGGGACTAGCTCCCCACTTGCATTCAGTCTATCCCAGAGAGTTAAAATTGTTAATGTGAGAGGTGATGTCCAGACTCCTATGTTTTGCTGGGATCCACAGTGCACCAGCAAGATTCTTGCCTGCCATTATCTTTTATAATGGCACTCATAGCTTATCAGCAGAGTTGTGATGCAAAATCAATATGCTTACCAAAAGCCATCACCTCACAATAAAAAGCCGGGGAGGTCGAGGCCGGCATTAACTTTCAAGCTACACTAATTTATGCTAATCTGGGGTTCTTCCCATGCCACACAAATGTCGAAAAAATTCTTCTCATACGTCTGAGGGAGGGTGATCGGAATAGTATGTAATACATAAATAACATGTGAAAGGATAGTCATCTTAATGACATTTATCCTTTCCAGTCAAGTAAGGGATAAACTTTGCCACGTCCAAAGGAACATAATTTGAAATTACTAAGATGTTTTCACAGGCGTTAATTAATATTTTGTTTTTGCTGAAACATACATACATACATACAGAAATAAAGGATAGTTACCTCCATTTTAAACGCTATAAGAACCATTTTACTGTCTAGAGTAGACTAAGTGAAATCTTGAGTGCTTTTTTACGTTAGACTGTGCAGGGAAAGGTTTGAAATGGAAAGGTTTTCATTACGTCTTCACAGTACTATGTCAAGTTTATAGCCAGCTCCTGAATCCTGAGTCAGAGCTAGCAGATGAAGCTGAAGAGCTTTCACAAAGTGATTTGCCTGCTCTGCACAAAGAGCCTGATTTACAGATTTGACCTACTCCTACACGGACAGAATTTTACAGACTCTAAGCATTAAAGTACATTAAATTATCCAAGGGTGGAGTATATAAATTATTAATTCTTACAAATACTGATATCAACACTTCCTGTATAAGTAGGACATTGCAGAGGTATGAGAACCAGGTAATGATTGCCATGCACAAGATCACCTATAAAGTAAAAACTGGTAGATGTAGTTAGGATGGCTAAGACTACTAAATCTAGTTAAAAATTACTCTATCAACACCAGCCAAGCAATTTTTTTCTTAGTTTTTGAATGCGCTTATCAAACTCTATGATAGTCCGACAGCTGTTGCGGCTAGATGGGGCTGGTTAGTGCACTGAGTGATACTTACATTTGGCGCAGTTTGTGCCCAGAGATAAATACCCAGAATGCTGACCACTTATCTCTGAGCGTTCGACCCTGGGTGCATACAGCACTAAATGTAGGTACCGCTCAGTGCACCATCCAGCCCTGTACAGCTGCAAGAGTTGTCGGCCGTTTCACCTGCACCTGAATGCCAGAGCCTCATGCACCGGGGCTAAATGCCCATGTGCATTTGGCCTTAAAAGAGTAGCCAAAAGAGCATCCAGATGACCAGTCAACATTCAAAAATCCAGATTCCAGGTGTATATCTGTCTGGCTGTATATGGTCCGTTATTGGTCGGTTACAGGACAGAACAGCTGGAGTGGGATTTGTCTGTCAGTTAGTGTTGCGCTAGTTATACTAGCATCAAAATACACACATTTGCCTTTAGGCAAATGTGGTGTTTAGCAGTATATTGCACTTCTCTCTTTATCAGATAGCCACAGACGATCAGTCCATACATTGGTTTGTGTTTAATGGGGATACACAACACAGCTAGCATACAACAAGCCTCACAAGGGACAAGTATTACTTTGTGTCTTAATTACCCACTCACAGACCACCAAGGCTTCGATATATGGAAGTACATATGTTTGATGTATAGTGCGGTCATTTTTGCACCATTGCAGCGGTGTCCTGTGTGTTCATTATTTTAAAGTGTTGTCTCTTAATTTTAACAAATTGTATGGTGTTTATAATGGTGTTTTACACTGCCCATGTTTAAAAACAATGGTTTTTGTTCACAATTAGATTTTTGTATTATTAAAGGTTAATCTAGCAATTTCATACCATGATTTGGTCCTCCTTTCAACTACCCTTCCCCGTCTGTTTCCCAATTTTTTTGACTAAGCAGCACAGTTGTGGAGGTACCACGTCCCTATGGATGAATTGGTCTCTTTTGCTTCATATTATCAGTAGTTTGAGATCCATCTTTTATGTTTTTTTTTCTGGATCTTTTTATATATACTTTAACATAGTCAATGAGCTATGGAAAATTGGCCTTATCCAGGCAAATATCCAGGCACTCATAAATTGGGTCCAAAACACAATGGCTAAAATACTAACAGGTTAAATTAATTGCAAGCTTTATTTTCAATATTCTTAAATATGCAGCTTTTATTTAAATATCTAGTAATCCTGCATGAAGGTCCTTTTGCAGGCATTTAGTTTTATAGGGTGACGATTGCCCCTGTCTGCTAATTCTTCTCTAGTGTTCCCAGCTTGTCACATCTTTCCCCATACCATCAGTTGTGCTGGTATTCACACTATAGAGGTGTGGTCCACGCCTGTCATCATCAGAAATCCCTCCCTCAGAAATGCCATGCAACCATTGCTGGAGTGCAGGTACACATAAGGTGGCTCCAATGATGCTGCAAGAGATCAGCAGTGCTAGAATGTAACAAAATGATGAACCAGTATTTTATTACAAAACCAAAACCTAGAAATTGTTTATGAACCAGAGTGCTTTCACAAATGAAATGTCCTTTAGTTAGTTTCTATATATATTTCACATCACATCTAACACAGATTTTAAAAGGATTCAGTTGAATATCCTCTACATGTCTTAACCGAATTTAGAAAATTACAAGGTACCAAATAATGGTACAAAACAATGGAAAAACTGTAAATGTAGTTTAGGATATTTTGGTTAATCTGGTCATAACAGTTTTCACACTGCTGCATGCATTACTGCACCCCAGTAATTCACTAAGACAACTCACCTGCATTGTAGTGCACTGCAAGGCATGGCAATGCAAGGTAGTGTGTTGCCAGTTATTGCATTAGAAAAAAAGGGTTATGTGCAATTTTAGGCACCTTCAGGTTTTGAACAGGCTGCCCTAATATAATGCACATTAATGCTATGAAAGCTTATCTTCAGCCCAAATTTTGTGTGTGTTGGTAATGTGAGAGAAGGCTAGAACCTCTGATTTTTTTTTTTAGTGCTGTCTTTATCTCTATTGATCAGATTGACCTTCACTTCCTGTCCTGAAGGCAGCATGTCACGGGGACAGGAAATATTGAGAAACTAAAAAACATTACAGTTCTTTTTCTGTGCAACCCCCAGGCTTAGCTGCCCCAGCAGCAGCTAAAAACGATATAACCCTATTCTTTAAAGTGGAACTTCACTTAAAAGTGAATGTTCCATTTACCCTCCACCTCCCCCTTCCCCTGCCATTTTTGGTACCTTTTTCTGACAGGTACCCACTCACACTTTTCTTGCCTAGGCAAAAATAGCCAAAGTTCGCCCTCGCCCGCAACCTCCTGGGACTTGTCACATGTCCTTGAAAGGCTGCGGGACAAGTCTGGAAGTGCAGCCCATCACATGGGCAGTGGGAAAACAGTGAAACAGTATGAAGTCACAACCAGCTTCCCACAGTCAAGATGGTAGCGCCAGGGACCCAAGGACCAGCAAAGAACTGGTCCGAGTAAGGACAGTGCTGAATCACTGGGCAGTATTTGTATCTAACTTTTTATTTTTTTGCTATAACCGTAGTTCCTTTTTAAATATACCTGGTATGCAAAATAAAAGGTTCAAATAAAATCTAGTGAAAAAAAAGGCCCAAAATATTGTGGCCATAATTACTGTGGTCAGCAAAGGGTTATTAACATACTTTTATTAAATGTTCATGACCTCAAACAGACCCACGGAATTATTTGTCATTAACTTCAGGATGCTGTAACATTTAACTTTTCCATTAGCAATTTTATAACCGGAAAAAGTTCACTCTGAAAAACTTCATAATAAAATAGTTTTGCATACGCAGAAAAAAGCCGTTTGTGGCTTTTATGACATCTTAAAAATTGGTCTGGTTATAATTCAGCTTGTCGTTATGCTGGCTAAGACAGGAGCATCTAACATCCCCCAGAGATGTTTGCTGTAGATGGCACAGCGCAGTGCTCCATCCACTATATAAAACAGGCCATCTCTCTTTATACCTTTTTGTGAAAGGCTGGATTGTTTTCTGATTAATGTTATAAATTATTACTGCATATAAAGAAGAAAATGCTATTACTTGGTATTATATGGATTTCATAATAGTTTCATGGCACAAAGAGGGGTGAGAAAATAGAAAACGATATCCATGAATCTCTCTATGTAAAAGTCTGTTATTTTTCTTATTGATGAGTCTTCATTCGATTCATGGCTTTAATTTAAGCTCTGTTGGGTGATTGGTAGATATGATTTTGCTTATTTGCTGCAAAGGGCAAGAACACCTAGGAGGCTTATTCTGTAGAAGAGTGCAAAGTACAGTACACCATGTAAACAATGCAGTTCTAAGGTCATTGCAAATTGTATGTTAAAATCTACTTGCATAGTAATACCAGAACAAGAAACATTAGTGATACCAAAACAAGAAACATTGCAAATAACAAAACGTCAATCCAGTGCAATGTCAAAAAAGAAAAATTAGCATCCTGGATTAAAGTTTAACTATGGGCAAACTGCTAATTAAACAGTTAGTTTTAAAAAGTGCATATACAGTATGGGAGCTGTTTTATCTGCCTAAAATGTTTTATTTAAGTATATCCAGTTCTAAGATTTTATACTCTGACACACGCTCCTATCTGGCAGGGGAGTGGAACTGACCTTTCTCAGGTTCAGTTTCACTTTCACGTACAAGTTTTCTCTCCATCACCATACCTGAACGGAGAAGCAACAATCAGTGCTACCTTAACAGCATCATGGGCCCCTGGGCAAAGTAATGCACTGTGACCCCTACCAGGAAGATCGTGACTTGCAGCGTGTGTACCGCACTGCAGAAACCAGTGGGTGTGGCAAAATTATGCTATGTAGTGGGCGTAGATTTTTAGTCTTTTGGTACAATTTAAAAAAAAAAAATTTTTTGTATTATAATTTTTAATTAACATTAATAATTTTTTTCATGGGGGGGGGGGGTCTTTGGTAAGATATCACGAGTCTAAAGAGACCCCTGAAGTCTCACTTTTGAGCAGTGGTGGCCCGTCCATACCCCATAATACATGCGCCCGTCCCCTAATCTACATGCAGGGGGCTGGACACATGGATTTCAATGGGTTTTTTTTTTTGTTTGTTTTTTTGTTTTTAGAAGCACATGATAAGAGCCTGAGGCTCTAATTGCCTTAAAAAAAGGGTGGGCTGCACCCCGAGCCCACCCAATTGTGTGACAATAGCAAATTAATATTCGCTATTGTCTTCCTGATTCTCCTCCCGGCCAATCCCAGTTCAGGAAGTGGGTTCTGAGATCCGATTGGCATAGAGAGGAGAAGTGATCATGTTGGCTGCTTCTCCTAAAATCCAAAAATCCAAAACAAGCATTTTTACCTTGTGTTTCTGGTATGTTTTACACCTTTGCAAAAAAGAACACGTGCAATCATGGGTGCATTTGTGATGCATTTTTGATGCGTTTCCCATTCATTCCAATGGAAGGTGCGTTTTTGGTGTGTTTTTTTACCACACCAAACATGCACCAAAAATGATGCAACTGGCCCACAACTGACTGGTGTGAAGAGCTCCATAGGATTTATCGGTTATGCATTTTTCTTCTGCTGGTGAAGGCAAAAATGAAAGAAACATTTATCAGTGTACATGGAGTCACTGGGGTTGATTTACTAAAGGCAAATAGACTGTGCACTTTTGAAAGTGCAGTTGCACTCTGCAAGTGCAGTTGCTCCAGAGCTTAGTAAATGATGGAGAGCTCTGCTGACTTCCATCATCCAATCATGTCCAAGGAAAATTAAAAAAAAAGCATTTTTGCTTACATGTGATTGGATGATGGAAAACAGCAAAGCTCTCCATCATTTACTAAGCTCTGGAGCAACTGCACTTGCAGAGTGCAACTGCACTTTCAAAAGTGCATAGTTACATAGTATATAGTTACATAGTAGTTGAGGTTGAAAAAAGACACAAGTCCATCAAGTCCAACCTGTGTGATTGTGTGTGACTATATGTCAGTATTACATTGTATATCCCTCTATGTTGTGGTCGTTCGCCGGGTCTTGTTAAACTCTCTTCCATGAAAAAGTTTTATCCCTATTGTGGGGTCACCAGTACGGTATGTGTAAGTTGAAATCATATCCCCTCTCAAGCGTGTCAAATGTATTTGCAAAATCCAGATACACCACGCCTATGGGCCTTCCTTTATCTAGATGGCAACTCACCTCCTCATAGAAGGTTAATAGATTGGTTTGGCAAGAACGATTCTTCATGAATCCATGCTGATTACTGCTAATGATACAGTTTTCATTACTAAAATCTTGTATATAGTCCCTTATCATCCCCTCCAAGAGCTTGCATACTATTGATGTTAGGCTAACTGGTCTGTAATTCCCAGGGATGTATTTTGGGCCCTTTTTAAATATTGGTGCTACATTGGCTTTTCTCCAATCTGCTAGTACCATTCAAGTAGACTGTCAGTAAAAATTAGGAACAATGGTCTGGCAATTACTTGACTGAGTTCACTAAGTACCCTCGGGTGCAGGCCATCCGGTCCCAGGGATTTATTAATTTTAAGTTTAAGTCTAATTTTAATTCTGTCCTCTGTTAGCCATGAGGGTGCATCCTGTGATGTGTCACGAGAATAAACACTGTAATTTTGGTTACTGAAGCCCCCCCGAATCCCTCATGAAGGCTGAGGAGAAGGATCATTTCAATACCTTCGCCATCACCCCATCCTTTGTAACCAGATGTCCTTCCTCATTCTTTATGGGGCCAATATGATCTGTCCTCCCTTTTTTACTGTTTACATAAAGAATTTCTTGGGATTTTTTTTGCTCTCATACGCTGTGTCTTTCGTGTTTTATCTTAGACCCTAATTGTACTCTTACATTTCTTGTTGCATTCTTTATAAAGTTTGAATGCTGATGATGATCCCTCAACCTTGTATTCTTTGAAGGCCTTCCCTTTTGCTTTTGTATTCCTTTACATTGGCGTTAAGCCATCCAGGACTTTTGTTCGCTCTTTTAAATGTATTACCCAATGGGATGCACTAGCTAATGCCCTTATTTAATATGCTCTTAAAGCAAACCCATCTCTCCTCTGTGTTCTTTGTTCCTAGGATTTTATCCCAATTTATATCTTCTAGCAAGGTTGGTAGTTTAGGGAAGTTGGCACTTTTGAAAACCACTGTCTCTGTGTTCCCCTTATGTTTTCTATTTGATGTGATTTATACTGAAGCCAATTGACCTTGGATCGCTGTTTCCTAAATTGCTCTGTAATTCCGCATCTGTGATCAGGTCTGTGTGGTTGGTAATCAGTAGATCTAGTAACGCTTTATTTCTAGTTGGTGTGTCTACCATCTGACCCATGAAATTGTCCTGCAAGACATTTAGGAACTGGAGAGCCTTAGACAAATGCGTGGTTCCCCCTGCCCAGTCTATGTTTGGATAATTAAAATTCCCCATTATGATAACACTTCCCATCCTTGCTGCTAATCCAAATTGTGATAGAAGGTCCGCCCTCCTATCCCCCCTCCCCCTCCTCCCTCAGGTTAGGGGGCCTATAGCATACTCCCAGTACTATTTTCCCCTAAGCATCATCCCTTTGGAGCTCTACCCATAAGGATTCCACCTCCTCCCTAGCTCCCTTAATGATGTCATCTCTCACTCTCACTTGTACATTATTCTTGATATACAGGCATACCCCTCCCCCTTTTTTACCCCCTCTATCCCTGTGATAAAGGGTATACCCGTGAATGGTTGCCAGCCAATCATGAGAGCTGTTGAACCAGGTCTCTGAAATTCCCACAAAATCCAAATCCTCCTCGTACAACAGTATCTCTAGTTCACCCATCTTGTCCGCCAGGCTCCTGGCATTGGTGAACGTGCCACATAGTTTAGACCGGTTGCATACTATCCTCTTATTGGGTGTTCCGAGTTTCTATGACTTGTCACTATACTTACCTTGGGGTTTATGTGCTTTAGTCAACCTACCACTAATGCCTCCAATACTACCCTCTGGACTATGTTCCGCGCTGACTATCTATACCTCTGGACCCTCCCCCCCATCGCCTAGTTTAAAAACCCCTCTAACTTTTTGCCCATCTTTACTCCCAGCACATCTACACCCTTCTTGTTTAGGTGCAGTCCATCCCTTCTATAGTACTGGTGACCAACTGAGAAGTCGGCCCAGTCCTCCAGGAACTCAAACCCCTCCTTACTACACCAGCTCCTCAGCCACTTGTTTACTTCCCTAATCTCCCTCTGCCTTTCTAGTGTGGCTCTATGTACTGGTAGTATTTCTAGTCTATTTGTCTTTAGTAAACCAACTCCTAAGTGAGCACTGGTGCCCAATTACCACCAGTGACCTCTTCTGCTAAGTGAAATTTACAGAACAGGGGAAACCAACTTCTTAACACTTGAACAGAAAGTAATTTCAATTACAGCATCTACAGTGAACAATTTGCAAGTGTTTGCCCAGTGGAACATCAATTCAGTCTAGTTACACACCTATGCGGTTGCGGTTGATGCATTTTTCAGGCACGATTCGCGGTGCGTTTTGCGTTTTTAAACACGTGTTTATTGATGCATTTTTGCATGCATTTTTCATGCATTTTGTGTTTTGTGGGTTTTTTTTTGTTCCCTTTAAAAACACTGTATATAGAGTAGCTGGTTGCTAAGGAGATAGCTGGGAAGGTGGTCACCACATTTGAGTCATCAGCTGTCAGTGGGTTTCCCCGTTGACAGCTGAATGTAAAAAAAAAAAGAATAGCCAGATATTCAGGTCTAGTATGGATAGCCTTCGGGTCTAGTATGGATTTGGAAGGGACCCCCACGCGAAAATAAAAAAAATAGCATGGGCCCCCCAAATCCATACCAGACCTTTATCCGAGCATGCAGTACAACAGGTCAGGAAAGGGAGGGGACACGCGAGCACCCCCCCTTCCTGAAAATACCAGGCAACATGCCCTCAACATGGGGGTGGTGCTTTGGAGTGAGGGTGGCTTTGCCCCTTCCCATAGTTGCCAACATTCTTAAAACATTTTTAGGGCCAATTTTTTCTCTTAGGCGGAGTGTTATTTTAATTAGGGGCATGGCATTCATTTATAGGCATGACCTTGCAGGATTTTAAAAATGCGGCGTGTGTGGGGGATGGAGAAGAGGGGGTGAGCAGAGTTGGGTAAAGATGGAGAAGATGGGGGGGTGAGCAGAGTTGGGGTGGATGTGGTAGAAGAGGAGGGTGAGCACAGTTGGGGGAATGGAGAAGAGAAGATGGGGGGGTGAGCAGAGTTGGGGTACCTTCTGCTAATGTTGTGTTTGGTGAGCATTGATTCCAAGCATGCGTGTTTGTACTTTCAACTTTTGTGTGAAGGACTTGCGCACAGACGATAGGAAAATCTGACAACAAACCATTGTCCGTGGAAAATTTACTAGCCTGCCATCCAACATTTGTTGGCGGAAAGTTGGACAACAATTGTCAGATGGAGCGTACTAACGGTCGGATTTTAGGCCAACAGTCTGTCATCACACAATTCCCTGCTGAAAATCCGATCGTGTGTACAAGGCTTAAGAAACAATATATATTTTTCTCCATTCAGAATGAGAGAGTACAGGGGTGGGCATCAAAGTAATCATGTGATTGAGATGTAGTTCTCCTTGCTCCCAATCATTAGTATGGTATGATGACAATGCATTGGAAGAAGGTCAACCTCCCTATGTCATTTTATTTTTGCATGCAAAATTTCATTTTATTTTTAATAATAAATCTTTTCTGTAAATTGCTTAAATTTCTTAAAAAGTTTCCATCATCTTCAGTGTTCCAAACAATAATCTTTTTGATGCTATTGTGCTGAAGTTGGTAAGTAATATAAAATACTGCTGCTTGCCACCTAGAGGAAGGCATTTACCCTACATTCACACCTATGTGCTTTTTTGTGCATTTTCTGTTTTGCAGAAATAACACTACAGTCCATTTAACATGGTTTCCTATGGTACACATTTACATCTATGTGTTTTTCAGCCGGTGTGTTTTTGGAAAGGGTCAGGGACTAGGGATGAGCCGAACACCCCCCTGTTCGGTTCGCACCAGAACATGCGAACAGGAAAAAAATTCGTTCGAACACGCAAACACCGTTAAAGTCTATGGGACACGAACATGAATAATCAAAAGTGCTAATTTTAAAGGCTAATATGCAAGTTATTGTCAATAAAAGTGTTTGGGGACCTGGGTCCTGCCCCAGGGGACATGGATCAATGCAAAAAAAAGTTTTAAAAACGGCCGTTTTTTCAGGAGCAGTGATTTTAAAAATGCTTAAAGTCAAACAATAAAAGTGTAATATCCCTTTAAATTTCATACCTGGGGGGTGTCTATAGTATGCCTGTAAAGGGGCGCATGTTTCCCGTGTTTAGAACAGTCTGACAGCAAAATGACATTTTGAAGGAAAAAACTCATTTAAAACTACCGCGGCTATTGCATTGCCGACAATACACATAGAAGTTCATTGATAAAAACGGCATGGGAATTCCCCACAGGGCAACCCCGAACCAAAATTAAAAAAAAAAAATGATGTGGGGGTCCCCCTAAATTCCATACAAGGCCCTTCAGGTCTGGTATGGATATTAAGGGGAACCCCAGCCAAAATTTAAAAAAAAAATTGACGTGGGGTTCCCCCTAAATTCCATACCAGACCCTTCAGGTCTGGTATGGATTTTAAGGGGAACCCCGCGCCAAAAAAAAAAAAAAAAAACGGCGTGGGGTCCCCCTAAAAATCCATACCAGACCCTTATCCGAGCACGCAACCTGGCAGGCCGCAGGAAAAGAGGGGGGGACGAGAGTGCGGCCCCCCCCCCCTCCTGAACCGTACCAGGCCACATGCCCTCAACATTGGGAGGGTGCTTTGGGGTAGCCCCCCAAAGCACCTTGTCCCCATGTTGATGAAGACAAGGGCCTCATCCTCACAACCGTGGCCGGTGGTTGTGGGGGTCTGCGGGCGGGGGGCTTATCGGAATCTGGAAGCCCCCTTTACCAAGGGGACCCCCAGATCCCGGCCCCCCCCCTGTGTGAAATGGTAAGGGGTTACTTACCCCTACCATTTCACTAAAAAACTGTCAAAAATGTTAAAAATGACAAGAGACAGTTTTTGACAATTCCTTTATTTAAATGCTTCTTCTTTCTTCCTTCATCTTCTTCTTCTTCTGGTTCTTCTGGCTCTTCTGGTTCTTCCTCCGGCGTTCTCGTCCAGCATCTCCTCCGCGGCGTCTTCTATCTTCTTCTCCTCGGGCCGCTCCGCACCCATGGCATGAGGGGGGAGGCTCCCGCTCTTCTCTTCATCTTCTTCTTCATCTTCATCTTCTTCTTCATCTTCTTCTTCTTCTTCTTCTTCTCTTCTTCATCTCTTCTTCCTTCTTCATTTCTTCTGCGGGCCGCTCCGCATCCATGCATGGAGGGAGGCTCCCGCTGTGTGACGGCGTCTCTTCGTCTGACGGTTCTTAAATAACGGGGGGCGGGGCCCCCCTCTGACGCACGGGACATGACGGGACTTCCCTGTGGCATTCCCCGTGACGTCACAGGGAAGTCCCGTCAATTCACCGTGCGTCAGAGGGGGGGCGGGGTCACCGGATGGCCCCGCCCCCCGTTATTTAAGAACCGTCAGACGAAGAGACGCCGTCACACAGCGGGAGCCTCCCTCCATGCATGGATGCGGAGCGGCCCGCAGAAGAAATGAAGAAGGAAGAAGAGATGAAGAAGAGAAGAAGAAGAAGAAGAAGAAGATGAAGAAGAAGATGAAGATGAAGAAGAAGATGAAGAGAAGAGCGGGAGCCTCCCCCCTCATGCCATGGGTGCGGAGCGGCCCGAGGAGAAGAAGATAGAAGACGCCGCGGAGGAGATGCTGGACGAGAACGCCGGAGGAAGAACCAGAAGAGCCAGAAGAACCAGAAGAAGAAGAAGATGAAGGAAGAAAGAAGAAGCATTTAAATAAAGGAATTGTCAAAAACTGTCTCTTGTCATTTTTAACATTTTTGACAGTTTTTTAGTGAAATGGTAGGGGTAAGTAACCCCTTACCATTTCACACAGGGGGGGGGCCGGGATCTGGGGGTCCCCTTGGTAAAGGGGGCTTCCAGATTCCGATAAGCCCCCCGCCCGCAGACCCCCACAACCACCGGCCACGGTTGTGGGGATGAGGCCCTTGTCTTCATCAACATGGGGACAAGGTGCTTTGGGGGGCTACCCCAAAGCACCCTCCCAATGTTGAGGGCATGTGGCCTGGTACGGTTCAGGAGGGGGGGGGGCCGCACTCTCGTCCCCCCCTCTTTTCCTGCGGCCTGCCAGGTTGCGTGCTCGGATAAGGGTCTGGTATGGATTTTTAGGGGGACCCCACGCCGTTTTTTTTTTTTTTTTTTTTGGCGCGGGGTTCCCCTTAAAATCCATACCAGACCTGAAGGGTCTGGTATGGAATTTAGGGGGAACCCCACGTCAATTTTTTTTTTAAATTTTGGCTGGGGTTCCCCTTAATATCCATACCAGACCCGAAGGGCCTTGTATGGAATTTAGGGGGACCCCCACATCATTTTTTTTTTTTAATTTTGGTTCGGGGTTGCCCTGTGGGGAATTCCCATGCCGTTTTTATCAATGAACTTCTATGTGTATTGTCGGCAATGCAATAGCCGCGGTAGTTTTAAATGAGTTTTTTCCTTCAAAATGTCATTTTGCTGTCAGACTGTTCTAAACACGGGAAACATGCGCCCCTTTACAGGCATACTATAGACACCCCCCAGGTACGAAATTTAAAGGGATATTACACTTTTATTGTTTGACTTTAAGCATTAATAAAATCACTGCTCCTGAAAAAACGTCCGTTTTTAAAACTTTTTTTTGCATTGATCCATGTCCCCTGGGGCAGGACCCAGGTCCCCAAACACTTTTTATGACAATAACTTGCATATAAGCCTTTAAAATTAGCACTTTTGATTTCTCCCATAGACTTTTAAAGGGTGTTCCGCGGCATTCGAATTTGCCGCGAACACCCCAAATTGTTCGCTGTTTGGCGAACTTGCGAACAGCCAATGTTCGAGTAGAACATGAGTTCGACTCGAACTCGAAGCTCATCCCTATCAGGGACTATTTTTCCCACAGCAGATTGCATTTTGCATGTAATAGGCTACAATGGAGGCGCACAAGAAATGCAAGTTATGCGTTTTTTAATGTGTTTTGTGTTTTTTTTTCCGTCTTTTAAAAACACTGTATATAGCTGGTTGCTAAGGAGCGAGCCAGGATCAATCATCAGCTGTCAGCTGAATGTAAAAATAAGATTTGCGTGCTAAAAAATTCAAGAAAAAAACGGTGTGGGTTCCCCCCCTAATCAATACCAGGCCATTATCTGAGCATGCAGCCTAACAGGTCAGGAAAGGGAGGGGACGAGTGAGCACCCCCCCTCCTGAACCATATGAGGCCTCAACATAAAGGGGGTGCTTTGGGGCAGGGGGGCTTTGCCATTTCCACCCCAAATCACCTTGTCCCCATGTTGATGGGGACAAGGGCCTCTTCCCCACAACCATGGGCTGTGGTTGTGGGGGTCTGTGGGTGGGGGGCATTTCAGAATCTGGAAGCCCCCTTTAACAAGACCCCAGATCCTGCCCACCCACCCCCCCATGTGAATGAGTAGGGGTATTCACCAAAAACAGTGTCACAGGAAAAAAAACCCAAAAAGACAGTCTTTGACAATTCCTTTAATAAAAATCAAACAATAATGTCCCCTGATATAGATCCATTATCAATCATGCCTAGAGTTGTGGGGAAGACCTACTTGCCAACAGTCATGGATTGCCCAGGACAGTCCATGAAAACATACCAATGTTCTGGTCTGAGCCTGTTCCTGAGCAGAATGCCAAAAATCCACCTCTGTCACGGACAGCCATGCTAGTGAGTGAGGTTAGAGCTAAGGTGCTGTGCGGGGTGAAGAGACAGAGAATCAAAAGCATTGATTGCCAGTCTATCACTCCCCCTACCTCCTCTCCGAGCAGCTTAGATCATACACACTCATTACAACACCCAGAAGGCAGGGCCTGTGAGGCTTGCAGTGTCTAATTGGCTAAGACACAGGGAGGGGGTATGACCGGCCTCTGAGATTGTGCCCAGCACACCTGAAGGGAAGCAGTTTGAGGGAGCTTTCCTGCAGGACCGCCTCTTGTCTGTTGGGCTTATTTCAGGCGTAATGTGAGTGGGGGGGGGGGGAGGCACGGTGGTGAACAGAGAGAGACACCCAAGGCAAGTACCCATGCCTGCCACCAGAAAAGCCACAGCGGAGAGTCCTATAGAAAGCTGTCTGCTGACTCTCCTGTGCAGCAACTTTACTGTGCCTTTCCCCATATCCACTACAACTCTTCTTATCCCCCTTTTCTCTATATCCACCCCAACTCTGCTCATCCCCCTCTTCTCTATATCCACCCCAACCATGCTCACCCCCCTCTTCTCCATATCCACCCCAATTCTGCTCACCCCCCTCTTCTCTATATCCACCACAACTCTGCTCACCCCCCTCTTCTCTATATCCACCCCAACTCTGCTCACCCCCCCTCTTCTCTATATCCACCCCAACTCTGCTCATCCCCCTCTTCTCTATATCCACCCCAACTCTGCTCACCCCCTCTTCTCCATATCCACCCCAACTCTGCTCACCCTGCTATTCTCTATATCCACCCCAACTCTGCTCACCCCCTCTTCTCTATATCCACCCCAACTCTGCTCACCCTGTTATTCTCTATATCCACCCCAACTCTGCTCACCCCCTCTTCTCTATATTCACCCCAACTCTGCTCACCCCCCTCTTCTCTATACCCACCCCAACTCTGCTCATCCCCCTCTTCTCTATATCCACCCCAACCATGCTCACCCCCCTCTTCTCCATATCCACCCCAATTCTGCTCACCCCCCTCTTCTCCATATCCACCACAACTCTGCTCACCCCCTCTTCTCTATATCCACCCCAACTCTGCTCATCCCCCTCTTCTCTATATCCACCCCAACCATGCTCACCCCCCTCTTCTCCATATCCACCCCAATTCTGCTCACCCCCCTCTTCTCCATATCCACCACAACTCTGCTCACCCCCCTCTTCTCTATATCCACCCCAACTCTGCTCACCCCCCCTCTTCTCTATATCCACCCCAACTCTGCTCATCCCCCTCTTCTCTATATCCACCCCAACTCTGCTCACCCCCCTCTTCTCCATATCCACCCCAACTCTGCTCACCCTGCTATTCTCTATATCCACCCCAACTCTGCTCACCCCCTCTTCTCTATATCCACCCCAACTCTGCTCACCCCCCTCTTCTCCATATCCACCCCAACTCTGCTCACCCCCCTCTTCTCTATATCCACCTCAACCATGCTCACCCCCCTCTTCTCCATATCCACCCCAATTCTGCTCACCCCCTTCTTCTCTATATCCACCACAACTCTGCTCACCCCCCTCTTCTCTATATCCACCCCAACTCTGCTCACCCCCCTTTTCTCCATATCCACTACAACTCTTCTTATCCCCCTCTTCTCTATATCCACCCACAACTCTGCTCACCCCCCTCTTCTCTATATCCACCCCAACTTTGCTCATCCCCCTCTTCTCTATATCCACCCCAACCATCCTCACCCC